>NC_054470.1:114417997-114717997 GCF_017639515.1 Carcharodon carcharias
CGTCTCACCACTCTCACTCTCTCTCTCTCGTCTCTCACCACCCTCGCTCTCTCTCTCTGGTCTCACTCGCTCTCTAGCTCGTCTCTCTCCATCTCATCTCTCAACACCCTTGCTCGCTGTCTCTCGTCTCTCGCCAGCCTCGCTCTCTCTCGCCACCCTCGCTCTCTCTCCACCTCTCCTCTCTCACCACCATCGCTCTCTCTCTCGCATCTCTCGCCAGGCTCTCTCTCTCGCGTCTCTCGCCACCCTCGCTCTCTCGCCACCCTCGCTCTCTCTCTCGCCACCCTCGCTCTCTCTCTCGCGTCTCTCGCCACCCTCGCTCTCTCTCTCGCGTCTCTCGCCACCCTCGCCCTCTCTCTCGCGTCTCTCGCCACCCTCGCTCTCTCTCCTGCGTCTCTCGCCAACCTCGCTCTCTCTCGCGCGTCTCTCGCCACCCTCGCTCTCTCTCGCGCGTCTCTCGCCACCCTCGCTCTCTCTCGCGCGTCTCTCGCCACCCTCGCTCTCTCTCGCGCGTCTCTCGCCACCCTCGCTCTCTCTCGCGCGCGTCTCTCGCCACCCTCGCTCTCTCTCGCGCGTCTCTCGCCACCCTCGCTCTCTCTCGCGCGTCTCTCGCCACCCTCGCTCTCTCTCGCGCGTCTCTCGCCACCCTCGCTCTCTCTCGCGCGTCTCTCGCCACCCTCGCTCTCTCGCGCGTCTCTCACCACCCTCGCTCTCTCGCGCGTCTCTCGCCACCCTCGCTCTCTCGCGCGTCTCTCGCCACCCTCGCTGTCCCTCGTGCGTCTCTCGCCACCCTCGCTCTCTCGCGCGTCTCTCGCCACCCTCGCTCTCTCGCACGTCTCTCGCCACCCTCGCTCTCTCGCGCGTCTCTCGCCACCCTCGCTCTCTCGCGCGTCTCTCGCCACCCTCGCTCTCTCGCGCGTCTCTCGCCACCCTCGCTCTCTCGCGCGTCTCTCGCCACCCTCGCTCTCTCGCGCGTCTCTCGCCACCCTCGCTCTCTCGCGCGTCTCTCGCCACCCTCGCTCTCTCGCGCGTCTCTCGCCTCTCTCGCGCGTCTCTCGCCACCCTCGCTCTCTCGCGCGTCTCTCGCCACCCTCGCTGTCCCTCGTGCGTCTCTCGCCACCCTCGCTCTCTCTCTCTCTCGCGTATCTCGCCACCCTCGCTCTCTCTCTCGCCACCCTTGCTCTCTCTCACTCGTCTCACATCTCTCGCCACCCTCGCACTCTCTCTCTCGTCTCGCATCTCTCGCCACCCTCGCACTCTCTCTCTCGTCTCGCATCTCTCGCCACCCTCGCACTCTCTCTCTCGTCTCTCACCACCCTCTCTCGCGTCTCTCGCCACCCTCCCGCTCTCTCTCTGTTTATCTCGTCTCTCACCACCCTCGCTCTCTCTCTCGTCTCTCGCCACCCTCGCTATCTCTCGCTCTCTCTTGTCTCTCGCCACCCTCGCTCTCTCTATCTCTCTCGTCTTTCGCCACCCTCGCTCTCTCTCTCTCGTCTCTCACCACCCTCACTCTCTCTCTCGTCTCTCGCCACCCTCGCTCTCTCTCTCGTCTCTTGCCACTATCACTCTCTCTCTCGTCTCTCGTCACCCTCTCTCGCCGCCGTCACTCTCTCGCTCCCCCTCTCGTCTCTCACCACCCTCGCTCTCTCTCTCGCGTCTCTCGCCACCCTCGCTCTTTCTTTCGCGCCTCGCGTCTCTCGCCACCCTAGCTCTCTCTCTCTCTCGTCTCTCGCCACCCTCGCTCGCTCTCTCTCGTCTCTCACCACCCTTGCTCTCTCTCTCTCTCATCTCTCACCACCCTTGCTCTCTCTCTCTCTCATCTCTCACCACCCTCGCTCTCTCTCTCATCTCTCACCACCCTCGCTCTCTCTCTCATCTCTCACCACCGTCGCTCTCTCTCTCATCTCTCACCACCCTCGCTCTCTCTCTCTCTCATCTCTCACCACCCTCGCTCTCTCTCTCTCATCTCTCACCACCCTCGCTCTCTCTCTCGTCTCACCACCCTCACTCTCTCTCTCTCGTCTCTCGCCACCCTCTCTCTCGTCTCTCACCACCCTCGCTCTCTCTCTCTGGTCTCACTCGCTCTCTAGCTCGTCTCTCTCCATCTCATCTCTCAACACCCTTGCTCGCTGTCTCTCGTCTCTCGCCAGCCTCGCTCTCTCTCGCCACCCTCGCTCTCTCTCCACCTCTCCTCTCTCACCACCATCGATCTCTCTCTCGCATCTCTCGCCAGGCTCTCTCTCTCGCGTCTCTCGCCACCCTCGCTCTCTCGCCACCCTCGCTCTCTCTCTCGCCACCCTCGCTCTCTCTCTCGCGTCTCTCGCCACCCTCGCTCTCTCTCTCGCGTCTCTCGCCACCCTCGCTCTCTCTCTCGCGTCTCTCGCCAACCTCGCTCTCTCTCTCGCGTCTCTCGCCACCCTCGCTCTCTCTCGCGCGTCTCTCGCCACCCTCGCTCTCTCTCGCGCGTCTCTCGCCACCCTCGCTCTCTCTCGCGCGTCTCTCGCCACCCTCGCTCTCTCTCGCGCGTCTCTCGCCACCCTCGCTCTCTCTCGCGCGTCTCTCGCCACCCTCGCTCTCTCTCGCGCGTCTCTCGCCACCCTCGCTCTCTCTCGCGCGTCTCTCGCCACCCTCGCTCTCTCTCGCGCGTCTCTCGCCACCCTCGCTCTCTCTCGCGCGTCTCTCGCCACCCTCGCTCTCTCTCGCGCGTCTCTCGCCACCCTCGCTCTCTCTCGCGCGTCTCTCGCCACCCTCGCTCTCTCTCGCGCGTCTCTCGCCACCCTCGCTCTCTCTCGCGCGTCTCTCGCCACCCTCGCTCTCTCTCGCGCGTCTCTCGCCACCCTCGCTCTCTCTCGCGCGTCTCTCGCCACCCTCGCTCTCTCTCGCGCGTCTCTCGCCACCCTCGCTCTCTCGCGCGTCTCTCGCCACCCTCGCTCTCTCGCGCGTCTCTCGCCACCCTCGCTCTCTCGCGCGTCTCTCGCCACCCTCGCTGTCCCTCGCGCGTCTCTCGCCACCCTCGCTCTCTCGCGCGTCTCTCGCCACCCTCGCTCTCTCGCGCGTCTCTCGCCACCCTCGCTCTCTCGCGCGTCTCTCGCCACCCTCGCTCTCTCGCGCGTCTCTCGCCACCCTCGCTCTCTCGCGCGTCTCTCGCCACCCTCGCTCTCTCGCGCGTCTCTCGCCACCCTCGCTCTCTCGCGCGTCTCTCGCCACCCTCGCTCTCTCACGCGTCTCTCGCCACCCTCGCTGTCCCTCGTGCGTCTCTCGCCACCCTCGCTCTCTCTCTCTCGCGTCTCTCGCCACCCTCGCTCTCTCTCTCGCCACCCTTGCTCTCTCTCACTCGTCTCACATCTCTCGCCACCCTCGCACTCTCTCTCTCGTCTCGCATCTCTCGCCACCCTCGCACTCTCTCTCTCGTCTCGCATCTCTCGCCACCCTCGCACTCTCTCTCTCGTCTCTCACCACCCTCTCTCGCGTCTCTCGCCACCCTCCCGCTCTCTCTCTGTTTATCTCGTCTCTCACCACCCTCGCTCTCTCTCTCGTCTCTCGCCACCCTCGCTATCTCTCGCTCTCTCTTGTCTCTCGCCACCCTCGCTCTCTCTATCTCTCTCGTCTTTCGCCACCCTCGCTCTCTCTCTCTCGTCTCTCACCACCCTCACTCTCTCTCTCGTCTCTCGCCACCCTCACTCTCTCTCTCGTCTCTTGCCACTATCACTCTCTCTCTCGTCTCTCGTCACCCTCTCTCGCCGCCGTCACTCTCTCGCTCCCCCTCTCGTCTCTCACCACCCTCGCTCTCTCTCTCGCGTCTCTCGCCACCCTCGCTCTCTTTCTTTCGCGCCTCGCGTCTCTCACCACCCTCGCTCTCTCTCTCTCTCGTCTCTCACCACCCTCGCTCTCTCTCTCTCTCGTCTTTCGCCACCCTCGCTCTCTCTCTCTCGTCTCTCGCCACCCTCACTCTCTCTCGCTCTCTCTCTCGTCTCTTGCCACCCTTGCTCTCTCTCTCACTCGTCTCTCACCACCCTCGCTCTCTCTCGTGTCTCGCCACCCTTGCTCTCCCTATCTTTCTCTCGTCTCTTGCCACCCTCGTTCTCTCTCTCTCGTCTCTCACCACCTTCACTCTCTCTCTCTCGTCTCTCGCCACCCTCGCTCTCTCTCTCTCGTCTCTCGCCACTATCACTCTCTCTGCCCCTCGTCTCTCGCCACCCTCACTCACTCTCTCTCACCACCCTTGCTCGCTCTCTCTCTCACCACCCTTGCTCGCTCTCTCTCTCGCCACCCTCGCTCGCTCTCTCTCTCGTCACCCTTGCTCGCTCTCTCTCTCGTCACCCTCGCTCTCTCTCTCTCTCTCGTCTCTCGCCACCCTCGCTCTCTCTCTCTCTCGTCTCTTGCCACCCTCGCTCTCTCTCTCTCGTCTCTCGCCACCCTCACTCTCTCTCTCGTCTCTCGCCACCCTCGCTCTCTCTCTCTCGGCTCTCACCACCCTCGCTCTCTCTCTCTCTCGTCTCTCGCCACACTCGCTCTCTCTATCTCTCTCTCGTCTTTCGCCACCCTCACACTCTCTCTCTCGTCTCTCGCCACCCTCGCTCTCTCTCTCGTCTCTTGCCACTATCACTCTCTCTCTCGTCTCTCGTCACCCTCTCTCGCCGCCGTCACTCTCTCGCTCCCCCTCTCGTCTCTCACCACCCTTGCTCTCTCTCTCGCGTCTCTCGCCACCCTCGCTCTCTCTCTCTCTCTGGCCTTGCGTCTCTCACCACCCTTGCTCTCTCTCTCTCTCTTTCGTCTCTCACCACCCTCGCTCTCTCTCTCTCGTCTTTCGCCACCCTCACACTCTCTCTCTTGTCTCTCGCCACCCTCGCTCTCTCTCTCGTCTCTTGCCACTATCACTCTCTCTCTCGTCTCTCGTCACCCTCTCTCGCCGCCGTCACTCTCTCGCTCCCCCTCTCGTCTCTCACCACCCTTGCTCTCTCTCTCGCGTCTCTCGCCACCCTCGCTCTCTCTCTCTCTCTCGCCTTGCGTCTCTCACCACCCTTGCTCTCTCTCTCTCTCTTTCGTCTCTCACCACCCTCGCTCTCTCTCTCTCGTCTTTCGCCACCCTCGCTCTCTCTCTCTCGTCTCTCGCCATCCTTGCTCTCTCTCTCTCTCGTATCTCGCCACCCTCACTCTCTCTCTCTCTCTCTCTCGTCTCTCGCCACCCTCGCTCTCTCTCACTCGTCTCTCACCACCCTCGCTCTCTCTCTCTCGTCTCTCGCCACCCTCGCTCTCCCTATCTTTCTCTCATCTCTCGCCACCCTCGCTCTCTCTCTCTCTCTTGTCTCTCACCACCCTCACTCTCTCTCTCTCGTCTCTCGCCACCCTCGCTCTCTCTCTCTCATCTCTCACCACTATCACTCTCTCTTTGTCCCTCGTCTCTCGCCACCCTCACTCTCTCTCTTGTCTCTCGCCACCCTTTCTCTCTGTCTCTCGTCTCTCGCCACCCTCGCTGACTCTCTCGCCCCCCTCTCTCGCTCTCTCTCGTCTCTCGCCACCCTCGCTCTCTCTCTCTCTCTCTCGCCACCCTCACTCTCTCTCACTCTCGTCACCCTTGCTCTCTCTCTCTCTCGTCTCTCGTCACCCTCGTTCTCTCTCTCTGGTCTCGCTCGCTCTCTAGCTCGTCTCTCTCTGTCTCGTCTCTCAACACCCTCGCTCTCTCTCTCTCGTCTCTCACCACCCACGCTCTCTCACCACATCGCTCTCTCTCCTCTCTCTCCCTCATCTCTCACTACCCTCGCTCGCTGTCTCTCGTCTCTCGCCAGCCTCGCTCTCTCTCGCCACCCTCGCTCTCTCTCTCCCGTCTCTCGCCACCCTTGCTCTCTCGCTCTCTTGTCGCTCACCACCCTCGCTCTCTACGTCTCTCGCAACCCTTGCTCTCTCTCTCTCGCCACTTTGACTCTCCCTCTCTCTCGTCTCTTGCCACCCTTGCTCTCTCTCTCTCATCTCTCGCCACCATGGCGCTCTCTCGTCTCTCGCCACCCTCGCTCTCTCTCTCGTCTGTCACCCTCTCTCGCCGCCCTCGCTCTCTCTCTCTCTCTCTCTCCAACTCTCCTCTCTCACCACCATCGCTCTCTCTCTCTCGTCTCTCACCACCCTCTCTCGCGTCTCTCGCCACCCTCCCGCTCTCTGTCTATCTCGTCTCTCACCACCATCGCTCTCTCTCTCGCGTCTCTCGCCACCCTCGCTCTCTCTCTCGTCTCTCGCCACCCTCGCTATCTCTCGCTCTCTCTTGTCTCTCGCCACCCTCGCTCTCTCTATCTCTCTCGTCTTTCGCCACCCTCGCTCTCTCTCTCTCGTCTCTCACCACCCTCACTCTCTCTCTCGTCTCTCGCCACCCTCGCTCTCTCTCTCGTCTCTTGCCACTATCACTCTCTCTCTCGTCTCTCGTCACCCTCTCTCGCCGCCGTCACTCTCTCGCTCCCCCTCTCGTCTCTCACCACCCTCGCTCTCTCTCTCGCGTCTCTCGCCACCCTCGCTCTCTTTCTTTCGCGCCTCGCGTCTCTCACCACCCTCGCTCTCTCTCTCTCTCGTCTCTCACCACCCTCGCTCTCTCTCTCTCTCGTCTTTCGCCACCCTCGCTCTCTCTCTCTCGTCTCTCGCCACCCTCACTCTCTCTCGCTCTCTCTCTCGTCTCTTGCCACCCTTGCTCTCTCTCTCACTCGTCTCTCACCACCCTCGCTCTCTCTCGTGTCTCGCCACCCTTGCTCTCCCTATCTTTCTCTCGTCTCTTGCCACCCTCGTTCTCTCTCTCTCGTCTCTCACCACCTTCACTCTCTCTCGTCTCTCGCCACCCTCGCTCTCTCTCTCTCGTCTCTCGCCACTATCACTCTCTCTGCCCCTCGTCTCTCGCCACCCTCACTCACTCTCTCTCACCACCCTTGCTCGCTCTCTCTCTCACCACCCTTGCTCGCTCTCTCTCTCGCCACCCTCGCTCGCTCTCTCTCTCGTCACCCTTGCTCGCTCTCTCTCTCGTCACCCTCGCTCTCTCTCTCTCTCTCGTCTCTCGCCACCCTCGCTCTCTCTCTCTCTCGTCTCTTGCCACCCTCGCTCTCTCTCTCTCGTCTCTCGCCACCCTCACTCTCTCTCTCGTCTCTCGCCACCCTCGCTCTCTCTCTCTCGGCTCTCACCACCCTCGCTCTCTCTCTCTCTCGTCTCTCGCCACACTCGCTCTCTCTATCTCTCTCTCGTCTTTCGCCACCCTCACACTCTCTCTCTCGTCTCTCGCCACCCTCGCTCTCTCTCTCGTCTCTTGCCACTATCACTCTCTCTCTCGTCTCTCGTCACCCTCTCTCGCCGCCGTCACTCTCTCGCTCCCCCTCTCGTCTCTCACCACCCTTGCTCTCTCTCTCGCGTCTCTCGCCACCCTCGCTCTCTCTCTCTCTCTGGCCTTGCGTCACTCACCACCCTTGCTCTCTCTCTCTCTCTTTCGTCTCTCACCACCCTCGCTCTCTCTCTCTCGTCTTTCGCCACCCTCACACTCTCTCTCTTGTCTCTCGCCACCCTCGCTCTCTCTCTCGTCTCTTGCCACTATCACTCTCTCTCGTCTCTCGTCACCCTCTCTCGCCGCCGTCACTCTCTCGCTCCCCCTCTCGTCTCTCACCACCCTTGCTCTCTCTCTCGCGTCTCTCGCCACCCTCGCTCTCTCTCTCTCTCTCGCCTTGCGTCTCTCACCACCCTTGCTCTCTCTCTCTCTCTTTCGTCTCTCACCACCCTCGCTCTCTCTCTCTCGTCTTTCGCCACCCTCGCTCTCTCTCTCTCGTCTCTCGCCAGCCTGGCTCTCTCTCTCTCTCGTATCTCGCCACCCACACTCTCTCTCTCTCTCTCTCTCGTCTCTCGCCACCCTCGCTCTCTCTCACTCGTCTCTCACCACCCTCGCTCTCTCTCTCTCGTCTCTCGCCACCCTCGCTCTCCCTATCTTTCTCTCATCTCTCGCCACCCTCGCTCTCTCTCTCTCTCTCTTGTCTCTCACCACCCTCACTCTCTCTCTCTCGTCTCTCGCCACCCTCGCTCTCTCTCTCTCATCTCTCACCACTATCACTCTCTCTTTGTCCCTCGTCTCTCGCCACCCTCACTCTCTCTCTTGTCTCTCGCCACCCTTTCTCTCTGTCTCTCGTCTCTCGCCACCCTCGCTGACTCTCTCGCCCCCCTCTCTCGCTCTCTCTCGTCTCTCGCCACCCTCGCTCTCTCTCTCTCTCTCTCGCCACCCTCACTCTCTCTCACTCTCGTCACCCTTGCTCTCTCTCTCTCTCGTCTCTCGTCACCCTCGTTCTCTCTCTCTGGTCTCGCTCGCTCTCTAGCTCGTCTCTCTCTGTCTCGTCTCTCAACACCCTCGCTCTCTCTCTCTCGTCTCTCACCACCCACGCTCTCTCACCACATCGCTCTCTCTCCTCTCTCTCCCTCATCTCTCACTACCCTCGCTCGCTGTCTCTCGTCTCTCGCCAGCCTCGCTCTCTCTCGCCACCCTCGCTCTCTCTCTCCCGTCTCTCGCCACCCTTGCTCTCTCGCTCTCTTGTCGCTCACCACCCTCGCTCTCTACGTCTCTCGCAACCCTTGCTCTCTCTCTCTCGCCACTTTGACTCTCCCTCTCTCTCGTCTCTTGCCACCCTTGCTCTCTCTCTCTCATCTCTCGCCACCATGGCGCTCTCTCGTCTCTCGCCACCCTCGCTCTCTCTCTCGTCTGTCACCCTCTCTCGCCGCCCTCGCTCTCTCTCTCTCTCTCTCTCCAACTCTCCTCTCTCACCACCATCGCTCTCTCTCGCGCGTCTCTCGCCAGACTCTCTCTCGCGTCTCTCGCCACCCTCGCTCTCTCTCTCGCGTCTCTCGCCACCCTCGCTCTCTCTCTCGCGTCTCTCGCCACCTTCGCTCTCTCTCTCGCGTCTCTCGCCACCCTCGCTCTCTCTCTCGCGCCTCTCGCCACCCTCGCTCTCTCTCGCGCGTCTCTCGCCACCCTCGCTGTCCCTCGCGCGTCTCTCGCCACCCTTGCTGTCCCTCGCGCGTCTCTCGCCACCCTCGCTCTCTCTCGCGTGTCTCTCGCCACCCTCGCTCTCTCTCTCGTCTCGCATCTCTCGCCACCCTTGCGCTCTCTCTCTCGTCTCTCACCACCCTCTCTCGCGTCTCTCGCCACCCTCCCGCTCTCTGTCTATCTCGTCTCTCACCACCATCGCTCTCTCTCTCTCGTCTCTTGCCACTATCACTCTCTCGTCTCTCGTCACGCTCTCTCGCCGCCGTCACTCTCTCGCTCCCCCTCTCGTCTCTCACCACCCTCGCTCTCTCTCTCGCGTCTCTCGCCACCCTCGCTCTCTCTCTCTCTCTCGCCTTGCGTCTCTCACCACCCTCGCTCTCTCTCTCTCTCTTTCATCTCTCACGACCCTCGCTCTCTCTCTCTCGTCTTTCGCCACCCTCGCTCTCTCTCTCTCGTCTCTCGCCATCCTTGCTCTCTCTCTCTCTCGTCTCTCGCCACCCTCACTCTCTCTCTCTCTCTCGTCTCTCGCCACCCTCGCTCTCTCTCTCTCACTCGTCTCTCACCACCCTCGCTCTCTCTCTCTCTCGTCTCTCGCCACCCTCGCTCTCCCTATCTTTCGTCTCTCGCCACCCTCGCTCTCTCTCTCTCTCTCGTCTCTCGCCACCCTCGCTCTCTCTCTCTCGTCTCTCGCCACTATCACTCTCTCTTTGTCCCTCGTCTCTCGCCACCCTCGCTCACTCTCGCTCGCCACCCTTGCTCGCGCTCTCTCTCGTCACCCTCGCTCTCTCTCTCGTCTCTCGCCACCCTCGCTCTCTCTCTCTCTCGTCTCTTGCCATCCTCGCTCTCTCTCTCTCGTCTCTCGCCACCCTCACTCTCTCTCTCACTCTCGTCACCCTTGCTCTCTCTCTCTCGTCTCTCAACACCCTCGCGCTCTCTCCGTCTCGTCTCTCGCCACCCTCGGTCTCTCTCTCTCTCGTCTCCCTCGCTCTCGCTCTCTGGTCTCGCTCGCTCTCTAGCTCGTCTCTCTCCGTCTCGTCTCTCGCCACCCTCGCTCGCTCTCTCTTTTGCCTCGCGTCTCTCGCCACCCTCACTCTCTCTCTTGTCTCTCGCCACCCTTGCTCTCTCTCTGTCTCTCGTCTCTCGACACCCTCGCTCACTCTCTCTCTCGCCACCCTCCCTCGCTCTCTCTCTCGTCTCTCGCCACCCTCGCTCTCTCTCTCTCTCGCCACCCTCACTCTCTCTCACTTTCGTCACCCTTGCTCTCTCTCTCTCTCGTCTCTCGTCACCCTCGCTCTCTCTCTCTGGTCTCGCTCGCTCTCTAGCTCGTCTCTCTCTGTCTCGTCTCTCAACACCCTCGCTCTCTCTCTCTCGTCTCTCGCCACCCTCACTCTCTCTCTCGTCTGTCACCCTCTCTCGCCGCCTTCGCTCTCTCTTTCTCTCTCTCTCCAACTCTCCTCTCTCACCACCATCGCTCTCTCTCTCTCGCGTCTCTCGCCACCCTCGCTCTCCCTCTCGCCACCCTCGCTCTCTCTCTCGCGTCTCTCGCCACCCTCGCTCTCTTTCTCGCGTCTCTCGCCACCCTCGCTCTCTCTCTCGCGTCTCTCGCCACCCTCGCTCTCTCTCTCACGTCTCTCGCCACCCTCGCTCTCTCTCGCGTGTCTCTCGCCACCCTCGCTCTCTCTCACGTGTCTCTCGCCACCCTCGCTCTCTCTCTCTTGTCTCGCATCTCTCGCCACCCTCGCGCTCTCTCTCTCGTCTCTCACCACCCTCTCTCGCGTCTCTCGCCACCCTCCCGCTCTCTCTCTGTCTATCTCGTCTCTCACCACCCTCGCTCTCTCTCTCTCGTCTCTCGCCACCCTCGCTATCTCTCGCTCTCTCTTGTCTCTCGCCACCCTCGCTCTCTCTCTCGTCTCTCGCCACCCTCGCTCTCTCTCTCGTCTCTCGCCACCCTCGCTCTCTCTCTCGTCTCTCGCCACCCTCGCTCTCTCTCTCGTCTCTCGCCACCCTCGCTCTCTCTCTCGTCTCTCGCCACCCTCGCTCTCTCTCTCTCGGCTCTCGCCACCCTCACTCTCTCTCTCTCTCGTCTCTCGCCACCCTCGCTGTCTCTATCTCTCGTCTTTCGCCACCCTCGCTCTCTCTCATCTCTCACCACCCTCACTCTCTCCCTCTCGTCTCTCGCCACTCTCGCTCTCTCTCTCTCGTCTCTTGCCACTATCACTCTCTCTCTCGTCTCTCGTCACCCTCTCTAGCCGCCGTCACTCTCTCGCTCCCCCTCTCGTCTCTCACCACCCTCGCTCTCTCTCTCGCGTCTCTCACCACCCACGCTCTCTCTCGCACCACATCGCTCTCTCTCCTCTCTCTCCCTCATCTCTCACTACCCTCGCTCGCTGTCTCTCATCTCTCGCCAGCCTCGCGCTCTCTCGCCACCCTCGCTCTCTCTCTCCCGTCTCTCGCCACCCTCGCTCTCTCGCTCTCTTGTCGCTCACCACCCTCGCTCTCTACGTCTCTCGCAACCCTTGCTCTCTCTCTCTCGCCACTTTGACTCTCTCTCTCTCTCGTCTCTTGCCACCCTTGCTCTCTCTCTCTCATCTCTCGCCACCGTCGCGCTCTCTCTCTCTCTCGTCTCTCGCCACCCTCGCTCTCTCTCTCTCTCCAACTCTCCTCTCTCACCACCATCGCTCTCTCTCTCTCGCGTCTCTCGCCAGACTCTCTCTCGCATCTCTCGCCACCCTCACTCTCTCTCTCGCATCTCTCGCCACCATCGCTCTCTCTCTCGCCACCCTCGCTCTCTCTCTCGCGTCTCTCGCCACCCTCGCTCTCTCTCTCGCGTCTCTCGCCACCCTCGCTCTCTCTCGCTCGTCTCTCGCCACCTTCACTGTCCCTCGCGCGTTTCTCACCACCCTTGCTGTCCCTCGCGCGTCTCTCGCCACCCTCGCTCTCTCTCGCGTGTCTCTCGCCACCCTCGCTCTCTCTCTCTCGTCTCGCATCTCTCGCCACCCTCGCGCTCTCTCTCTCGTCTCTCACCACCCTCTCTCGCGTCTCTCGCCACCCTCCCGCACTCTCTCTATCTATCTCGTCTCTCACCACCCTCGCTCTCTCTCTCTCGTCGCTCGCCACCCTTGCTATCTCTCGGTCTCTCTTGTCTCTCGCCACCCTCGCTCTCTCTCATCTCTCGCCACCCTCGCTCTCTCTCTCGTCTCTCGCCACCCTCGCTCTCTCTCTCGTCTCTCGCCACCCTCGCTCTCTCTCTCGGCTCTCGCCACCCTCGCTCTCTCTCTCTCGGCTCTCGCCACCCTCGCTCTCTCTCTCTCTTGTCTCTCGCCACCCTCGCTGTCTCTATCTCTCTCGTCTTTCACCACCCTCGCTCTCTCTCATCTCTCACCACCCTCACTCTCTCTCTCTCATCTCTCGCCACTCTCGCTCTCTCTCTCTCGTCTCTTGCCACTATCACTCTCTCTCTCGTCTCTCGTCACCCTCTCTAGCCGCCGTCACTCTCTCGCTCCCCCTCTCGTCTCTCACCACCCTCGCTCTCTCTCTCGCGTCTCTCGCCACCGTCGCTCTCT
Organism: Carcharodon carcharias; assembly: GCF_017639515.1. Lineage (NCBI taxonomy): Eukaryota > Metazoa > Chordata > Chondrichthyes > Lamniformes > Lamnidae > Carcharodon > Carcharodon carcharias. The sequence goes on from NC_054470.1 coordinate 114,430,547, forward strand.
TTCTCTTGCGCCTCGCGTCTCTCACCACCCTCGCTCTCTCTCTCTCGTCTCTCACCACCCTCGCTCTCTCTCTCTCGTCTTTCGCCACCCTCGCTCTCGCCACTCTCGCTCTCTCTCTCGTCTCTCGCCATCCTTGCTCTCTCTCTCTCTCGTCTCTCACCACCCTCGCTCTCTCTCTCTCTCGTATCTCGCCACCCTCCCTCTCTCACTTTCTCACTCGTCTCTCACCACCCTCGCTCTCTCTCTCGTCTCTCGCCACCCTCGCTCTCCCTATCTTTCTCTCGTCTCTCGCCACCCTCGCTCTCTCTCTCTCTCTCTCGTCTCTCACCACCCTCACACTCTCTCTCGTCTCTCGCCACCCTCGCTCTCTCTCTCTCTCTCTCGTCTCTCATCACCCTCGCTCTCTCTCTCTCTCGTCTCTCGCCACCCTCGCTCTCTCTCTCTCGTCTCTTGCCACCCTCGCTCTCTCGTCTCTCGACACCCTCGCTCTCTCTCTCACTCTCGTCACCCTTGCTCTCTCTCTCTCGTCTCTCAACACCCTCGCGCTCTCTCCGTCTCGTCTCTCGCCACCCTCGGTCTCTCTCTCTCTCGTCTCTCGTCTCCCTCGCTCTCTCTCTCTGGTCTCGCTCGCTCTCTAGCTCGTCTCTCTCCGTCTCGTCTCTCTCCGTCTCGTCTCTCACCGCCCTCGCTCTCTCTCTCATCTCTCACCACCCTCGCTCTCTCTCTCATCTCTCACCACCCTCGCTCTCTCTCTCTCGTCTCTCACTACCCTCACTCTCTCTCTCTCTCGATCGTCTCTCGTCACCCTCGCTCCCTCTCTCTGTCCGTCTTGTCTCTCGCCACCCTCGCTCTCTCTCCCTCTCTCATCTCTCGCCACCCTCGGTCTCTCTCTCTCTCGTCTCTCGTCTCCCTCGCTCTCTCTCTCTGGTCTCGCTCGCTCTCTAGCTCGTCTCTCTCCGTCTCGTCTCTCTCCGTCTCGTCTCTCACCGCCCTCGCTCTCTCTCTCATCTCTCACCACCCTCGCTCTCTCTCTCTCGTCTCTCACTACCCTCACTCTCTCTCTCTCTCTCTCATCTCTCACCACCCTCGCTCTCTCTCTCTCATCTCTCACTACCCTCACTCTCTCTCTCTCTCGATCGTCTCTCGTCACCCTCGCTCCCTCTCTCTGTCCGTCTTGTCTCTCGCCACCCTCGCTCTCTCTCCCTCTCTCGTCTCTCGCCACCCTCGGTCTCTCTCTCTCTCTCTCTGTCTCTCGTCTCCCTCGCTCTCTCTCTCTGGTCTCGCTCGCTCTCTAGCTCGTCTCTCTCCGTCTCGTCTCTCTCCGTCTCGTCTCTCACCGCCCTCGCTCTCTCTCTCTCATCTCTCACCACCCTCGCTCTCTCTCTCTCGTCTCTCACTACCCTCACTCTCTCTCTCTCGTCTCTCACTACCCTCACTCTCTCTCTCTCTCTCATCTCTCACCACCCTCGCTCTCTCTCTCGTCTCTCACTACCCTCACTCTCTCTCTCTCTCGAGCGTCTCTCGTCACCCTCGCTCCCTCTCTCTGTCCGTCTTGTCTCTCGCCACCCTCGCTCTCTCCCCCTCTCTCGTCTCTCGCCACCCTTGGTCTCTCTCTCTCTCTCTCTGTCTCTCGTCTCTCGTCACCCTCGGTCTCTCTCTCGTCTCTCGCCACCCTTGGTCTCTCTCTCTCTCTCGCGTCTCTCGCCACCTTCGCTCTCTCTTTCTCTCTCGTCTCTCTCCACCGTCTCTCTCTCTCTCTCTCTCGTCCCTCGCCACCCTCGCTCTCTCTCTCTCGTCTCTCGCCACCCTTGGTCTCTCTCTCTCTCGTCTCTCGCCACTCTCGCTCTCTCTCTCTCTCTCGTCCCTCGCCACCCTCGCTCTCTCTCTCTCTCGTCCCTCGCCACTCTCGCTCCCTCTCTCGTCTCTCCCCACCCTGGCTCTCCCTCTCTCGTCTATCGCCACCCTCGGTCTCTCTCTCTCTCTTGTCTCTCGCCATCCTCGCTCTCTCTCTCTCATGTCTCGCCATCCTCGCTCTCTCTCTCTCATGTCTCGCCATCCTCGCTCTCTCTCTCTCATGTCTCGCCATCCTTGCTCTCTCTCTCTCCTCTCGCCACCCTCGCTCTCTCTCCTCTCGCCACCCTCGCTCTCTCTCTCTTTCTCTTCTCTTGTCACCCTCGCTCGCTTTCTCTCTCGTCTCTCGCCACCCTCACTCTCTCTCTCTCTTTCTCGTCTCTCGCCACCCGTTCTCTCTCTCTCTCCCATCTCTCGCCACCCTCGCTCTCTCTCTTTCTCGTCTCTCGCCACCCATTCTCTCTCTCTCTCTCTCTCAACTCTCGCCACCCTCGCTCTCTCTCTCTCTTTCTCGCCTCTCGCCACCCTCGCTCGCTCCCTCTCGTCTCTCGTCAACCTCGCTCTCTCTCTCGCCACCCTCCCTCTCTCTCTTTCTCTCCCGCTCGTCTCTCACCACCCTCGCATGCTCTCTCGTCTCTCGCCACCCTCGCTCTCTCTCTCTCTCACCTCTCACCACCCTCGCTCTCTCTCTCTCGTCTCACACAACCCTCGCTCTCTCTCTCTCGTCTCTCACTACCCTCGCTCTCTCTCTCTCGTCTCTCACTACCCTCGCTCTCTCTCTCGTCTCTCACTACCCTAGCTCTCTCTCTCGTCTCTCACCACCCTCGTTCTCTCTCTCGTCTCTCACCACCCTCGCTCTCTCTCTTTCGTCTCTCACTACCCTCCCTCTCTCTCTCTCATATCTCACCACCCTCGCTCTCTCTCTCTCGTCTCTCACCACCCTCGCTCTCTCTCTCTCATATCTCACTACCCTTACTCTCTCTCTCTCTCGATCGTCTCTCGTCACCCTCGCTCTCTCTCTGTCCGTCTTGTCTCTCGCCACCCTCGCTCTCTCTCCCTCTCTCGTCTCTCGCCACCCTCGGTCTCTCTCTCTCTCTCTCGTCTCTCGTCACCCTCGGTCTCTCTCTCTCTCGTCTCTCGCCACCATCGTTCTCTCTCTCGCGTCTCTCGCCACCTTCGCTCTCTCTCTCTCTCTCTCGTCTCTCTCCACCGTCTCTCTCTCTCGTCCCTCGCCACCCTCGCTCTCTCTCTCGCGTCTCTCGCCACCCTCGCTCTCTCTCTCGCGTCTCTCGCCACCCTCGCTCTCTCTCTCGCGCCTCTCGCCACCCTCGCTCTCTCTCTCGCGCGTCTCTCGCCACCCTCGCTCTCTCTCTCGCGCGTCTCTCGCCACCCTCGCTGTCCCTCGCGCGTCTCTCGCCACCCTTGCTGTCCCTCGCGCGTCTCTCGCCACCCTCGCTCTCACTCGCGTGTCTCTCGCCACCCTCGCTCTCTCTCTCGTCTCGCATCTCTCGCCACCCTTGCGCTCTCTCTCTCGTCTCTCACCACCCTCTCTCGCGTCTCTCGCCACCCTCCCGCTCTCTGTCTATCTCGTCTCTCACCACCATCGCTCTCTCTCTCTCGTCTCTTGCCACTATCACTCTCTCGTCTCTCGTCACGCTCTCTCGCCGCCGTCACTCTCTCGCTCCCCCTCTCGTCTCTCACCACCCTCGCTCTCTCTCTCGCGTCTCTCGCCACCCTCGCTCTCTCTCTCTCTCTCGCCTTGCGTCTCTCACCACCCTCGCTCTCTCTCTCTCTCTTTCATCTCTCACGACCCTCGCTCTCTCTCTCGTCTTTCGCCACCCTCGCTCTCTCTCTCTCGTCTCTCGCCATCCTTGCTCTCTCTCTCTCTCGTATCTCGCCACCCTCACTCTCTCTCTCTCTCTCGTCTCTCGCCACCCTCGCTCTCTCTCTCTCACTCGTCTCTCACCACCCTCGCTCTCTCTCTCTCTCGTCTCTCGCCACCCTCGCTCTCCCTATCTTTCGTCTCTCGCCACCCTCGCTCTCTCTCTCTCTCTCTCGTCTCTCGCCACCCTCGCTCTCTCTCTCTCGTCTCTGGCCACTATCACTCTCTCTTTGTCCCTCGTCTCTCGCCACCCTCGCTCACTCTCGCTCACTCTCGCTCGCCACCCTTGCTCGCGCTCTCTCTCGTCACCCTCGCTCTCTCTCTCTCTCGTCTCTCGCCACCCTCGCTCTCTCTCTCTCTCGTCTCTTGCCACCCTCGCTCTCTCTCTCTCGTCTCTCGCCACCCTCACTCTCTCTCTCACTCTCGTCACCCTTGCTCTCTCTCTCTCGTCTCTCAACACCCTCGCGCTCTCTCCGTCTCGTCTCTCGCCACCCTCGGTCTCTCTCTCTCTCGTCTCCCTCGCTCTCGCTCTCTGGTCTCGCTCGCTCTCTAGCTCGTCTCTCTCCGTCTCGTCTCTCGCCACCCTCGCTCGCTCTCTCTTTCGCCTCGCGTCTCTCGCCACCCTCACTCTCTCTCTTGTCTCTCGCCACCCTTGCTCTCTCTCTGTCTCTCGTCTCTCGACACCCTCGCTCACTCTCTCTCTCACCACCCTCTCTCGCTCTCTCTCTCGTCTCTCGCCACCCTCGCTCTCTCTCTCTCTCGCCACCCTCACTCTCTCTCACTTTCGTCACCCTTGCTCGTCTCTTGCCACTATCACTCTCTCTCTCGTCTCTCGTCACCCTCTCTAGCCGCCGTCACTCTCTCGCTCCCCCTCTCGTCTCTCACCACCCTCGCTCTCTCTCTCGCGTCTCTCACCACCCACGCTCTCTCTCGCACCACATCGCTCTCTCTCCTCTCTCTCCCTAATCTCTCACTACCCTCGCTCGCTGTCTCTCATCTCTCGCCAGCCTCGCGCTCTCTCGCCACCCTCGCTCTCTCTCTCCCGTCTCTCGCCACCCTCGCTCTCTCGCTCTCTTGTCGCTCACCACCCTCGCTCTCTACGTCTCTCGCAACCCTTGCTCTCTCTCTCTCGCCACTTTGACTCTCTCTCTCTCTTGTCTCTCGCCACCCTCGCTCTCTCTCTCGTCTCTCACCACCCTTGCTCTCTCTCGTCTCTCACCACCCTCGCTCTCTCTCTCTCATCTCTCACTACCCTCACTCTATCTCTGTCTCGATCGTCTCTCGTCACCCTCGCTCTCTCTCTCTGTCCGTCTTGTCTCTCGCCACCCTCGCTCTCTCTCCCTCTTTCGTCTCTCGCCACCCTCGGTCTCTCTCTCTCTTTCTCTCTCGTCTCCCGTCACCCTCGGTCTCTCTCTCTCTCGTCTCTCGCCACCATCGTTCTCTCTCTCGCGTCTCTCGCCACCTTCGCTCTCTCTCTCCCTCTCGTCCCTCTCCAGCGTCTCTCTCTCTCTCTCTCTCTCGTCCCTCGCCACCCTCGCTCTCTCTCTCTCTCTCGTCTCTCGCCACACTCGCTCTCTCTCTCTCTCGTCCCTTGCCACCCTCGCTCTCTCTCTCTCTCATCCCTCGCCACTCTCGCTCCGTCTCTCGTCTCTCACCACCCTGGCTCTCCCTCTCTCGTCTATCGCCACCCTCGCTCTCTCTCTCTCATGTCTCGCCATCCTCGCTCTCTCTTCTCTCGCCACCCTCGCTCTCTCTCTCTTCTCTTGCCACCCTCGCTCTCTCTCTCTTTCTCTTCTCTTGCCACCCTCGCTCGCTTTCTCTCTCGTCTCTCGCCACCCTCACTCTCTTTCTCGTCTCTCGCCACCCGTTCTCTCTCTCTCTCCCGTCTCTCGCCGCCCTCGCTCTCTCTCTTTCTCGTCTCTCGCCACCCGTTCTCTCTCTCTCTCTCTCAACTCTCGCCACCCTCGCTCTCTCTCTCTCTTTCTCGCCTCTTGCCACCCTCGCTCGCTCCCTCTCGTCTCTCGTCAACCTCGCTCTCTCTCTCTCGTCTGTCGCCACCCTTGCTCTCTCTCTCGCCACCCTGTTCTCACTCGCCACCCTCGCTCTCTCTCTCTCTCTCTCTCTCTCTCTGGTCTCGCTCGCTCTCTAGCTCGTCTCTCTCTCTCTCGTCTCTCGCCACCCTCGCTCTCTCTCGCCACCCTCGTTCTCTCTCTCGCCACCCTCGCTCTCTCTCTCTCTCTCCCTCTCGTCTCTCACCACCCTCGCTCGCTCTCTCGTCTCTCGCCACCCTCGCTCGCTCTCTCTCGTCTCTCGCCACCCTCGCTCGCTCTCTCTCGTCTCTCGCCACCCTCGCTCTCATCTCTCACCGCCCTCGCTCTCTCTCTCTCATCTCTCACCACCCTCGCTCTCTCTCTCGTCTCTCACTACCCTCACTCTCTCTCTCTCTCTCGTCTCTCACCACCCTCGCTCTCTCTCTCTCATCTCTCACTACCCTCACTCTCTCTCTCTCTCGATCGTCTCTGGTCACCCTCGCTCTCTCTCTCTCTGCCCGTCTTGTCTCTCGCCACCCTCGCTCTCTCTCCATCTCTCGTCTCTCGCCACCCTCGGTCTCTCTCTCTCTCTCTCTGTCTCTCGTCTCTCGTCACCCTCGGTCTCTCTCTCTCTCTCTCTCTCTCATCTCTCACCACCCTCGCTCTCTCTCTCTCGTCTCTCACTACCCTCACTCTCTCTCTCTCTCGAGCGTCTCTCGTCACCCTCGCTCCCTCTCTCTGTCCGTCTTGTCTCTCGCCACCCTCGCTCTCTCCCCCTCTCTCGTCTCTCGCCACCCTCGGTCTCTCTCTCTCTCTCTGTCTCTCGTCTCTCGTCACCCTCGGTCTCTCTCTCGTCTCTCGCCACCATCGTTCTCTCTCTCTCGCGTCTCTCGCCACCTTCGCTCTCTCTCTCTCGCATCTCTCCACCGTCTCTCTCTCTCTCTCTCGTCCCTCGCCACCCTCGCTCTCTCTCTCTCGTCCCTCGCCACCCTCGCTCTCTCTCTCTCGTCTCTCGCCACCCTTGCTCTCTCTCTCTCGTCTCTCACCACCCTTGCTCTCTCTCTCTCTCGTCTCTCGCCACCCTCGCTCTCTCTCTCTCTCTCTCGTCCCTCGCCACCCTCGCTCTCTCTCTCTCGTCCCTCGCCACTCTCGCTCCCTCTCTCGTCTCTCACCACCCTGGCTCTCCCTCTCTCGTCTATCGCCACCCTCGGTCTCTCTCTCTCTCGTCTCTCACCACCCTCGCTCTCTCTCTCTCATGTCTCGCCATCCTCGCTCTCTCTCTCTTTCTCTTCTCTTGCCACCCTCGCTCGCTTTCTCTCTCGTCTCTCGCCACCCTCACTCTCTCTCTCTCTTTCTCGTCTCTCGCCACCCGTTCTCTCTCTCTCTCCCGTCTCTCGCCACCCTCGCTCTCTCTCTTTCTCGTCTCTCGCCACCCGTTCTCTCTCCCTCTCTCTTTCTCGCCTCTCGCCACCCTCGCTCGCTCCTTCTCATCTCTCATCAGCCTCGCTCTCTCTCTCTCTCGTCTGTCGCCACCCTTGCTCTCTCTCTCGCCACCCTGTTCTCACTCGCCACCCTCGCTCTCTCTCTCTCTCTCTCTGATCTCGCTCGCTCTCTAGCTCGTCTCTCTCTCTGTCTCTCTCCCTCTCGTCTCTCACCACCCTCGCTCGCTCTCTCGTCTCTCGCCACCCTCGCTCGCTCTCGTCTCTCGCCACCCTCGCTCGCTCCTTCTCATCTCTCATCAGCCTCGCTCTCTCTCTCTCTCGTCTGTCGCCACCCTGTTCTCACTCGCCACCCTCGCTCTCTCTCTCTCTCTCTCTGATCTCGCTCGCTCTCTAGCTCGTCTCTCTCTCTGTCTCTCTCCCTCTCGTCTCTCACCACCCTCGCTCGCTCTCTCGTCTCTCGCCACCCTCGCTCGCTCTCGTCTCTCGCCACCCTCGCTCGCTCTCTCTCGTCTCTCGCCACCCTCGCTCGCTCGCTCTCTCTCGTCTCTCGCCACCCTCGCTCTCGTCTCTCACCGCCCTCGCTCTCTCTCTCTCATCTCTCACCACCCTCGCTCTCTCTCTCTCGTCTCGCGCCTTCCTTGCTCTCTCTCTCTCGTCTCTCGCCACCCTCGCTTCTCTCTCTCTCTCGTCTCTCGCCACTATCACTCTCTCTCTCGTCTCTCCCCTCCCTCGCTCTCTCCCTCGTCTATCGCCACCCTCGCTCTCTCTCTCTCGTCTCTCGCCACCCTCGCTCTCTCTCTCACTCTCGTCTCTCGTCACCCTCGCTCTCTCTCTCTCTCTCTCGTATCTCACCACCCTCGCTCTCTCTCTCTCTCTCGTATCTCACCACCCTCGCTCTCTCTCTCCGTCTCGTCTCTCGCCACCCTCGGACTCTCTCTCTCTCTCTTGTCTCTCGTCACCCTTGCTCTCTCTCTCGCCACCCTCGCTCTCTCTCTCTCTCTCTCTGGTCTCGCTCGCTCTCTAGCTCGTCTCTCTCCGTCTCGTCTCTCACCACCCTCACTTTCTCTCTCTCACCACTCACGCTGTCCCTCTCATCACCCTCGCTCTCTCTCCTCTCTCTCCCTCTCGTCTCTCACCACCCTTGCTCGCTCTCTCTCTCGTCTCTCGCCACCCTCGCCCTCTCTCGTCTCTCGTCACCCTTGCTCTCTCTCTCGCCACCCTCGCTCTCTCTCTCTCTCTCTCTCTCTGGTCTCGCTCGCTCTCTAGCTCGTCTCTCTCCGTCTCATCTCTCACCACCCTCGCTCTCTCTCTCGCTCTCTTGTCTCTCACCACCCACACTCTCCCTCTCACCACCCTCGCTCTCTCTCCTCTCCCTCTCGTCTCTCGCCACCCTCGCTCTCTCTCGTCCCTCGCCACCCTCGCGCTCTCTCGTCTCTCGCCACCCTCGCTCTCTCTCGTCTCTCGCCACCCTCTCTCTCACTCGTCTCTCGCCACCCTCGCTCTCTCTCTCTCAGTCTCGTCTCTCGCCAACCTCGCTCTCTCTCCCTCTCTCATCTCTCGCCACCTTCGGTCTCGCTCTCTCTCGTCTTTCGCCACCCTCGCTCTCTCGTCTCTCGCCACCCTCGCTCTCTCTCTTTCTCTCGTCTCTCGCTACCCTCGTTCTCTCTCTCGCGTCTCTCGCCACCCTCGCTCTCTCTCTCTCTCGTCTCTCTCCACTGTCCCTCTCTCTCTCGTCCCTCGCCACCCTCGCTCTCTCTCTCTCGTCTCTCGCCACCCTCGCTCTCTCTCTCTCTCGTCTCTCGCCACCCTTGCTCTCTCTCTTGTCTCTCGCCACCCTTGCTCTCTCTCTCGTCTCTCGCCACCCTCGCTCTCTCTCTCTCGTCTCTCGCCATCCTCGCTCTCTCTCTCTCTCGTCTCTCGCCACCCTTGCTCTCTCTCTCGTCTCTCGCCACCCTTGCTCTCTTTCTCGTCTCTCGCCACCCTCACTCTCTCTCTCTCTCTCGTCCCTCGCCACCCTCGGACTCTCTCTCTCGCTACCCTCCCTCTCTCTCTTTCTCTCTCTCTCACCTCTCACCACCCTCGCTCTCCCTCTCTCGTCTCACACAACCCTCGCTCTCTCTCTCTCTCGTCTCTCACCACCCTCACTCTCTCTTTCTCGTCTCTCACCACCCTCACTCTCTCTTTCTCGTCTCTCACCACCCTCGCTCTCTCTCTCGTCTCTCGCCATCCTCGCTCTCTCTCACCACCCTCGCTTCTCTCTCTCTCGTCCCTCGCCACTATCACTCTCATGTCTCGCCACCCTCACTCTCTCTCTCACTCTCGTCTATCGCCGCCCTCGCTCTCTCTCGTCTCTCGCCACCCTCACTCTCTCTCTCACTCTCGTCTCTCGTCACCCTCGCTCTCTCTCGTATGTCACCACCCTCGCTCTCTCTCTCCGTCTCATCTCTCGCCACCCTCGCTCTCTCTCTCTCTCTCATCTCTCGGCACCCTTGCTCTCCCTCTCACCACCCTCGCTCTCTCTCTCTCTGGTCTCGCTCGCTCTCTAGCTCGTCTCTCTCCGTCTCGTCTCTCACCACCCTCGCTCTCTCTCTCCGTCTCGTCTCTCGCCACCCTCGGACTCTATCTCTCTCTCTCTCTCTCTCGTCTCTCGTCACCCGTGCTCTCTCTCGCCACCCTCGCTCTCTCTCTCTCTGGTCTCGCTCGCTCTCTAGCTCGTCTCTCTCCGTCTCGTCTCTCACCACCCTCGCTTTCTCTCTCGTCTCTCACCACCCACGCTCTCCCTCTCACCACCCTCGCTCTCTCTCCTCTCTCTCCCTCTCGTCTCTCACCACATTCGCTCACTCTCTCTCTCGTCTCTCGCCACCCTTGCTCTCTCTCGTCTCTCGTCACCCTCGCTCTCTCTCTCTCTCTCTCGTCTCTCGTCACCCTTGCTCTCTCTCTCTCTCTCTCTCACCACCCACACTCTCCCTCTCACCACCCTCGCTCTCTCTCCTCTCTCTCGTCTCTCACCACCCTCACTCTCTCTCGTCTCTCGCCACCCTCGCTCTCTCTCGTCCCTCGCCACCCTCGCGCTCTCTCGTCTCTCGCCACCCTCGCTCTCTCTCATCTCTCGTCACCCTCGCTCTCTCTCGTCTCTCGCCACCCTTGCTCTCTCTCGTCTCTCGCCACCCTCGCTCTCTCTCGTCCCTCGCCACCCTCGCGCTCTCTCGTCTCTCGCTACCCTCGCTCACTCTCATCTCTCGTCACCCTCGCTCTCTCTCGTCTCTCGCCACCCTCGCTCTCTCTCGTCTCTTGCCACCCTCGCTCTCTCTCGTTTCTCGCCACCCTCGCTCTCTCTCTCTCCCCGTCTCATCTCTCGCCACCCTCGCTCTCTGTCCCTCTCTCGTCTCTCGCCACCCTCGGTCTCACTCTCTCTCGTCTCTCGCCACCATCGCTCTCTCGTCTCTCGCCACCCTCGGTCTCTCTCTCTCTCACCACCCACACTCTCCCTCTCACCACCCTCGCTCTCTCTCCTCTCTCTCTCTCTCGTCTCTCACCACCCTCACTCTCTCTCGTCTCTCGCCACCCTCGCTCTCTCTCGTCCCTCGCCACCCTCGCGCTCTCTCGTCTCTCGGCACCCTCGCTCTCTCTCGTCTCTCGCCACCCTCGCTCTCTCTCGTCTCTCGCCACCCTCGCTCTCTCTCTCTCCCCATCTCGTCTCTCGCCACCCTCGCTCTCTCTCCCTCTCTCGTCTCTCGCCACCCTCGGTCTCGCTCTCTCTCGTCTCTCGTCTCTCGCCACCCTCGCTCTCTCGTCTCTCGCCACCCTCGGTCTCTCTCTCTTGTCTCTCGCCACCCTCGGTCTCTCTCTCGTGTCTCTCGCCACCCTCGCTCTCTCTCCCTCTCTCGTCTCTCGCCACGCTCGGTCTCGCTCTCTCTCGTCTCTCGCCACGCTCGCTCTCTCGTCTCTCGCCACCCTCGGTCTCTCTCTCTCGTCACCCTTGCTCTCTCTCTCTCGCCACCCTCGCTCTCTATCTCTCTCTCTCTCTCTCGTCTCTCACCACCCTCACTCTCTCTCGTCTCTCGCCACCCTCGCTCTCTCTCGTCCCTCGCCACCCTCGCGCTCTCTCGTCTCTCGCCACCCTCGCTCTCTCTCGTCTCTCGCCACCCTCGCTCTCTCTCGTCTCTCACCACCCTCGCTCTCTCTCGTCTCTCGTCTCTCGCCACCCTCGCTCTCTCGTCTCTCGCCACCCTCGGTCTCTCTCTCTCGTCTCTCGCCACCCTCGTTCTCTCTCTCGTGTCTCTCGCCACCATCGCTCTCTCTCTCTCTCGTCTCTCTCCACCGTCCCTCTCTCTCTCGTCCCTCGCCACCCTCGCTCTCTCCCGTCTCTCGCCACCCGCGCTCTCTCTCTCGTCTCTCGCCACCCTTGCTCTCTCTCTCGTCTCTCGCCACCCTCGCTCTCTCTCTCTCTCTCTCCCGTCACCCTTGCTCTCTCTCTCTCTCGCCACCCTCGCTCTCTCTCTCTCTCTCTCTCTCTGGTCTCGCTCACTCTCTAGCTCGTCTCTCTCCGTCTCGTCTCTCACCACCCTCGCTTTCTCTCTCGTCTCTCACCACCCACGCTCTCCCTCTCACCACCCTCGCTCTCTCTCCTCTCTCTCCATCTCGTCTCTCACCACCCTCGCTCGCTCTCTCTCTCGTCTCTCGCCACCCTCGCTTTCTCTCGTCTCTCGGCACCCTAGCTCTCTCTCTCTCTCTCTCTCATCTCTCATCACCCTTGCTCTCTCTCTCACCACCCTCGCTTTCTCTCTCTCTCTCGTCTCTCACCACCCTCGCTCTCTCTCTCTCCGTCTCGTCTCTCGCCACCCTTGGACTCTATCTCTCTCTCTCTCTCTCTCTCTCTCGTCTCTCGTCACCCGTGCTCTCTCTCGCCACCCTCGCTCTCTCTCTCTCTGGTCTCGCTCGCTCTCTAGCTCGTCTCTCTCCGTCTCGTCTCTCACCACCCTCGCTTTCTCTCTCTCTCGTCTCTCACCACCCACGCTCTCCCTCTCACCACCCTCGCTCTCTCTCCTCTCTCTCCCTCTCGTCTCTCACCACCCGCGCTCGCTCTCTCGTCTCTCGCCACCCTTGCTCTCTCTCGTCTCTCGTCACCTTCGCTCTCTCTCTCGCCACCCTCGCTCTCTCTCTCTCTCTCTCGTCTCTCGTCACCCTTGCTCTCTCTCCCTCTCTGGTCTTGCTCGCTCTCTAGCTCGTCTCTCTCCGTCTCGTCTCTCACCACCCTCACTCTCTCTCTCTCTCTCTCACCACCCACACTCTCCCTCTCACCACCCTCGCTCTCTCCTCTCTCTCTCTCTCGTCTCTCACCACCTTCACTCTCTCTCGTCTCTCGCCACCCTCGCTCTCTCTCGTCCCTCGACAACCTCGCGCTCTCTCGTTTCTCGCCACCCTCGCTCTCTCCCATCTCTCGTCACCCTCGCTCTCTCTCGTCTCTCGCCACCCTCGCTCTCTCTCATCTCTCGCCACCCTCGCTCTCTCTCGTCTCTCGGCACCCTCGCTCTCTCTCTCTCCCCGTCTCGTCTCTCGCCACCCTCGCTCTCTCTCCCTCTCTCGTCTCTCGCCACCCTCGGTCTCGCTCTCTCTCGTCTCTCGTCTCTCGCCACCCTCGCTCTCTCGTCTCTCGCCAGCCTCGGTCTCTCTCTCTCGTCTCTCGCCACCCTCGTTCTCTCTCTCGCGTCTCTCGCCATCCTCGTTCTCTCTCTCTCGTCTCTCTCCACCGTCCCTCTCTCTCTCGTCCCTCGCCACCCTTGCTTTCTCTCTCGGCTCTCGCCACCCTCGCTCTCTCTCTCTCTCTCTTGTCTCTCGTCACCCTTGCTCTCTCTCTCTCGCCACCCTCGCTCTCTCTCTCTATCTCTCTCTGGTCTCGCTCACTCTCTAGCTCGTCTCTCTCCGTCTCGTCTCTCACCACCCTCGCATTCACTCTCGTCTCTCACCACCCACGCTCTCCCTCTCACCACCCTCGCTCTCTCTCCTCTCTCTCCATCTCGTCTCTCACCACCCTCGCTCGCTCTCTCTCTCGTCTCTCGCCACCCTCGCTTTCTCTCCTCTCGGCACCCTCGCTCTCTCTCTCTCTCTCTCTAGTCTCTCATCACCCTTGCTCTCTCTCACCACCCTCGCTTTCTCTATCTCTCTCTCGTCTCTCACCACCCACGCTCTCCCTCTCACCACCCTCGCTCTCTCGTCTCTCGCCACCCTCGCTCTCTCTCTCTCGTCTCTCGCCACCCTCGGTCTCTCTCTCTCGTCTCTCGCCACCCTCGTTCTCTCTCTCGCGTCTCTCGCCACCCTCGCTCTCTCTCCACTGTCCCTCTCTCTCTCGTCCCTCGCCACCCTCGCTCTCTCTCGTCTCTCGCCACCCTCGCTCTCTCTCTCTCTCGTCTCTCGCCACCCTTGCTCTCTCTCTCGTCTCTCGCCACCCTCGCTCTCTCTCTCGTCTCTCGCCACCCTCGCTCTCTCTCTCATCTCTCGTCACCCTCGCTCTCTCTCTTGCCACCCTCGCTCTCTCTCTCTCTCTCTCGTCTCTCATCACCCTTGCTCTCTCTCTCTCTCTGGTCTTGCTCGCTCTCTAGCTCGTCTCTCTCCGTCTCGTCTCTCACCACCCTCGCTCTCTCTCTCTCTCTCTCTCACCACCCACACTCTCCCTCTCACCACCCTCGCTCTCTCTCCTCTCTCTCTCTCTCGTCTCTCACCACCCTCACTCTCTCTCGTCTCTCGCCACCCTCGCTCTCTCTCGTCCCTCGCCACCCTCGCGCTCTCTCGTCTCTCGCCACCCTCGCTCTCTCTCGTCTCTCGCCACCCTCGCTCTCTCTCTCTCCCCGTCTCGTCTCTCGCCACCCTCGCTCTCTCTCCCTCTCTCGTCTCTCGCCACCCTCGCTCTCTCTCTCTCTCTCTCTTGTCTCTCGTCACCCTTGCTCTCTCTCTCTCGCCACCCTCGCTCTCTCTCTCTATCTCTCTCTGGTCTCGCTCACTCTCTAGCTCGTCTCTCTCCGTCTCGTCTCTCACCACCCTCGCATTCACTCTCGTCTCTCACCACCCACGCTCTCCCTCTCACCACCCTCGCTCTCTCTCCTCTCTCTCCATCTCGTCTCTCACCACCCTCGCTCGCTCTCTCTCTCGTCTCTCGCCACCCTCGCTTTCTCTCCTCTCGGCACCCTCGCTCTCTCTCTCTCTCTCTCGTCTCTCATCACCCTTGCTCTCTCTCACCACCCTCGCTTTCTCTATCTCTCTCTCGTCTCTCACCACCCACGCTCTCCCTCTCACCACCCTCGCTCTCTCTCTCGTCTCTCGCCACCCTCGCTCTCTCTCTCTCGTCTCTCGCCACCCTCGGTCTCTCTCTCTCGTCTCTCGCCACCCTCGTTCTCTCTCTCGCGTCTCTCGCCACCCTCGCTCTCTCTCTCTCTCGTCTCTCTCCACTGTCCCTCTCTCTCTCGTCCCTCGCCACCCTCGCTCTCTCTCGTCTCTCGCCACCCTCGCTCTCTCTCTCTCTCGTCTCTCGCCACCCTTGCTCTCTCTCTCGTCTCTCGCCACCCTCGCTCTCTCTCTCGTCTCTCGTCACCCTCGCTCTCTCTCTTGCCACCCTCGCTCTCTCTCTCGTCTCTCATCACCCTTGCTCTCTCTCTCTCTCTGGTCTTGCTCGCTCTCTAGCTCGTCTCTCTCCATCTCGTCTCTCACCACCCTCGCTCTCTCTCTCTCTCTCTCTCACCACCCACACTCTCCCTCTCACCACCCTCGCTCTCTCTCCTCTCTCTCTCTCTCGTCTCTCACCACCCTCACTCTCTCTCGTCTTTCGCCACCCTCGCTCTCTCTCGTCCCTCGCCACCCTCGCGCTCTCTCGTCTCTCGCCACCCTCGCTCTCTCTCGTCACCCTCGCTCTCTCTCGTCTCTCGCCACCCTCGCTCTCTCCCGTCTCTCGCCACCCTCGCTCTCTCTCGTCTCTCGCCACCCTCGCTCTCTCTCGTCTCTCGCCACCCTCGCTCTCTCTCGTCTCTCGCCACCCTCGCTCTCTCTCGTCTCTCGCCACCCTCGCTCTCTCTCTCTCCCCGTCTCGTCTCTCGCCACCCTCGCTCTCTCTCCCTCTCTCGTCTCTCGCCACCCTCGGTCTCGCTCTCTCTCGTCTCTCGTCTCTCGCCACCCTCGCTCTCTCGTCTCTCGCCACCCTCGGTCTCTCTCTCTCGTCTCTCGCCACCCTCGTTCTCTCTCGTGCGTCTCTCGCCACCCTGGCTCTCTCTCTCTCTCGTCTCTCTCCACCATCCCTCTCTCTCTCGTCCCTCGCCACCATCGCTCTCTCTCGTCTCTCGCCAACCTCGCTCTCTCTCTCTCGTCTCTCGCCACCCTTGCTCTCTCTCTCGTCTCTCGCCACCCTCGCTCTCTCTCTCTCTCTCTCGTCTCTCGTCACCCTTGCTCTCTCTCTCTCTCTCTCTCTGGTCTCGCTCACTCTCTAGCTCATCTCTCTCTGTCTCGTCTCTCACCACCCTCGCTTTCTCTCTCGTCTCTCACCACCCACGCTCTCCCTCTCACCACCCTCGCTCTCTCTCCTCTCTCGCCATCTCGTCTCTCACCACCCTCGCTCTCTCTCTCTCCGTCTCGTCTCTCGCCACCCTTGGACTCTATCTCTCTCTCTCTCTCTCTCTCTCGTCTCTCGTCACCCGTGCTCTCTTTCGCCACCCTCGCTCTCTCTCTCTCTGGTCTCGCTCGCTCTCTAGCTCGTCTCTCTCCGTCTCGTCTCTCACCACCCTCGCTTTCTCTCTCTCTCGTCTCTCACCACCCACGCTCTCCCTCTCACCACCCTCGCTCTCTCTCCTCTCTCTCCCTCTCGTCTCTCACCACCCTCGCTCGCTCTCTCGTCTCTCGCCACCCTTGCTCTCTCTCGTCTCTCGTCACCTTCGCTCTCTCTCTCGCCACCCTCGCTCTCTCTCTCTCTCTCTCGTCTCTCGTCACCCTTGCTCTCTCTCCCTCTCTGGTCTTGCTCGCTCTCTAGCTCGTCTCTCTCCGTCTCGTCTCTCACCACCCTCACGCTCTCTCTCTCTCTCTCACCACCCACACTCTCCCTCTCACCACCCTCGCTCTCTCCTCTCTCTCTCTCTCGTCTCTCACCACCTTCACTCTCTCTCGTCTCTCGCCACCCTCGCTCTCTCTCGTCCCTCGACAACCTCGCGCTCTCTCGTTTCTCGCCACCCTCGCTCTCTCCCATCTCTCGTCACCCTCGCTCTCTCTCGTCTCTCGCCACCCTCGCTCTCTCTCATCTCTCGCCACCCTCGCTCTCTCTCGTCTCTCGCCACCCTCGCTCTCTCTCTCTCCCCGTCTCGTCTCTCGACACCCTCGCTCTCTCTCCCTCTCTCGTCTCTCGCCACCCTCGGTCTCGCTCTCTCTCGTCTCTCGTCTCTCGCCACCCTCGCTCTCTCGTCTCTCGCCAGCCTCGGTCTCTCTCTCTCGTCTCTCGCCACCCTCGTTCTCTCTCTCGCGTCTCTCGCCACCCTCGTTCTCTCTCTCTCGTCTCTCTCCACCGTCCCTCTCTCTCTCGTCCCTCGCCACCCTTGCTCTCTCTCTCGGCTCTCGCCACCCTCGCTCTCTCTCTCTCTCTCTTGTCTCTCGTCACCCTTGCTCTCTCTCTCTCGCCACCCTCGCTCTCTCTCTCTATCTCTCTCTGGTCTCGCTCACTCTCTAGCTCGTCTCTCTCCGTCTCGTCTCTCACCACCCTCGCATTCACTCTCGTCTCTCACCACCCACGCTCTCCCTCTCACCACCCTCGCTCTCTCTCCTCTCTCTCCATCTCGTCTCTCACCACCCTCGCTCGCTCTCTCTCTCGTCTCTCGCCACCCTCGCTTTCTCTCCTCTTGGCACCCTCGCTCTCTCTCTCTCTCTCTCGTCTCTCATCACCCTTGCTCTCTCTCACCACCCTCGCTTTCTCTATCTCTCTCTCGTCTCTCACCACCCACGCTCTCCCTCTCACCACCCTCGCTCTCTCTCTCGTCTCTCGCCACCCTCGCTCTCTCTCTCTCGTCTCTCGCCACCCTCGGTCTCTCTCTCTCGTCTCTCGCCACCCTCGTTCTCTCTCTCGCGTCTCTCGCCACCCTCGCTCTCTCTCCACTGTCCCTCTCTCTCTCGTCCCTCGCCACCCTCGCTCTCTCTCGTCTCTCGCCACCCTCGCTCTCTCTCTCTCTCGTCTCTCGCCACCCTTGCTCTCTCTCTCGTCTCTCGCCACCCTCGCTCTCTCTCTCATCTCTCGTCACCCTCGCTCTCTCTCTTGCCACCCTCGCTCTCTCTCTCTCTCTCTCGTCTCTCATCACCCTTGATCTCTCTCTCTCTCTGGTCTTGCTCGCTCTCTAGCTCGTCTCTCTCCGTCTCGTCTCTCACCACCCTCGCTTTCTCTCTCTCTCTCTCACCACCCACACTCTCCCTCTCACCACCCTCGCTCTCTCTCCTCTCTCTCTCTCTCGTCTCTCACCACCCTCACTCTCTCTCGTCTCTCGCCACCCTCGCTCTCTCTCGTCCCTCGCCACCCTCGCGCTCTCTCGTCTCTCGCCACCCTCGCTCTCTCTCGTCACCCTCGCTCTCTCTCGTCTCTCGCCACCCTCGCTCTCAACCGTCTCTCGCCACCCTCGCTCTCTCTCGTCTCTCGCCACCCTCGCTCTCTCTCGTCTCTCGCCACCCTCGCTCTCTCTCGTCTCTCGCCACCCTCGCTCTCTCTCTCTCCCCGTCTCGTCTCTCGCCACCCTCGCTCTCTCTCCCTCTCTCGTCTCTCGCCACCCTCGCTCTCTCTCTCTCTCTCTCTTGTCTCTCGTCACCCTTGCTCTCTCTCTCTCTCGCCACCCTCGCTCTCTCTCTCTATCTCTCTCTGGTCTCGCTCACTCTCTAGCTCGTCTCTCTCCGTCTCGTCTCTCACCACCCTCGCATTCACTCTCGTCTCTCACCACCCACGCTCTCCCTCTCACCACCCTCGCTCTCTCTCCTCTCTCTCCATCTCGTCTCTCACCACCCTCGCTCGCTCTCTCTCTCGTCTCTCGCCACCCTCGCTTTCTCTCGTCTCTTGGCACCCTCGCTCTCTCTCTCTCTCTCTCGTCTCTCATCACCCTTGCTCTCTCTCTCACCACCCTCGCTTTCTCTCTCTCTCTCGTCTCTCACCACCCACGCTCTCCCTCTCACCACCCTCGCTCTCTCTCCTCTCTCTCCCTCTCGTCTCTCACCACCCTCGCTCTCTCTCTCGTCTCTCGCCACCCTCGCTCTCTCTCTCTCTCTCGTCTCTCGCCACCCTCGGTCTCTCTCTCTCTCGTCTCTCGCCACCCTCGTTCTCTCTCTCGCGTCTCTCACCACCCTCGCTCTCTCTCGTCTCTCTCCACTGTCCCTCTCTCTCTCGTCCCTCGCCACCCTCGCTCTCTCTCGTCTCTCGCCACCCTCGCTCTCTCTCTGTCTCGTCTCTCGCCACCCTTGCTCTCTCTCTCGTCTCTCGCCACCCTCGCTCTCTCTCTCGTCCCTCGCCACCCTTGCTCTCTCTCTCGCCACCCTCCCTCTCTCTCTTTCTCTCCCGCTCGTCTCTCACCACCCTCGCACGCTCTCTCGTCTCTCGCCACCCTCGCTCTCTCTCGTCTCTCGCCAACCTCGCTCTCTCTCTCTCTCGTCCTAGCCAACCTCGCTCTCTCTCTCTCTCGTCCTAGCCAACCTCGCTCTCTCTCCCTCTCTCGTCTCTCACCACCCTCACTCTCTCTCTCTCGTCTCTCGCCATCCTCGCTCTCTCTCGCCACCCTCGCTTCTCTCTCTCTCTCGTCCCTCGCCACTATCACCCTCTCTCTCGTCTCTCGCCACCCTCGCTCTCTCTCTCTCGTCTATCGCCACCCTCGCTCTCTCTCTCTCTGTCTCTCGCCACCCTCACTCTCTCTCTCACTCTCGTCTCTCGTCACCCACGCTCTCTCTCTCTCTCTCGTATGTCACCACCCTCGCTCTCTCTCTCCCTCTCGTCTCTCGCCACCCTCGCTCTCTCTCTCTCTCTCTCGTCTCTCACCATCCACGCTCTCCCTCTCACCACCCTCGCTCGCTCTCTCTCTCGTCTCTCACCACCCTCGCTCTCTGTCGTCTCTCGCCACCCTTGCTCTCTCTCGTCTCTCGCCACCCTCGCTCTTTCTCTCTCCGTCTCGTCTCTCGCCACCGTCGCTCTCTCGTCTCTCGCCACCCTTGGTCTCGCGCTCTCTCGTCTCTCGTCTCTCGCCACCCTCATATCTCGGCACCCTCGCTCTCTTTCTCTCGTCTCTCACCACTCTCGCTCTCTCTCTCTTTCTCTTCTCTCGGCACCCTCGCTCTTTCTCTCTCTCTCTCTCGCCACCCTTGCTCTCTCTCTCGCCACCCTCCCTCTCTCTCTTTCTCTCCCGCTCGTCTCTCACCACCCTTGCTCTCTCTCTCTCACCTCTCACCATCCTCGCTCTCTCTCTCTCATCTCACACCACCCTCACTCTCTCTCTCTCGTCTCTCACTACCCTCGCTCTCTCTCTCTCGTCTCTCACTACCCTCACGTTCTCTCTCTCGTTTCTCACCACCCTCGCTCTCTCTCTCGTCTCTCACCACCTTCGCTCTCTCTCTCTCGTCTCTCACCACCCTCGCTCTCTCTCTCTCTCTCATCTCTCGTCACCCTTGCTCTCTCTCTCTCGCCACCCTCGCTCTCTCTCTCTCTCTCTCTCTCTCTGGTCTCGCTCACTCTCTAGCTCGTCTCTCTCCGTCTCGTCTCTCACCACCCTCGCTTTCACTCTCGTCTCTCACCACCCACGCTCTCCATCTCACCACCCTCGCTCTCTCTCCTCTCTCTCCATCTCGTCTCTCACCACCCTCGCTCACTCTCACTCTCGTCTCTCGCCACCCTCGCTTTCTCTCCTCTCGGCACACTCGCTCTCTCTCTCTCTCTCGTCTCTCACCACCCACGCTCTCCCTCTCGCCACCCTCGCTCTCTCTCTCTCTCTCGTCTCTCGCCACCCTCGGTCTCTCTCTCTCTCTCGTCTCTCGCCACCCTCGTTCTCGCTCTCGCGTCTCTCGCCACCCTCGCTCTCTCTCTCTCTCTCGTCTCTCTCCACTGTCCCTCTCTCTCTCGTCCCTCGCCACCCTCGCTCTCTCTCGTCTCTCGCCACCCTCGCTCTCTCTCTCTCTCTCGTCTCTCGCCACCCTTGCTCTCTCTCTCGTCTCTCGCCACCCTCGCTCTCTCTCTCGTCTCTCGCCACCCTCGCTCTCTCTCTCTCTCTCGTCTCTCGTCACCCTTGCTCTCTCTCTCTCTCTCTCTCTCTCTCTGGTCTCGCTCACTCTCTAGCTCATCTCTCTCTGTCTCGTCTCTCGCCACCCTTGCTCTCTCTCTCGTCTCTCGCCACCCTCGCTCTCTCTCATCTCTCGCCACCCTCGCTCTCTCTCTCTCCCCGTCTCGTCTCTCGCCACCCTCGCTCTCTCTCCCTCTCTCGTCTCTCGCCACCCTCGGTCTCGCTCTCTCTCGTCTCTCGTCTCTCGCCACCCTCGCTCTCTCGTCTCTCGCCACCCTCGGTCTCTCTCTCTCGTCTCTCGCCACCCTCGTTCTCTCTCTCGCGTCTCTCGCCACCCTCGCTCTCTCTCTCTCTCGTCTCTCTCCACCGTCCCTCTCTCTCTCGTCCCTCGCCACCCTCGCTCTCTCTCGTCTCTCGCCCCCCTCGCTCTCTCGTCTCTCGCCACCCTCGCTCTCTCTCTCTCTCTCGTCTCTCGTCACCCTTGCTCTCTCTCTCTCTCTCTCTGGTCTCGCTCACTCTCTAGCTCATCTCTCTCTGTCTCGTCCCTCACCACCCTCGCTTTCTCGTCTCTCACCACCCACGCTCTCCCTCTCACCACCCTCGCTCTCTCTCCTCTCTCTCCATCTCGTCTCTCACCACCCTCGCTCGCTCTCTCTCTCGTCTCTCGCCACCCTCGCTTTCTCTCGTCTCTCGGCACCCTCGCTCTCTCTCTCTCTCTCTCGTCTCTCATCACCCTTGCTCTCTCTCTCACCACCCTCGCTTTCTCTCTCTCTCTCTCGTCTCTCACCACCCACGCTCTCCCTCTCACCACCCTCGCTCTCTCTCCTCTCTCTCCCTCTCGTCTCTCACCACCCTCGCTCTCTCTCGTCTCTCGCCACCCTCGCTCTCTCTCTCTCTCTCTGTCTCTCGCCACCCTCACTCTCTCTCTCACTCTCGTCACCCACGCTCTCTCTCTCTCTCTCGTATGTCACCACCCTCGCTCTCTCTCTCCCTCTCGTCTCTCGCCACCCTCGCTCTCTCTCTCTCTCTCTCGTCTCTCACCATCCACGCTCTCCCTCTCACCACCCTCTCTCGCTCTCTCTCTCGTCTCTCGCCACCCTCGCTCTCTGTCGTCTCTCGCCACCCTTGCTCTCTCTCGTCTCTCGCCACCCTCGCTCTTTCTCTCTCCGTCTCGTCTCTCGCCACCGTCGCTCTCTCGTCTCTCGCCACCCTTGGTCTCGCGCTCTCTCGTCTCTCGTCTCTCGCCACCCTCATATCTCGGCACCCTCGCTCTCTGTCTCTCGTCTCTCACCACTCTCGCTCTCTCTCTCTTTCTCTTCTCTTCTCTCGGCACCCTCGCTCTTTCTCTCTCTCTCTCTCGCCACCCTTGCTCTCTCTCTCGCCACCCTCCCTCTCTCTCTTTCTCTCCCGCTCGTCTCTCACCACCTTTGCTCTCTCTCTCTCACCTCTCACCATCCTCGCTCTCTCTCTCTCATCTCACACCACCCTCACTCTCTCTCTCTCGTCTCTCACTACCCTCGCTCTCTCTCTCTCGTCTCTCACTTCCCTCACGTTCTCTCTCTCGTTTCTCACCACCCTCGCTCTCTCTCTCGTCTCTCACCACCTTCGCTCTCTCTCTCTCGTCTCTCACCACCCTCGCTCTCTCTCTCTCTCTCGTCTCTCGTCACCCTTGCTCTCTCTCTCTCGCCACCCTCGCTCTCTCTCTCTCTCTCTCTCTCTGGTCTCGCTCACTCTCTAGCTCGTCTCTCTCCGTCTCGTCTCTCACCACCCTCGCTTTCACTCTCGTCTCTCACCACCCACGCTCTCCCTCTCACCACCCTCGCTCTCTCTCCTCTCTCTCCATCTCGTCTCTCACCACCCTCGCTCGCTCTCTCTCTCGTCTCTCGCCACCCTCGCTTTCTCTCCTCTCGGCACACTCGCTCTCTCTCTCTCTCTCTCGTCTCTCACCACCCACGCTCTCCCTCTCGCCACCCTCGCTCTCTCTCTCTCTCTCGTCTCTCGCCACCCTCGGTCTCTCTCTCTCTCTCGTCTCTCGCCACCCTCGTTCTCTCTCTCGCGTCTCTCGCCACCCTCGCTCTCTCTCTCTCTCTCGTCTCTCTCCACTGTCCCTCTCTCTCTCGTCCCTCGCCACCCTCGCTCTCTCTCGTCTCTCGCCACCCTCGCTCTCTCTCTCTCTCTCGTCTCTCGCCACCCTTGCTCTCTCTCTCGTCTCTCGCCACCCTCGCTCTCTCTCTCGTCTCTCGCCACCCTCGCTCTCTCTCTCTCTCTCGTCTCTCGTCACCCTTGCTCTCTCTCTCTCTCTCTCTCTCTGGTCTCGCTCACTCTCTAGCTCATCTCTCTCTGTCTCGTCTCTCGCCACCCTCGCTCTCTCTCTCTCCCCGTCTCGTCTCTCGCCACCCTCGCTCTCTCTCCCTCTCTCGTCTCTCGCCACCCTCGGTCTCGCTCTGTCTCGTCTCTCGTCTCTCGCCACCCTCGCTCTCTCGTCTCTCGCCACCCTGGGTCTCTCTCTCTCGTCTCTCGCCACCCTCGTTCTCTCTCTCGCGTCTCTCGCCACCCTCGCTCTCTCTCTCTCTCGTCTCTCTCCACCGTCCCTCTCTCTCTCGTCCCTCGCCACCCTCGCTCTCTCTCGTCTCTCGCCACCCTCGCTCTCTCTCTCGTCTCTCGTCACCCTTGCTCTCTCTCTCTCTCTCTCTCTGGTCTCGCTCACTCTCTAGCTCATCTCTCTCTGTCTCGTCTCTCACCACCCTCGCTTTCTCGTCTCTCACCACCCACGCTCTCCCTCTCACCACCCTCGCTCTCTCTCCTCTCTCTCCATCTCGTCTCTCACCACCCTCGCTCGCTCTCTCTCTCGTCTCTCGCCACCCTCGCTTTCTCTCGTCTCTCGGCACCCTCGCTCTCTCTCTCTCTCTCGTCTCTCATCACCCTTGCTCTCTCTCTCACCACCCTCGCTTTCTCTCTCTCTCTCTCTCTCACCACCCACGCTCTCCCTCTCACCACCCTCGCTCTCTCTCCTCTCTCTCCCTCTCGTCTCTCACCACCCTCGCTCTCTCTCGTCTCTCGCCACCCTCGCTCTCTCTCTCTCTCTCTCGTCTCTCGCCACCCTCGGTCTCTCTCTCTCTCGAATCTCGCCACCCTCGTTATCTCTCTCGCGTCTCTCGCCACCCTCGCTCTCTCTCTCTCTCTCGTCTCTCTCCACTGTCCCTCTCTCTCTCGTCCCTCGCCACCCTCGCTCTCTCTCGTCTCTCGCCACCCTCGCTCTCTCTCTGTCTCGTCTCTCGCCACCCTTGCTCTCTCTCTCGTCTCTCGCCACCCTCGCTCTCTCTCTCGTCCCTCGCCAGCCTTGCTCTCTCTCTCGCCACCCTCCCTCTCTCTCCTTCTCTCCCGCTCGTCTCTCACCACCCTCGCACGCTCTCTCGTCTCTCGCCACCCTCGCTCTCTCTCTCGTCTCTCGCCAACCTCGCTCTCTCTCTCTCTCGTCCTAGCCAACCTCGCTCTCTCTCTCTCTCGTCCTAGCCAACCTCGCTCTCTCTCTCTCGTCTCTCACAACCCTCACTCTCTCTCTCTCGTCTCTCGGCACCCTCGCTCTCTCTCTCTCTCTCTCGTCTCTCATCACCCTTGATCTCTCTCTCACCACCCTCGCTTTCTCTCTCTCTCTCTCGTCTCTCACCACCCACGCTCTCCCTCTCACCACCCTCGCTCTCTCTCCTCTCTCTCCCTCTCGTCTCTCACCACCCTCGCTCTCTCTCTCGTCTCTCGCCACCCTCGCTCTCTCTCTCTCTCTCTCTCGTCTCTCGCCACCCTCGGTCTCTCTCTCTCTCGTCTCTCGCCACCCTCATTCTCTCTCTCGCGTCTCTCACCACCCTCGCTCTCTCTCTCTCGTCTCTCTCCACTGTCCCTCTCTCTCGTCCCTCACCATCCTCGCTCTCTCTCGTCTCTCGCCACCCTCGCTCTCTCTCTGTCTCGTCTCTCGCCACCCATGCTCTCTCTCTCGTCTCTCGCCACCCTCGCTCTCTCTCTCGTCCCTCGCCACCCTTGCTCTCTCTCTCGCCACCCTCCCTCTCTCTCTTTCTCTCCCGCTCGTCTCTCACCACCCTCGCACGCTCTCTCGTCTCTCGCCACCCTCGCTCTCTCTCTCGTCTCTCGCCAACCTCGCTCTCTCTCTCTCTCGTCCTAGCCAACCTCGATCTCTCTCTCTCTCGTCCTAGCCAACCTCGCTCTCTCTCCCTCTCTCGTCTCTCACCAGCCTCACTCTCTCTCTCTCGTCTCTCGCCATCCTCGCTCTCTCTCGCCACCCTCGCTTCTCTCTCTCTCTCGTCCCTCGCCACTATCACCCTCTCTCTTGTCTCTCGCCACCCTCGCTCTCTCTCTCTCGTCTATCGCCACCCTCGCTCTCTCTCTCTGTCTCTCGCCACCCTCACTCTCTCTCTCACTCTCGTCTCTCGTCACCCACGCTCTCTCTCTCTCTCTCGTATGTCACCACCCTCGCTCTCTCTCTCCCTCTCGTCTCTCGCCACCCTCGCTCTCTCTCTCTCTCTCGTCTCTCACCATCCACGCTCTCCCTCTCACCACCCTCGCTCGCTCTCTCTCTCGTCTCTCGCCACCCTCACTCTCTGTCGTCTCTCGCCACCCTTGCTCTCTCTCGTCTCTCGCCACCCTCGCTCTTTCTCTCTCTGTCTTGTCTCTCGCCACCGTCGCTCTCTCGTCTCTCGCCACCCTTGGTCTCGCGCTCTCTCGTCTCTCGTCTCTCGCCACCCTCATATCTCGGCACCCTCGCTCTCTCTCTCTCGTCTCTCACCACTCTCGCTCTCTCTGTCTTTCTCTTCTCTCGGCACCCTCGTTCTTTCTCTCTCTCTCTCTCGCCACCCTTGCTCTCTCTCTCGCCACCCTCCCTCTCTCTCTTTCTCTCCCGCTCGTCTCTCACCACCCTTGCTCTCTCTCTCTCACCTCTCACCACCCTCGCTCTCTCTCTCTCATCTCACACCACCCTCACTCTCTCTCTCTCGTCTCTCACTACCCTCGCTCTCTCTCTCTCGTCTCTCACTACCCTCACGTTCTCTCTCTCGTTTCTCACCACCCTCGCTCTCTCTCTCGTCTCTCACCACCTTCGCTCTCTCTCTCTCGTCTCTCACCACCCTCGCTCTCTCTCTCTCTCTCGTCTCTCGTCACCCTTGCTCTCTCTCTCTCGCCACCCTCGCTCTCTCTCTCTCTCTCTCTCTCTGGTCTCGTTCACTCTCTAGCTCGTCTCCGTCTCGTCTCTCACCACCCTCGCTTTCACTCTCATCTCTCACCACCCACGCTCTCCCTCTCACCACCCTCGCTCTCTCTCCTCTCTCTCCATCTCGTCTCTCACCACCCTCGCTCGCTCTCTCTCTCGTCTCTCGCCACCCTCGCTTTCTCTCCTCTTGGCACCCTCGCTCTCTCTCTCTCTCTCTGTCGTCTCTCACCACCCACGCTCTCCCTCTCACCACCCTCGCTCTCTCTCTCGTCTCTCGCCACCCTCGCTCTCTCTCTCTCTCTCGTCTCTCGCCACCCTCGGTCTCTCTCTCTCTCTCGTCTCTCTCCACTGTCCCTCTCTCTCTCGTCCCTCGCCACCCTCGCTCTCTCTCGTCTCTCGCCACCCTCGCTCTCTCTCTCTCTCGTCTCTCGCCACCCTTGCTCTCTCTCTCGTCTCTCGCCACCCTCGCTCTCTCTCTCGTCTCTCGCCACCCTCGCTCTCTCTCTCTCTCGTCTCTCGTCACCCTTGCTCTCTCTCTCTCTCTCTCTCTGGTCTCGCTCACTCTCTAGCTCATCTCTCTCTGTCTCGTCTCTCGCCACCCTTGCTCTCTCTCTCGTCTCTCGCCACCCTCGCTCTCTCTCTCGTCTCTCGTCACCCTCGCTCTCTCTCGCCACCCTCGCTCTCTCTCTCTCTCTCATCTCTCGTCACCCTTGCTCTCTCTCTCTCTCTGGTCTTGCTCGCTCTCTAGCTCGTCTCTCTCCGTCTCGTCTCTCACCACCCTCGCGCTCTCTCTCTCTCACCACCCACACTCTCCCTCTCACCACCCTCGCTCTCTCTCCTCTCTCTCTCTATCGTCTCTCACCACCCTCACTCTCTCTCGTCTCTCGCCACCCTCGCTCTCTCTCGTCCCTCGCCACCCTTGCGCTCCCTCGTCTCTCGCCTCCCTCGCTCTCTCTCATCTCTCGTCACCCTCGCTCTCTCTCGTCTCTCGCCACCCTCGCTCTCTCTCGTCTCTCGCCACCCTCGCTCTCTCTCGTCTCTCGCCACCCTCGCTCTCTCTCTCTCCCCGTCTCGTCTCTCGCCACCCTCGCTCTCTCTCCCTCTCTCGTCTCTCGCCACCCTCGGTCTCGCTCTCTCTCGTCTCTCGTCTCTCGCCACCCTCGCTCTCTCGTCTCTCGCCACCCTCGCTCTCTCTCTGTCGTCTCTCGCCACCCTCGTTCTCTCTCTGTCGTCTCTCGCCACCCTCGTTCTCTCTCTCGCGTCTCTCGCCACCCTCGCTCTCTCTCTCTCTCGTCTCTCTCCACCGTCCCTCTCTCTCTCGTCCCTCGCCACCCTCGCTCTCTCTCGTCTCTCGCCACCCTCGCTCTCTCTCTCTCTCGTCTCTCGCCACCCTTGCTCTCTCTCTCGTCTCTCGCCACCCTCGCTCTCTCTCTCGTCTCTCGCCACCCTCGCTCTCTCTCTCTCTCTCTCTCTCGTCTCTCGTCACCCTTGCTCTCTCTCTCTCTCTCTCTCTCTGGTCTCGCTCACTCTCTAGCTCATCTCTCTCTGTCTCGTCTCTCACCACCCTCGCTTTCTCTCTCGTCTCTCACCACCCACGCTCTCCCTCTCACCACCCTCGCTCTCTCTCCTCTCTCTCCATCTCGTCTCTCACCACCCTCGCTCGCTCTCTCTCTCGTCTCTCGCCACCCTCGCTTTCTCTCGTCTCTTGGCACCCTCGCTCTCTCTCTCTCTCTCTCTCGTCTCTCATCACCCTTGCTCTCTCTCTCACCACCCTCGCTTTCTCTCTCTCTCTCTCGTCTCTCACCACCCACGCTCTCCCTCTCACCACCCTCGCTCTCTCTCTCGTCTCTCGCCACCCTCGCTCTCTCTCTCTCTCTCGTCTCTCGCCACCCTCGGTCTCTCTCTCTCTCTCGTCTCTCTCCACTGTCCCTCTCTCTCTCGTCCCTCGCCACCCTCGCTCTCTCTCGTCTCTCGCCACCCTCGCTCTCTCTCTCTCTCGTCTCTCGCCACCCTTGCTCTCTCTCTCGTCTCTCGCCACCCTCGCTCTCTCTCTCGTCTCTCGCCACCCTCGCTCTCTCTCTCTCTCGTCTCTCGTCACCCTTGCTCTCTCTCTCTCTCTCTCTCTCTGGTCTCGCTCACTCTCTAGCTCATCTCTCTCTGTCTCGTCTCTCGCCACCCTTGCTCTCTCTCTCGTCTCTCGCCACCCTCGCTCTCTCTCTCGTCTCTCGTCACCCTCGCTCTCTCTCGCCACCCTCGCTCTCTCTCTCTCTCTCTCTCTCTCGTCTCTCGTCACCCTTGCTCTCTCTCTCTCTCTCTCTCTCTCTGGTCTCGCTCACTCTCTAGCTCATCTCTCTCTGTCTCGTCTCTCACCACCCTCGCTTTCTCTCTCGTCTCTCACCACCCACGCTCTCCCTCTCACCACCCTCGCTCTCTCTCCTCTCTCTCCATCTCGTCTCTCACCACCCTCGCTCGCTCTCTCTCTCGTCTCTCGCCACCCTCGCTTTCTCTCGTCTCTTGGCACCCTCGCTCTCTCTCTCTCTCTCTCTCGTCTCTCATCACCCTTGCTCTCTCTCTCACCACCCTCGCTTTCTCTCTCTCTCTCTCGTCTCTCACCACCCACGCTCTCCCTCTCACCACCCTCGCTCTCTCTCCTCTCTCTCCATCTCGTCTCTCACCACCCTCGCTCTCTCTCTCGTCTCTCGCCACCCTCGCTTTCTCTCGTCTCTCG
Source organism: Carcharodon carcharias (assembly GCF_017639515.1). Lineage (NCBI taxonomy): Eukaryota > Metazoa > Chordata > Chondrichthyes > Lamniformes > Lamnidae > Carcharodon > Carcharodon carcharias. Next base: position 114,458,951 of record NC_054470.1, read on the forward strand.
GCACCCTCGCTCTCTCTCTCTCTCTCTCTCTCTCGTCTCTCATCACCCTTGCTCTCTCTCTCACCACCCTCGCTTTCTCTCTCTCTATCTCTCGTCTCTCACCACCCATGCTCTCCCTCTCACCACCCTCGCTCTCTCGCCTCTCTCTCCCTCTCGTCTTTCACCACCCTCGCTCTCTCTCTCGTCTCTCGCCACCCTCGCTCTCTCTCTCTCTCGTCTCTCGCCACCCTCGGTCTCTCTCTCTCTCTCGTCTCTCGCCACCCTCGTTCTCTCTCTCGCGTCTCGCCACCCTCGTTCTCTCTCTCGCGTCTCTCGCCACCCTCGCTCTCTCTCTCTCTCTCGTCTCTCGCCACCCTCGGTCTCTCTCCCTCTCGTCTCTCGCCACCCTCGTTCTCTCTCTCTCGTCTCTCGCCACCCTTGCTCTCTCTCTGTCTCGTCTCTCGCCACCCTTGCTCTCTCTCTCGTCTCTCGCCACCCTCGCTCTCTCTCTCGTCCCTCGCCACCCTTGCTCTCTCTCTCGCCACCCTCCCTCTCTCTCTTTCTCTCCCGCTCGTCTCTCACCACCCTCGCACGCTCTCTCGTCTCTCGCCACCCTCGCTCTCTCTCTCGTCTCTCGCCAACCTCGCTCTCTCTCTCTCTCGTCCTAGCCAACCTCGCTCTCTCTCTCTCTCGTCCTAGCCAACCTCGCTCTCTCTCTCTCGCCTCTCACCACCCTCTCTCTCTCTCGTCTCTCACCACCCTCGCTCTCTCTCTCTCACCACCCACACTCTCCCTCTCACCACCCTCGCTCTCTCTCCTCTCTCTCTCTCTCGTCTCTCACCACCCTCACTCTCTCTCGTCTCTCGCCACCCTCGCTCTCTCTCGTCCCTCGCCACCCTCGCGCTCTCTCGTCTCTCGCCACCCTCGCTCTCTCTCATCTCTCGTCACCCTCGCTCTCTCTCGTCTCTCGCCACCCTCGCTCTCTCTCGTCTCTCGCCACCCTCGCTCTCTCTCTCTCCCCGTCTCGTCTCTCGCCACCCTCGCTCTCTCTCCCTCTCTCGTCTCTCGCCACCCTCGGTCTCGCTCTCTCTCGTCTCTCGTCTCTCGCCACCCTCGCTCTCTCGTCTCTCGCCACCCTCGCTCTCTTGTCTCTCGCCACCCTCGCTCTCTTGTCTCTCGCCACCCTCGCTCTCTCTCTCTCGTCTCTCGCCACCCTCGTTCTCTCTCTCGCGTCTCTCGCCACCCTCGCTCTCTCTCTCTCGTCTCTCTCCACCGTCCCTCTCTCTCTCGTCCCTCGCCACCCTCGCTCTCTCTCGTCTCTAGCCACCCTCGCTCTCTCTCTCGTCTCTCGCCACCCTTGCTCTCTCTCTCGTCTCTCGCCACCCTCGCTCTCTCTCTCGTCTCTCGCCACCCTCGCTCTCTCTCTCTCTCGTCTCTCGTCACCCTTGCTCTCTCTCTCTCTCTCTCTCTCTGGTCTCGCTCACTCTCTAGCTCATCTCTCTCTGTCTCGTCTCTCACCACCCTCGCTTTCTCTCTCGTCTCTCACCACCCACGCTCTCCCTCTCACCACCCTCGCTCTCTCTCCTCTCTCTCCATCTCGTCTCTCACCACCCTCGCTCGCTCTCTCTCTCGTCTCTCGCCACCCTCGCTTTCTCTCGTCTCTCGGCACCCTCGCTCTCTCTCTCTCTCTCTCTCTCGTCTCTCATCACCCTTGCTCTCTCTCACCACCCTCGCATTCTCTCTCTCTCTCTCGTCTCTCACCACCCACGCTCTCCCTCTCACCACCCTCGCTCTCTCTCCTCTCTCTCCCTCTCGTCTCTCACCACCCTCGCTCTCTCTCTCGTCTCTCGCCACCCTCGCTCTCTCTCTCTCTCTCGTCCCTCGCCACCCTCACTCTCTCTCGTCTCTCGCCACCCTCGCTCTCTCTCTGTCTCGTCTCTCGCCACCCTTGCTCTCTCTCTCGTCTCTCGCCACCCTCGCTCTCTCTCTCGTCCCTCGCCACCCTTGCTCACTCTCTCGCCACCCTCCCTCTCTCTCTTTCTCTCCCGCTCGTCTCTCACCACCCTCGCACGCTCTCTCGTCTCTTGCCACCCTCGCTCTCTCTCTTGTCTCTTGCCAACCTCGCTCTCTCTCTCTCTCGTCCTAGCCAACCTCGCTCTCTCTCTCTCTCTCTCGTCTCTCACCACCCTCACTCTCTCTCTCTCGTCTCTCGCCATCCTCGCTCTCTCTCGCCACCCTCGCTTCTCTCTCTCTCTCGTCCCTCGCCACTATCACCCTCTCTCTCGTCTCTCGCCACCCTCGCTCTCTCTCTCTCGTCTATCGCCACCCTCGCTCTCTCTCTCTCTGTCTCTCGCCACCCTCACTCTCTCTCTCACTCTCGTCTCTCGTCACCCACGCTCTCTCTCTCTCTCTCGTATGTCAGCACCCTCGCTCTCTCTCGTCTCTCGCCACCCTCGGTCTCTCTCTCTCTCTCGTCTCTCACCATCCACGCTCTCCCTCTCACCACCCTCGCTCGCTCTCTCTCTCGTCTCTCGCCACCCTCGCTCTCTGTCGTCTCTCGCCACCCTTGCTCTCTCTCGTCTCTCGCCACCCTCGCTCTCTCTCTCTCTCTCGTCTCTCGCCACCCTCGGTCTCTCTCTCTCTCGTCTCTCGCCACCCTCGTTCTCTCTCTCTCGTCCCTCGCCACCCTCGCTCTCTCTCGTCTCTCGCCACCCTCGCTCTCTCTCTGTCTCGTCTCTCGCCACCCTTGCTCTCTCTCTCGTCTCTCGCCACCCTCGCTCTCTCTCTCGTCCCTCGCCACCCTTGCTCTCTCTCTCGCCACCCTCCCTCTCTCTCTTTCTCTCCCGCTCGTCTCTCACCACCCTCGCACGCTCTCTCGTCTCTCGCCACCCTCGCTCTCTCTCTCGTCTCTCGCCAACCTCGCTCTCTCTCTCTCTCGTCCTAGCCAACCTCGCTCTCTCTCTCTCTCTCTCGTCTCTCACCACCCTCACTCTCTCTCTCTCGTCTCTCGCCATCCTCGCTCTCTCTCGCCACCCTCGCTTCTCTCTCTCTCGTCCCTCGCCACCCTCGCTCTCTCTCTCTCGTCTATCGCCACCCTCGCTCTCTCTCTCTCTGTCTCTCGCCACCCTCACTCTCTCTCTCACTCTCGTCTCTCGTCACCCACGCTCTCTCTCTCTCTCGTATGTCACCACCCTCGCTCTCTCTCTCCCTCTCGTCTCTCGCCACCCTCGCTCTCTCTCTCTCTCGTCTCTCACCATCCACGCTCTCCCTCTCACCACCCTCGCTCGCTCTCTCTCGTCTCTCGCCACCCTCGCTCTCTGTCGTCTCTCGCCACCCACGCTCTCTCTCGTCTCTCGCCACCCTCGCTCTTTCTCTCTCCGTCTCGTCTCTCGCCACCGTCGCTCTCTCGTCTCTCGCCACCCTTGGTCTCGCGCTCTCTCGTCTCTCGTCTCTCGCCACCCTCATATCTCGGCACCCTCGCTCTCTCTCTCTCGTCTCTCACCACTCTCGCTCTCTCTCTCTCTCTTCTCTCGGCACCCTCGCTCTTTCTCTCTCTCTCTCGCCACCCTTGCTCTCTCTCTCGCCACCCTCCCTCTCTCTCTTTCTCTCCCGCTCGTCTCTCACCACCCTCGCTCTCTCTCTCACCTCTCACCACCCTCGCTCTCTCTCTCTCATCTCACACCACCCTCACTCTCTCTCTCTCGTCTCTCACTACCCTCGCTCTCTCTCTCTCGTCTCTCACTACCCTCACGTTCTCTCTCTCGTTTCTCACCACCCTCGCTCTCTCTCTCTCGTCTCTCACCACCTTCGCTCTCTCTCTCTTGTCTCTCACCACCCTCGCTCTCTCTCTCATTTCTCACCACCCTCACTCTCTCACTCGCTCGTCTCTCGTCACGCTCTCTCTCTCTCTCTCTCATCACTCGCCACCCTCGCTCTCTCTCTCCATCTCGTCTCTCGCCACCCTCGCTCTCTCTCTCGTCTCTCGCCAACCTCGCTCTCTCTCTCTCTCGTTCTAGCCAACCTCGCTCGCTCTCTCTCTCTCATCTCTCACCACCCTCACTCTCTCTCTCTCATCTCTCACCACCCTCACTCTCTCTCTCTCGTCGCTCACCACCCTCGCTCTCTCTCTCCTCTCTCGCCATCCTCGCTCTCTCTCGCCACCCTCGCTTCTCTCTCTCTCGTCCCTCGCCACTATCACTCTCTCTCTCGTCTCTTGCCACCCTCGCTCTCTCTCTCTCGTCTCTCGTCACCCTCGCTCTCTCTCTCGTATGTCAACACCCTTGCTCTCTATCTCCGTCTCGTCTCTCGCCACCCTCGCTCTCTCTCTCTCGTCTCTCACCACCCACGCTCTCCCTCTCACCACCCTCGCTCGCTCTCTCTCTCGTCTCTCGCCACCCTCGCTCTCTCTCTCTCGTCTCTCGCCACCCTCGTTCTCTCTCTCTCGTCTCTCGCCACCCTCGCTCTCTCTCGTCTCTCGCCACCCTCGCTCTTTCTCTCTCCGTCTCGTCTCTCGCCACCCTCGCTCTCTCGTCTCTCGCCACCCTTGGTCTCTCGCTCTCTCGTCTCTCGCCACCCTCATATCTCGGCACCCTCGCTCTCTCTCTCTCATCTCTCACCACCCTTGCTCTCTCTCTCTCTTTCTCTTCTCTCGCCACCCTCGCTTGCTCTCTCTCTCGTCTCTCGCCACCTTCGCTCTTTCTCTCTCTCTCTCTCTCGCCACCCTTGCTCTCTTCCTCGCCACCCTCCCTCTGTCTCTTTCTCTCCCACTCGTCTCTCACCACCCTCGCACGCTCTCTCGTCTCTCGCCACCCTCGCTCTCTCTCTCTCACCTCTCACCACCCTCGCTCTCTCTCTCTCGTCTCACACCACCCTCGCTCTCTCTCTCTCTCGTCTCTCACCACCCTCACTCTCTCTCTCTCGTCTCTCACTACCCTCACTTTCTCTCGTCTCTCAGTACCCTCGCTCTCTCTCTCTCGTCTCTCACTACCCTCGCTCTCTCTCTCGTCTCTCACTACCCTCGCTCTCTCTCTCGTCTCTCACTACCCTCGCTCTCTCTCTCATTTCTCACCACCCTCACTCTCTTTCACTCGCTCGTCTCTCGTCACCCTCGCTCTCTCTCTCTCTCTCTCTCTCATCACTCGCCACCCTCGCTCTCTCTCTCTCTCCATCTCGTCTCTCGCCACCCTCGCTCTCTCTCCCTCTCTCGTCTTTCGCCACCCTCACTCTCTCTCTCTTGTCTCGTCACCCTCACTCTCTCTCTCTCTGTCTCGTCTCTTGCCACCCTCACTCTCTCTCTCTCGTCTCTCACCACCCTCACTCTCTCTCTCTCGTCTCTCACCACCCTCACTCTCTCTCTCTCACTTCTCACCACCCTCACTCTCTCTCACTCGCTCGTCTCTCATCACCCTCGCTCTCTCTCTCTCTATTACTCGCCACCCTCGCTCTCTCTCTCTCCATCTCGTCTCTCGCTCTCTCTCTCTCTCTCGTCTTTCGCCACCCTCACTCACTCTCTCTCGTCTCTTGTCACCCTCACTCTCTCTCTCTCTGTCTCGTCTCTCGCCACCCTCGCTCTGTCTCTCGTCTCTCACCACCCTCGCTCTCTCTCTCTCACCGTCTCATCTATCGCCACCCTTGCTCTCTCTCTCTCTCATCTCTCTCCACCGTCTCTCTCACTCTCTCACGTCCCTCGCCACCCTCGCTCTCTCTCTCTCGTCTCTCACCACCCTTGCTCTCTCTCTCATTTCTCACCACCCTCACTCTCTTTCACTCGCTCGTCTCTCGTCACCCTCGCTCTCTCTCGTCTCTCGTCACCCTCTCTCGCCGCCCTCGGTCTCTCTCTCTCTCTCGTCTCTCACCACCCTCGCTCTCTCTCTCGTCTGTCACCCTCTCTCGCCGCCCTCGCTCTCTTTCTCTCTCCACCTCTTCTCTCTCACCACCATCGCTCTCTCTCTCTCGCGTCTCTCGCCAGACTCTCTCTCGCATCTCTCGCCACCCTCGCTCTCTCTCTCGCATCTCTCGCCACCCTCGCTCTCTCTCTTGCGTCTCTCGCCACCCTCGCTCTCTCTCTCGTGTCTCTCACCACCCTCGCTTCTCTCGCCACCCTCGCTCTCTCTCTTGCGCGTCTCTTGCCACCCTCGCTCTCTCTCTCGCGTCTCTCGCCACCCTCGCTCTCTCTCTCGCATCTCTCGCCACCCTCGCTCTCTCTCGTCTCGCATCTCTCGCCACCCTCGCTCTCTCTCTTTCTCTCTCGTCTCTCACCACCCTCTCTCTCGTCGCTCGCCACCCTCGCACTCTCTCTCGCGTCTCTCGCCACCCTCCCGCTCTCTCTCTGTCTATCCCGTCTCTCGCCACCCTCGCTATCTCTCGCTCTCTCTCGTCTCTCGCCACCCTCGCTCTCTCATCTCGCCACCCTCGCTCTCTCTCATCTCTCGCCACCCTCGCTCTCTCTCATCTCTCGCCACCCTCGCTCTCTCTCATCTCTCGCCACCCTCGCTCTCTCTCATCTCTCGCCACCCTCGCTCTCTCTCATCTCTCGCCACCCTCGCTCTCTCGCATCTCTCGCCACCCTCGCTCTCTCTCTTGCGTCTCTCGCCACCCTCGCTCTCTCTCTCGTGTCTCTCACCACCCTCGCTTCTCTCGCCACCCTCGCTCTCTCTCTTGCGCGTCTCTTGCCACCCTCGCTCTCTCTCTCGCGTCTCTCGCCACCCTCGCTCTCTCTCTCGCATCTCTCGCCACCCTCGCTCTCTCTCGTCTCGCATCTCTTGCCACCCTCGCTCTCTCTCTTTCTCTCTCGTCTCTCACCACCCTCTCTCTCGTCGCTCGCCACCCTCGCACTCTCTCTCGCGTCTCTCGCCACCATCCCGCTCTCTCTCTGTCTATCTCGTCTCTCGCCACCCTCGCTATCTCTCGCTCTCTCTCGTCTCTCGCCACCCTCGCTCTCTCTCATCTCTCGCCACCCTCGCTCTCTCTTATCTCTCGCCACCCTCGCTCTCTCTCATCTCTCGCCACCCTCGCTCTCTCTCATCTCTCGCCACCCTCGCTCTCTCTCATCTCTCGCCACCCTCGCTCTCTCTCATCTCTCGCCACCCTCGCTCTCTCGCATCTCTCGCCACCCTCGCTCTCTCTCATCTCTCGCCACCCTCGCTCTCTCTCATCTCTCGCCACCCTCGCTCTCTCTCTCGTCTCTCGCCACCCTCGCTCTCTCTCTCGTCTCTCGCCACCCTCGCTCTCTCTCTCTCGGCTCTCGCCACCCTCGCTCTCTCTCTCTCTCGTCTCTCGCCACCCTCGCTCTCTCTATCTCTCTCTCGTCTTTCGCCACCCTCGCTCTCTCTCTCTCGTCTCTCACCACCCTCACTCTCTCTCTCTTGTCTCTCGCCACCCTCGCTCTCTCTCTCTCGTCTCTTGCCACTAGCATTCTCTCTCTCGTCTCTCGTCACCCTCTCTTGCCGCCGTCACTCTCTCGCTCCCCCTCTCGTCTCTCACCACCCTCGCTCTCTCTCTCGCGTCTCTCGCCACCCTTGCTCTCTCTCTCTCTCTCGCCTTGCGTCTCTCACCACCCTCGCTCTCTCTCTCTCTCTCTCTCTCGTCTCTCGCCACCCTCGCTCTCTCTCTTTCTCGTCTCTCGCCATCCTTGCTCTCTCTCTCTCGTATCTCGCCACCCTCACTCTCTCTCTCTCTCGTCTCTCGCCACCCTCGCTGTCTCTCTCTCACTCGTCTCTCACCACCCTCGCTCTCTCTCTCTCTCGTCTCTCGCCACCCTCGCTCTCCCTATCTTTCTCTCGTCTCTCGCCACCCTCGCTCTCTCTCTCTCTCTTGTCTCTCACCACCCTCACTCTCTCTCTCCCGTCTCTCGCCACCCTCGGTCTCGCTCTCTCTCGTCTCTCGTCTCTCGCCACCCTCGCTCTCTTGTCTCTCGCCACCCTCGGTCTCTCTCTCTCGTCTCTCGCCACCCTCGTTCTCTCTCTCGCGTCTCTTGCCACCCTCGCTCTCTCTCTCTCTCGTCTCTCTCCACCGTCCCTCTCTCTCTCTCGTCCCTCGCCACCCTCGCTCTCTCTCGTCTCTCGCCACCCTCGCTCTCTCTCTCTCTCGTCTCTCGCCACCCTTGCTCTCTCTCTCGTCTCTCGCCACCCTCGCTCTCTCTCTCGTCTCTCGCCACCCTCGCTCTCTCTCTCTCTCTCTCGTCTCTCGTCACCCTTGCTCTCTCTCTCTCTCTCTCTCTGGTCTCGCTCACTTCTAGCTCATCTCTCTCTGTCTCGTCTCTCACCACCCTCGCTTTCTCTCTCGTCTCTCACCACCCACGCTCTCCCTCTCACCACCCTCGCTCTCTCTCCTCTCTCTCCATCTCGTCTCTCACCACCGTCGCTCGCTCTCTCTCTCGTCTCTCGCCACCCTCGCTTTCTCTCGTCTCTCGGCACCCTCGCTCTCTCTCTCTCGTCTCTCATCACCCTTGCTCTCTCTCTCACCACCCTCGCTTTCTGTCTCTCTCTCTCGTCTCTCACCACCCACGCTCTCCCTCTCACCACCCTCGCTCTCTCTCTCTCTCTCTCGTCTCTCATCACCCTTGCTCTCTCTCTCACCACCCTCGCTTTCTCTCTCTCTCTCTCGTCTCTCACCACCCACGCTCTCCCTCTCACCACCCTCGCTCTCTCTCCTCTCTCTCCCTCTCGTCTCTCACCACCCTCGCTCTCTCTCTCGTCTCTCGCCACCCTCGCTCTCTCTCTCTCTCTCGTCTCTCGCCACCCTCGGTCTCTCTCTCTCTCGTCTCTCGCCACCCTCGTTCTCTCTCTCGCGTCTCTCGCCACCCTCGCTCTCTCTCTCTCTCGTCTCTCTCCACCGTCCCTCTCTCTCTCTCGTCCCTCGCCAACCTCGCTCTCTCTCGTCTCTCGCCACCCTCGCTCTCTCTCTCTCTCGTCTCTCGCCACCCTTGCTCTCTCTCTCGTCTCTCGCCACCCTCGCTCTCTCTCTCGTCTCTCGCCACCCTCGCTCTCTCTCTCTCTCTCTCGTCTCTCGTCACCCTTGCTCTCTCTCTCTCTCTCTCTCTGGTCTCGCTCACTTCTAGCTCATCTCTCTCTGTCTCGTCTCTCACCACCCTCGCTTTCTCTCTCGTCTCTCACCACCCACGCTCTCCCTCTCACCACCCTCGCTCTCTCTCCTCTCTCTCCATCTCGTCTCTCACCACCGTCGCTCGCTCTCTCTCTCGTCTCTCGCCACCCTCGCTTTCTCTCGTCTCTCGGCACCCTCGCTCTCTCTCTCTCGTCTCTCATCACCCTTGCTCTCTCTCTCACCACCCTCGCTTTCTGTCTCTCTCTCTCGTCTCTCACCACCCACGCTCTCCCTCTCACCACCCTCGCTCTCTCTCTCTCTCTCTCGTCTCTCATCACCCTTGCTCTCTCTCTCACCACCCTCGCTTTCTCTCTCTCTCTCTCGTCTCTCACCACCCACGCTCTCCCTCTCACCACCCTCGCTCTCTCTCCTCTCTCTCCCTCTCGTCTCTCACCACCCTCGCTCTCTCTCTCGTCTCTCGCCACCCTCGCTCTCTCTCTCTCTCTCGTCTCTCGCCACCCTCGGTCTCTCTCTCTCTCGTCTCTCGCCACCCTCGTTCTCTCTCTCGCGTCTCTCGCCACCCTCGCTCTCTCTCTCTCTCGTCTCTCTCCACTGTCCCTCTCTCTCTCGTCCCTCGCCACCCTCGCTCTCTCTCGTCTCTCGCCACCCTCGCTCTCTCTCTGTCTCATCTCTTGCCACCCTTGCTCTCTCTCTCGTCTCTCGCCACCCTCGCTCTCTCTCTCGTCCCTCGCCACCCTCGCTCTCTCTCTCGTCCCTCGCCACCCTTGCTCTCTCTCTCGCCACCCTCCCTCTCTCTCTTTCTCTCCCGCTCGTCTCTCACCACCCTCGCACGCTCTCTCGTCTCTCGCCAACCTCGCTCTCTCTCTCGTCTCTCGCCAACCTCGCTCTCTCTCTCGTCCTAGCCAACCTCGCTCTCTCTCTCTCTCGTCCTAGCCAACCTCGCTCTCTCTCTCTCGCCTCTCACCACCCTCGCTCTCTCTCTCTCGTCTCTCACCACCCTCGCTCTCTCTCTCTCTCTCACCACCCACACTCTCCCTCTCACCACCCTCGCTCTCTCTCCTCTCTCTCTCTCGTCTCTCACCACCCTCACTCTCTCTCGTCTCTCGCCACCCTCGCTCTCTCTCGTCCCTCGCCACCCTCGCTCTCTCTCGTCCCTCGCCACCCTCGCGCTCTCTCGTCTCTCGCCACCCTCGCTCTCTGTCGTCTCTCGCCACCCTTGCTCTCTCTCGTCTCTCGCCACCCTCGCTTTTTCTCCGTCTCGTCTCTCGCCACCGTCGCTCTCTCGTCTCTCGCCACCCTTGGTCTCGCGCTCTCTCGTCTCTCGTCTCTCGCCACCCTCATATCTCGGCACCCTCGCTCTCTCTCTCTCGTCTCTCACCACTCTCGCTCTCTCTCTCTTTCTCTTCTCTCGGCACCCTCGCTCTTTCTCTCTCTCTCTCTCTCGCCACCCTTGCTCTCTCTCTCGCCACCCTCCCTGTCTCTCTTTCTCTCCCGCTCGTCTCTCACCACCCTCGCTCTCTCTCTCTCACCTCTCACCACCCTCGCTCTCTCTCTCTCACCTCTCACCACCCTCGCTCTCTCTCTCTCATCTCACACCACCCTCACTCTCTCTCTCTCGTCTCTCACTACCCTCGCTCTCTCTCTCGTCTCTCACTACCCTCACGTTCTCTCTCTCGTTTCTCACCACCCTCGCTCTCTCTCTCGTCTCTCACCACCTTCGCTCTCTCTCTCTTGTCTCTCACCACCCTCGCTCTCTCTCTCTCATTTCTCACCACCCTCACTCTCTCTCACTCGCTCGTCTCTCGTCACGCTCTCTCTCTCTCTCTCTCATCACTCGCCACCCTCGCTCTCTCTCTCCATCTCGTCTCTCGCCACCCTCGCTCTCTCGTCTCTCGCCAACCTCGCTCTCTCTCTCTCTCGTTCTAGCCAACCTCGCTCGCTCTCTCTCTCGTCTCTCACCACCCTCACTCTCTCTCTCTCGTCTCTCACCACCCTCACTCTCTCTCTCTCGTCGCTCACCACCCTCGCTCTCTCTCTCCTCTCTCGCCATCCTCGCTCTCTCTCGCCACCCTCGCTTCTCTCTCTCTCGTCCCTCGCCACTATCACTCTCTCTTGCCACCCTCGCTCTCTCTCTCTCGTCTATCGCCACCCTCGCTCTCTCTCTCTCTCTCTCTCGTCTCTCGCCACCCTCACTCTCTCTCTCACTCTCGTCTATCGCCACCCTCGCTCTCTCTCTCTCTCTCATCTCTCACCACCCTCACTCTCTCACTTTCGTCTATCGTCACCCTCGCTCTCTCTCTCTCGTATGTCACCACCCTTGCTCTCTATCTCCGTCTCGTCTCTCGCCACCCTCACTCTCTCTCTCTCGTCTCTCACCACCCACGCTCTCCCTCTCACCACCCTCGCTCGCTCTCTCTCTCGTCTCTCGCCACCCTCGCTCTCTCTCGTCTCTCGCCACCCTCGCTCTCTCTCCTCGCTCGCCACCCTCGCGCTCTTGTCTCTCGCCACCCTCGCTCTCTCTCGTCTCTCGCCACCCTCGCTCTTTCTCTCTCCGTCTCGTCTCTCGCCACCCTCGCTCTCTCGTCTCTCGCCACCCTTGGTCTCTCGCTCTCTCGTCTCTCGCCACCCTCATATCTCGGCACCCTCGCTCTCTCTCTCTCATCTCTCACCACCCTTGCTCTCTCTCTCTCTTTCTCTTCTCTCGCCACCCTCGCTTGCTCTCTCTCTCGTCTCTCGCCACCTTCGCTCTTCTCTCTCTCTCTCTCGCCACCCTTGCTCTCTTCTCGCCACCCTCCCTCTGTCTCTTTCTCTCCCACTCGTCTCTCACCACCCTCGCACGCTCTCTCGTCTCTCGCCACCCTCGCTCTCTCTCTCTCACCTCTCACCACCCTCGCTCTCTCTCTCTCGTCTCACACCACCCTCGCTCTCTCTCTCTCTCGTCTCTCACCACCCTCACTCTCTCTCTCTCGTCTCTCACTACCCTCACTCTCTCTCGTCTCTCAGTACCCTCGCTCTCTCTCTCTCGTCTCTCACTACCCTCGCTCTCTCTCTCGTCTCTCACTACCCTCGCTCTCTCTCACTACCCTCGCTCTCTCTCTCATCTCTCACTACCCTCGCTCTCTCTCTCTCATTTCTCACCACCCTCACTCTCTTTCACTCGCTCGTCTCTCGTCACCCTCGCTCTCTCTCTCTCTCTCATCACTCGCCACCCTCGCTCTCTCTCTCTCTCCATCTCGTCTCTCGCCACCCTCGCTCTCTCTCCCTCTCTCGTCTTTCGCCACCCTCACTCTCTCTCTCTCGTCTCGTCACCCTCACTCTCTCTCTCTCTGTCTCGTCTCTTGCCACCCTCGCTCTGTCTCTCGTCTCTCACCACCCTCGCTCTCTCTCTCTCGCCTCTCACCACCCTCACTCTCTCTCTCTCGTCTCTCACCACCCTCACTCTCTCTCTCTCGTCTCTCACCACCCTCACTCTCTCTCTCTCGTCTCTCACCACCCTCACTCTCTCTCATTTCTCACCACCCTCACTCTCTCTCACTCGCTCGTCTCTCGTCACCCTCGCTCTCTCTCTCTCTCATCACTCGCCACCCTCGCTCTCTCTCTCTCCATCTCGTCTCTCGCTCTCTCTCTCTCTCTCGTCTTTCGCCACCCTCACTCTCTCTCTCTCGTCTCTTGTCACCCTCACTCTCTCTCTCTCTGTCTCGTCTCTCGCCACCCTCGCTCTCTCTCTTTCTCGTCTCTCGCCATCCTTGCTCTCTCTCTCTCGTATCTCGCCACCCTCACTCTCTCTCTCTCGTCTCTCGCCACCCTCGCTCTCTCTCTCTCACTCGTCTCTCACCACCCTCGCTCTCTCTCTCTCGTCTCTCGCCACCCTCGCTCTCCCTATCTTTCTCTCGTCTCTCGCCACCCTCGCTCTCTCTCTCTCTCTTGTCTCTCACCACCCTCACTCTCTCTCTCTCGTCTCTCGCCACCCTCGCTCTCTCTCTCTCGTCTCTCGCCACTATCACTCTCTCTCTGTCCCTCGTCTCTCGCCACCCTCGCTCACTCTCTCTCGCCACCCTTGCTCGCTCTCTCTCTCGCCACCCTCGCTCGCTCTCTCTCTCATCACCCTCGCTCGCTCTCTCTCTCATCACCCTCGCTCGCTCTCTCTCTCGTCACCCTCTCGCTCTCTCTCTCTCTCTCTCGTCTCTCGCCACCCTCTCACTCTCTCTCTCTCGTCTCTTGCCACCCTCGCTCTCTCTCTCTCGTCTCTCGCCACCCTCACTCTCTCTCTCACTCTCGTCACCCTTGCTCTCTCTCTCCCGTCTCTCAACACCCTCGCGCTCTCTCCGTCTCGTCTCTCGCCACCCTCGGTCTCTCTCTCTCTCGTCTCCCTCGCTCTCGCTCTCTGGTCTCGCTCGCTCTCTAGCTCGTCTCTCTCCGTCTCGTCTCTCGCCACCCTCGCTCTCTCTCTCTTTCGCCTCACGTCTCTCGCCACCCTCGGTCTCTCTCTCTCTCGTCTCTCGCCACCCTCACTCTCTCTCTCGTCTCTCGCCACCCTTGCTCTCTCTCTGTCTCTTGTCTCTCGCCACCCTCGCACACTCTCTCTCTCTCGCCACCCTCACTCGCTCTCTCTCTCGTCTCTCGCCACCCTCGCTCTCTCTCTCTCTCGTCTCTCGCCACCCTCAATCTCTCTCTCTCTTGTCTCTCGCCACCCTCAATCTCTCTCTCACTCTCGTCACCCTCGCTCTCTCTCTCATCTCTCACCACCCACGCGCTCTCTCCGTCTCTTCTCTCGCCACCCTCGGTCTCTCTCTCTCTCGTCTCTCGTCACCCTTGATCTCTCTCTCTGGTCTCGCTCGCTCTCTAGCTCATCTCTCTCCATCTCGTCTCTCAACACCCTCGCTCTCTCTCTCTCGTCTCTCGCCACCCTCGCTCTCTCTCTCTCCCTCTCGTCTCACCACATCGCTCTCTCTCCTCTCTCTCCCTCATCTCTCACTACCCTCGCTCGCTGTCTCTCGTCTCTCGCCAGCCTCGCTCTCTCGCTCTCTTGTCTCTCACCACCCTCGCTCTCTCTCGTCTCTCGCAACCCTCGCTCTCTCTCTCTCGCCACTTTGACTCTCTCTCTCTCTCGTCTCTTGCCACCCTTGCTCTCTCTCTCATCTCTCACCACCGTCGCGCTCTCTCTCTCTCGTCTCTCGCCACCCTCGCTCTCTCTCTCGTCTGTCACCCTCTCTCGCCGCCCTCGCTCTCTCTCTCTCTCTCTCTCTCTCTCCACCTCTCCTCTCTCGCCACCCTCGCTCTCTCTCTCGCGTCTCTCGCCACCCTCGCTCTCTCTCTCGCGCCTCTCGCCACCCTCGCTCGCTCTCTCGCGCCTCTCGCCACCCTCGCTCTCTCTCGCGCGTCTCTCGCCACCCTCGCTGTCTCTCGCCACCCTCGCTGTCCCTCGCACGTCTCTCGCCACCCTCGCGCTCTCTCTCGCGTCTCTCGCCACCCTCGCTCTCTCTCTCACGTCTCGCATCTCTCGCCACCCTCGCTCTCTCTCTCTCGTCTCTCACCACCCTCTCTCGCGTCTCTCGCCACTCTCCCGCTCTCTCTCTGTCTATCTCGTCTCTCACCACCCTCGCTCTCTCCCTCTCGTCTCTCGCCACCCTCGCTATCACTCTCTCTCTCTTGTCTCTCGCCACCCTCGCTCTCTCTCTCGTCTGTCACCCTCTCTCGCCGCCCTCGCTCTCTCTCTCTCTCTCTCTCTCTCCACCTCTCCTCTCTCGCCACCCTCGCTCTCTCTCTCGCGTCTCTCGCCACCCTCGCTCTCTCTCTCGCGCCTCTCGCCACCCTCGCTCTCTCTCGCGCGTCTCTCGCCACCCTCGCTGTCCCTCGCGCGTCTCTCGCCACCCTCGCGCTCTCTCTCGCGTCTCTCGCCACCCTCGCTCTCTCTCTCACGTCTCGCATCTCTCGCCACCCTCGCTCTCTCTCTCTCGTCTCTCACCACCCTCTCTCGCGTCTCTCGCCACCCTCCCGCTCTCTCTCTGTCTATCTCGTCTCTCACCACCCTCGGTCTCTCCCTCTCGTCTCTCGCCACCCTCGCGATCTCTTGCTCTCTCTTGTCTCTCGCCACCCTCGCTCTCTCTCATCTCTCGCCACCCTCGCTCTCTCTCTCGTCTCTCGCCACCCTCGTTCTCTCTCTCTCGTCCCTCGCCACCCTCGCTCTCTCTCGTCTCTCGCCACCCTCGCTCTCTCTCGTCTCTCGCCACCCTCGCTCTCTCTCTGTCTCGTCTCTCGCCACCCTTGCTCTCTCTCTCGTCTCTCGCCACCCTCGCTCTCTCTCTCGTCCCTCGCCACCCTTGCTCTCTCTCTCGCCACCCTCCCTCTCTCTCTTTCTCTCCCGCTCGTCTCTCACCACCCTCGCACGCTCTCTCGTCTCTCGCCAACCTCGCTCTCTCTCTCGTCTCTCGCCAACCTCGCTCTCTCTCTCTCTCGTCCTAGGCAACCTCGCTCTCTCTCTCTCTCTCTCGTCTCTCACCACCCTCACTCTCTCTCTCTCGTCTCTCGCCATCCTCGCTCTCTCTCGCCACCCTCGCTTCTCTCTCTCTCTCGTCCCTCGCCACCCTCGCTCTCTCTCTCTCGTCTATCGCCACCCTCGCTCTCTCTCTCTCTGTCTCTCGCCACCCTCACTCTCTCTCTCACTCTCGTCTCTCGTCACCCACGCTCTCTCTCTCTCTCTCGTATGTCACCACCCTCGCTCTCTCTCTCCCTCTCGTCTCTCGCCACCCTCGCTCTCTCTCTCTCTCTCGTCTCTCACCATCCACGCTCTCCCTCTCACCACCCTCGCTCGCTCTCTCTCTCGTCTCTCGCCACCCTCGCTCTCTGTCGTCTCTCGCCACCCTTGCTCTCTCTCGTCTCTCGCCACCCTCGCTCTTTCTCTCTCCGTCTCGTCTCTCGCCACCGTCGCTCTCTCTCATCTCTCGCCACCCTTGCTCTCTCTCATCTCCCGCCACCCTCGCTCTCTCTCAGCTCTCGCCACCCTCGCTCTCTCGCATCTCTCGCCACCCTCGCTCTCTCTCTTGCGTCTCTCGCCACCCTCGCTCTCTCTCTCGTGTCTCTCACCACCCTCGCTTCTCTCGCCACCCTCGCTCTCTCTCTCTCGTCCCTCGCCACCCTCCCTCTCTCTCTTTCTCTCCCGCTCGTCTCTCACCACCCTCGCACGCTCTCTCGTCTCTCGCCAAACCTCGCTCTCTCTCTCGTCTCTCGCCAACCTCGCTCTCTCTCTCGTCCTAGCCAACCTCGCTCTCTCTCTCTCTCGTCCTAGCCAACCTCGCTCTCTCTCTCTCGCCTCTCACCACCCTCGCTCTCTCTCTCTCCTCTCTCACCACCCTCGCTCTCTCTCTCCCTCTCACCACCCTCGCTCTCTCTCCTCTCTCTCTCTCTCATCTCTCGTCACCCTCGCTCTCTCTCGTCTCTCGCCACCCTCGCTCTCTCTCGTCTCTCGCCACCCTCGCTCTCTCTCGTCTCCCGCCACCCTTGCTCTCTCTCGTCTCTCGCCACCCTCGCTCTTTCTCTCTCCGTCTCGTCTCTCGCCACCGTCGCTCTCTCGTCTCTCGCCACCCTTGGTCTCGCGCTCTCTCGTCTCTCGTCTCTCGCCACCCTCATATCTCGGCACCCTCGCTCTCTCTCTCTCGTCTCTCACCACTCTCGCTCTCTCTCTCTTTCTCTTCTCTCGGCACCCTCGCTCTTTCTCTCTCTCTCGCCACCCTTGCTCTCTCTCTCGCCACCCTCCCTCTCTCTCTTTCTCTCCCGCTCGTCTCTCACCACCCTCGCTCTCTCTCTCTCACCTCTCACCACCCTCGCTCTCTCTCTCTCATCTCACACCACCCTCACTCTCTCTCTCTCGTCTCTCACTACCCTCGCTCTCTCTCTCTCGTCTCTCACTACCCTCACGTTCTCTCTCTCGTTTCTCACCACCCTCGCTCTCTCTCTCGTCTCTCACCACCTTCGCTCTCTCTCTCTTGTCTCTCACCACCCTCGCTCTCTCTCTCTCATTTCTCACCACCTTCACTCTCTCTCACTCGCTCGTCTCTCGTCACGCTCTCTCTCTCTCTCTCTCATCACTCGCCACCCTCGCTCTCTCTCCATCTCGTCTCTCGCCACCCTCGCTCTCTCTCTCGTCTCTCGCCAACCTCGCTCTCTCTCTCGTCTCTCGCCAACCTCGCTCTCTCTCTCTCTCGTTCTAGCCAACCTCGCTCGCTCTCTCTCTCGTCTCTCACCACCCTCACTCTCTCTCTCTCGTCTCTCACCACCCTCACTCTCTCTCTCTCGTCGCTCACCACC
This sequence comes from Carcharodon carcharias, assembly GCF_017639515.1. Classification (NCBI taxonomy): domain Eukaryota; kingdom Metazoa; phylum Chordata; class Chondrichthyes; order Lamniformes; family Lamnidae; genus Carcharodon; species Carcharodon carcharias. Next base: position 114,476,297 of record NC_054470.1, read on the forward strand.
CTCGCTCTCTCTCTCCTCTCTCGCCACCCTCGCTTCTCTCTCTCTCGTCCCTCGCCACTATCACTCTCTCTCTCGTCTCTTGCCACCCTCGCTCTCTCTCTCTCGTCTATCGCCACCCTTGCTCTCTCTCTCTCTCTCTCGTCTCTCGCCACCCTCACTCTCTCTCTCACTCTCGTCTATCGCCACCCTCACTCTCTCTCTCTCTCTCATCTCTCGCCACCCTCACTCTCTCTCTCACTTTCGTCTCTCGTCACCCTCGCTCTCTCTCTCTCTCGTATGTCACCACCCTTGCTCTCTATCTCCGTCTCGTCTCTCGCCACCCTCGCTCTCTCTCTCTCGTCTCTCGCCACCCTCGCTCTCTCTCGTCTCTCACCACCCTCGCTCTTTTTCTCTCCGTCTCGTCTCTCGCCACCCTCGCTCTCTCGTCTCTCGCCACCCTTGGTCTCTCGCTCTCTCGTCTCTCGCCACCCTCGCTCTCTCTCTCTCATCTCTCACCACCCTTGCTCTCTCTCTCTCTTTCTCTTCTCTCGCCACCCTCGCTTGCTCTCTCTCTCGTCTCTCGCCACCTTCGCTCTTTCTCTCTCTCTCTCGCCACCCTTGCTCTCTTTCTCGCCACCCTCCCTCTGTCTCTTTCTCTCCCACTCGTCTCTCACCACCCTCGCACGCTCTCTCGTCTCTCGCCACCCTCGCTCTCTCTCTCTCACCTCTCACCACCCTCGCTCTCTCTCTCTCGTCTCACACCACCCTCGCTCTCTCTCTCGTCTCTCACCACCCTCACTCTCTCTCGTCTCTCACCACCCTCACTCTCTCTCTCTCGTCTCTCACTACCCTCACTCTCTCTCGTCTCTCAGTACCCTCGCTCTCTCTCTCTCGTCTCTCACTACCCTCGCTCTCTCTCTCGTCTCTCACGACCCTCGCTCTCTCTCTCGTCTCTCACGACCCTCGCTCTCTCTCTCATTTCTCACCACCCTCACTCTCTTTCACTCGCTCGTCTCTCGTCACCCTCGCTCTCTCTCTCCATCTCGTCTCTCGCCACCCTCGCTCTCTCTCCCTCTCTCGTCTTTCGCCACCCTCACTCTCTCTCTCTCGTCTCGTCACCCTCACTCTCTCTCTCTCTGTCTCGTCTCTTGCCACCCTCACTCTCTCTCTCTCGTCTCTCACCACCCTCACTCTCTCTCTCTCATTTCTCACCACCCTCACTCTCTCTCACTCGCTCGTCTCTCGTCACCCTCGCTCTCTCTCTCTCTATCACTCGCCACCCTCGCTCTCTCTCTCTCCATCTCGTCTCTCGCTCTCTCTCTCTCTCTCGTCTTTCGCCACCCTCACTCTCTCTCTCTCGTCTCTTGTCACCCTCACTCTCTCTCTCTCTGTCTCGTCTCTCGCCACCCTCGCTCTGTCTCTCGTCTCTCACCACCCTCGCTCTCTCTCTCTCCGTCTCATCTATCGCCACCCTTGCTCTCTCTCTCTCTCTCATCTCTCTCCACCGTCTCTCTCACTCTCTCTCCTCCCTCGCCACCCTCGCTCTCTCTCTCTCGTCTCTCACCACCCTCGCTCTCTCTCTCATTTCTCACCACCCTCACTCTCTTTCACTCGCTCGTCTCTCGTCACCCTCGCTCTCTCTCGTCTCTCGTCACCCTCTCTCGCCGCCCTCGCTCTCTCTCTCTCTCCACCTCTTCTCTCTCACCACCATCGCTCTCTCTCTCTCGCGTCTCTCGCCAGACTCTCTCTCGCGTCTCTCGCCACCCTCGCTCTCTCTCTCGCATCTCTCGCCACCCTCGCTCTCTCTCTTGCGTCTCTCGCCACCCTCGCTCTCTCTCTCGTGTCTCTCACCACCCTCGCTTCTCTCGCCACCCTCGCTCTCTCTCTTGCGCGTCTCTTGCCACCCTCGCTCTCTCTCTCGCGTCTCTCGCCACCCTCGCTCTCTCTCTCGCATCTCTCGCCACCCTCGCTCTCTCTCTTTCTCTCTCGTCTCTCGCCACCCTCGCTATCTCTCGCTCTCTCTCGTCTCTCGCCACCCTCGCTCTCTCTCATCTCTCGCCACCCTCGCTCTCTCTCATCTCTCGCCACCCTCGCTCTCTCTCATCTCTCGCCACCCTCGCTCTCTCTCATCTCTCGCCACCCTCGCTCTCTCTCATCTCTCGCCACCCTTGCTCTCTCTCATCTCCCGCCACCCTCGCTCTCTCTCATCTCTCGCCACCCTCGCTCTCTCGCATCTCTCGCCACCCTCGCTCTCTCTCTTGCGTCTCTCGCCACCCTCGCTCTCTCTCTCTCTCTCGTCTCTCGCCACCCTCGGTCTCACTCTCTCTCGTCTCTCGCCACCCTCGTTCTCTCTCTCTCGTCTCTCGCCACCCTCTCTCTCTCTCGTCTCTCGCCACCCTCGCTATCTCTCTGGCTCGTCTCTCACCACCCTCGCTCTCTCTCTCGTCTCTCGCCACCCTCGCTCTCTCTCTCGTCCCTCGACACCCTCCCTCTCTCTCTTTCTCTCCCGCTCGTCTCTCACCACCCTCGCACGCTCTCTCGTCTCTCGCCACCCTCGCTCTCTCTCTCGTCTCTCGCCAACCTCGCTCTCTCTCTCTCTCGTCCTAGCCAACCTCGCTCTCTCTCTCTCTCTCGTCTCTCACCACCCTCACTCTCTCTCGTCTCTCGCCATCCTCGCTCTCTCTCGCCACCCTCGCTCTCTCTCTCTCCCCGTCTCGTCTCTCGCCACCCTCGCTCTCTCTCCCTCTCTCGTCTCTCGCCACCCTCGGTCTCGCTCTCTCTCGTCTCTCGTCTCTCGCCACCCTCGCTCTCTCGTCTCTCGCCACCCTCGCTCTCTCTCTCTCGTCTCTCGCCACCCTCGTTCTCTCTCTCGCGTCTCTCGCCACCCTCGCTCTCTCTCTCTCTCGTCTCTCTCCACCGTCCCTCTCTCTCTCGTCCCTCGCCACCCTCGCTCTCTCTCGTCTCTAGCCACCCTCGCTCTCTCTCTCTCTCGTCTCTCGCCACCCTTGCTCTCTCTCTCGTCTCTCGCCACCCTCGCTCTCTCTCTCGTCTCTCGCCACCCTCGCTCTCTCTCTCTCTCTCTCTCGTCTCTCGTCACCCTTGCTCTCTCTCTCTCTCTCTCTCTGGTCTCGCTCACTCTCTAGCTCATCTCTCTCTGTCTCGTCTCTCACCACCCTCGCTTTCTCTCTCGTCTCTCACCACCCACGCTCTCCCTCTCACCACCCTCGCTCTCTCTCCTCTCTCTCCATCTCGTCTCTCACCACCCTCGCTCGCTCTCTCTCTCGTCTCTCGCCACCCTCGCATTCTCTCGTCTCTCGGCACCCTCGCTCTCTCTCTCTCTCTCTCGTCTCTCATCACCCTTGCTCTCTCTCTCACCACCCTCGCTTTCTCTCTCTCTCTCTCGTCTCTCACCACCCACGCTCTCCCTCTCACCACCCTCGCTCTCTCTCCTCTCTCTCCCTCTCGTCTCTCACCACCCTCGCTCTCTCTCTCGTCTCTCGCCACCCTCGCTCTCTCTCTCTCTCTCGTCTCTCGCCACCCTCGGTCTCTCTCTCTCTCGTCTCTCGCCACCCTCGTTCTCTCTCTCTCGTCTCTCGCCACCCTCTCTCTCTCTCGTCTCTCGCCACCCTCGCTCTCTCTCTGTCTCGTCTCTCGCCACCCTTGCTCTCTCTCTCGTCTCTCGCCACCCTCGCTCTCTCTCTCGTCCCTCGCCACCCTCGCTCTCTCTCTCGTCCCTCGCCACCCTCGCTCTCTCTCTCGCCACCCTCCCTTTCTCTCTTTCTCTCCCGCTCGTCTCTCACCACCCTCGCACGCTCTCTCGTCTCTCGCCACCCTCGCTCTCTCTCTCGTCTCTCGCCAACCTCGCTCTCTCTCTCTCTCGTCCTAGCCAACCTCGCTCTCTCTCTCTCTCTCTCCTCTCACCACCCTCACTCTCTCTCTCTCGTCTCTCGCCATCCTCGCTCTCTCTCGCCACCCTCGCTTCTTTCTCTCTCTCGTCCCTCGCCACCCTCGCTCTCTCTCTCTCGTCTATCGCCACCCTCGCTCTCTCTCTCTCTGTCTCTCGCCACCCTCACTCTCTCTCTCACTCTCGTCTCTCGTCACCCGCGCTCTCTCTCTCTCTCTCGTATGTCACCACCCTCGCTCTCTCTCTCCCTCTCGTCTCTCGCCACCCTCGCTCTCTCTCTCTCTCTCGTCTCTCACCATCCACGCTCTCCCTCTCACCACCCTCGCTCGCTCTCTCTCTCGTCTCTCGCCACCCTCGCTCTCTGTCGTCTCTCGCCACCCTTGCTCTCTCTCGTCTCTCGCCACCCTCGCTCTTTCTCTCTCCGTCTCGTCTCTCGCCACCGTCGCTCTCTCGTCTCTCGCCACCCTTGGTCTCGCGCTCTCTCGTCTCTCGTCTCTCGCCACCCTCATATCTCGGCACCCTCGCTCTCTCTCTCTCGTCTCTCACCACTCTCGCTCTCTCTCTCTTTCTCTTCTCTCGGCACCCTCGCTCTTTCTCTCTCTCTCTCTCTCGCCACCCTTGCTCTCTCTCTCGCCACCCTCCCTCTCTCTCTTTCTCTCCCGCTCGTCTCTCACCACCCTCGCTCTCTCTCTCTCACCTCTCACCACCCTCGCTCTCTCTCTCTCTCATCTCACACCACCCTCACTCTCTCTCTCTCGTCTCTCACTACCCTCGCTCTCTCTCTCTCGTCTCTCACTACCCTCACGTTCTCTCTCTCGTTTCTCACCACCCTCGCTCTCTCTCTCGTCTCTCACCACCTTCGCTCTCTCTCTCTTGTCTCTCACCACCCTCGCTCTCTCTCTCTCATTTCTCACCACCCTCACTCTCTCTCACTCGCTCGTCTCTCGTCCCGCTCTCTCTCTCTCTCTCTCATCACTCGCCACCCTCGCTCTTTCTCTCCATCTCGTCTCTCGCCACCCTCGCTCTCTCTCTCGTCTCTCGCCAACCTCGCTCTCTCTCTCTCTCGTTCTAGCCAACCTCGCTCGCTCGCTCTCTCTCGTCTCTCACCACCCTCACTCTCTCTCTCTCGTCTCTCACCACCCTCACTCTCTCTCGTCGCTCACCACCCTCGCTCTCTCTCTCCTCTCTCGCCATCCTCGCTCTCTCTCGCCACCCTCGCTTCTCTCTCTCTCGTCCCTCGCCACTATCACTCTCTCTCTCGTCTCTTGCCACCCTCGCTCTCTCTCTCTCGTCTATCGCCACCCTCGCTCTCTCTCTCTCTCTCTTGTCTCTCACCACCCTCACTCTCTCTCTCATTCTCGTCTATCGCCACCCTCGCTCTCTCTCTCTCTCATCTCTCACCACCCTCACTCTCTCTCTCACTTTCGTCTCTCGTCACCCTCGCTCTCTCTCTCTCGTATGTCACCACCCTTGCTCTCTATCTCCGTCTCGTCTCTCGCCACCCTCGCTCTCTCTCTCTCGTCTCTCACCACCCACGCTCTCCCTCTCACCACCCTCGCTCGCTCTCTCTCTCGTCTCTCGCCACCCTCGCTCTCTCTCATCTCTCGCCACCCTCGCTCTCTCTCCTCGCTCGCCACCCTCGCGCTCTCGTCTCTCGCCACCCCCGCTCTCTCTCGTCTCTCGCCACCCTCGCTCTTTCTCTCTCCGTCTCGTCTCTCGCCACCCTCGCTCTCTCGTCTCTCGCCACCCTTGGTCTCTCGCTCTCTCGTCTCTCGCCACCCTCATATCTCGGCACCCTCGCTCTCTCTCTCTCATCTCTCACCACCCTTGCTCTCTCTCTCTCTTTCTCTTCTCTCGCCACCCTCGCTTGCTCTCTCTCTCGTCTCTCGCCACCTTCGCTCTTTCTCTCTCTCTCTCGCCACCCTTGCTCTCTTTCTCGCCACCCTCCCTCTGTCTCTTTCTCTCCCACTCGTCTCTCACCACCCTCGCACGCTCTCTCGTCTCTCGCCACCCTCGCTCTCTCTCTCTCACCTCTCACCACCCTCGCTCTCTCTCTCTCGTCTCACACCACCCTCACTCTCTCTCTCTCGTCTCTCACTACCCTCACTCTCTCTCGTCTCTCAGTACCCTCGCTCTCTCTCTCTCGTCTCTCACTACCCTCGCTCTCTCTCTCGTCTCTCACTACCCTCGCTCTCTCTCTCGTCTCTCACTACCCTCGCTCTCTCTCTCATTTCTCACCACCCTCACTCTCTTTCACTCGCTCGTCTCTCGTCATCCTCGCTCTCTCTCTCTCTCTCATCACTCGCCACCCTCGCTCTCTCTCTCTCTCCATCTCGTCTCTCGCCACCCTCGCTCTCTCTCCCTCTCTCGTCTTTCGCCACCCTCACTCTCTCTCTCTCGTCTCGTCACCCTCACTCTCTCTCTCTCTGTCTCGTCTCTTGCCACCCTCGCTCTGTCTCTCGTCTCTCACCACCCTCGCTCTCTCTCTCTCGCCTCTCACCACCCTCACTCTCTCTCTCTCGTCTCTCACCACCCTCACTCTCACTCTCTCGTCTCTCACCACCCTCACTCTCTCTCTCTCATTTCTCACCACCCTCACTCTCTCTCACTCGCTCGTCTCTCGTCACCCTCGCTCTCTCTCTCTCATCACTCGCCACCCTCGCTCTCTCTCTCTCCATCTCGTCTCTCGCTCTCTCTCTCTCGTCTTTCGCCACCCTCGCTCTCTCTCTCTCTCGTCTCTCACCATCCACGCTCTCCCTCTCACCACCCTCGCTCGCTCTCTCTCTCGTCTCTCGCCACCCTCGCTCTCTGTCGTCTCTCGCCACCCTTGCTCTCTCTCGTCTCTCGCCACCCTCGCTCTTTCTCTCTCCGTCTCGTCTCTCGCCACCGTCGCTCTCTCGTCTCTCGCCACCCTTGGTCTCGCGCTCTCTCGTCTCTCGTCTCTCGCCACCCTCATATCTCGGCACCCTCGCTCTCTCTCTCTCGTCTCTCACCACTCTCGCTCTCTCTCTCTTTCTCTTCTCTCGGCACCCTCGCTCTTTCTCTCTCTCTCTCTCGCCACCCTTGCTCTCTCTCTCGCCACCCTCCCTCTCTCTCTTTCTCTCCCGCTCGTCTCTCACCACCCTCGCTCTCTCTCTCTCACCTCTCACCACCCTCGCTCTCTCTCTCATCTCACACCACCCTCACTCTCTCTCTCTCGTCTCTCACTACCCTCGCTCTCTCTCTCTCGTCTCTCACTACCCTCACGTTCTCTCTCTCGTTTCTCACCACCCTCGCTCTCTCTCTCGTCTCTCACCACCTTCGCTCTCTCTCTCTTGTCTCTCACCACCCTCGCTCTCTCTCTCTCATTTCTCACCACCCTCACTCTCTCTCACTCGCTCGTCTCTCGTCACGCTCTCTCTCTCTCTCTCTCATCACTCGCCACCCTCGCTCTCTCTCTCCATCTCGTCTCTCGCCACCCTCGCTCTCTCTCTCGTCTCTCGCCAACCTCGCTCTCTCTCTCTCTCGTTCTAGCCAACCTCGCTCGCTCTCTCTCTCTCGTCTCTCACCACCCTCACTCTCTCTCTCTCGTCTCTCACCACCCTCACTCTCTCTCTCTCGTCGCTCACCAACCTCGCTCTCTCTCTCCTCTCTCGCCATCCTCGCTCTCTCTCGCCACCCTCGCTTCTCTCTCTCTCGTCCCTCGCCACTATCACTCTCTCTCTCGTCTCTTGCCACCCTCGCTCTCTCTCTCTCGTCTATCGCCACCCTCGCTCTCTCTCTCTCTCTCTCGTCTCTCGCCACCCTCACTCTCTCTCTCACTCTCGTCTATCGCCACCCTCACTCTCTCTCTCTCTCTCATCTCTCGCCACCCTCACTCTCTCTCTCACTTTCGTCTCTCGTCACCCTCGCTCTCTCTCTCTCTCGTATGTCAACACCCTTGCTCTCTATCTCTGTCTCGTCTCTCGCCACCCTCGCTCTCTCTCTCTCGTCTCTCACCACCCACGCTCTCCCTCTCACCACCCTTGCTCGCTCTCTCTCTCGTCTCTCGCCACCCTCGCTCTCTCTCGTCTCTCGCCACCCTCGCTCTCTCTCCTCGCTCGCCACCCTCGCGCTCTCGTCTCTCGCCATCCTCGCTCTCTCTCGTCTCTCGCCACCCTCGCTCTTTCTCTCTCCGTCTCGTCTCTCGCCACCCTTGGTCTCTCGCTCTCTCGTCTCTCGCCACCCTCATATCTCGGCACCCTCGCTCTCTCTCTCTCATCTCTCACCACCCTTGCTCTCTCTCTCTCTTTCTCTTCTCTCGCCACCCTCGCTTGCTCTCTCTCTCGTCTCTCGCCACCTTCGCTCTTTCTCTCTCTCTCTCGCCACCCTTGCTCTCTTTCTCGCCACCCTCCCTCTGTCTCTTTCTCTCCCACTCGTCTCTCACCACCCTCGCTCGCTCTCTCTCTCGTCTCTCGCCACCCTCGCATTCTCTCGTCTCTCGGCACCCTCGCTCTCTCTCTCTCTCTCTCTCTCGTCTCTCATCACCCTTGCTCTCTCTCTCACCACCCTCGCTTTCTCTCTCTCTCTCTCGTCTCTCACCACCCACGCTCTCCCTCTCACCACCCTCGCTCTCTCTCCTCTCTCTCCCTCTCGTCTCTCACCACCCTTGCTCTCTCTCTCGTCTCTCGCCACCCTCGCTCTCTCTCTCTCTCTCGTCTCTCGCCACCCTCGGTCTCACTCTCTCTCGTCTCTCGCCACCCTCGTTCTCTCTCTCTCGTCTCTCGCCACCCTCTCTCTCTCTCGTCTCTCGCCACCCTCGCTCTCTCTCTGTCTCGTCTCTCACCACCCTTGCTCTCTCTTTCGTCTCTCGCCACCCTCGCTCTCGCTCTCGTCCCTCGCCACCCTTGCTCTCTCTCTCGCCACCCTCCCTCTCTCTCTTTCTCTCCCGCTCGTCTCTCACCACCCTCGCACGCTCTCTCGTCTCTCGCCACCCTCGCTCTCTCTCTCGTCTCTCGCCAACCTCGCTCTCTCTCTCTCTCATCCTAGCCAACCTCGCTCTCTCTCTCTCTCTCGTCTCTCACCACCCTCACTCTCTCTCGTCTCTCGCCATCCTCGCTCTCTCTCGCCACCCTCGCTCTCTCTCTCTCCCCGTCTCGTCTCTCGCCACCCTCGCTCTCTCTCCCTCTCTCGTCTCTCGCCACCCTCGGTCTCGCTCTCTCTCGTCTCTCGTCTCTCGCCACCCTCGCTCTCTCGTCTCTCGCCACCCTCGGTCTCTCTCTCTCGTCTCTCGCCACCCTCGTTCTCTCTCTCGCGTCTCTCGCCACCCTCGCTCTCTCTCTCTCTCGTCTCTCTCCACCGTCCCTCTCTCTCTCGTCCCTCGCCACCCTCGCTCTCTCTCGTCTCTAGCCACCCTCGCTCTCTCTCTCTCTCGTCTCTCGCCACCCTTGCTCTCTCTCTCGTCTCTCGCCACCCTCGCTCTCTCTCTCGTCTCTCGCCACCCTCGCTCTCTCTCTCTCTCTCTCTCGTCTCTCGTCACCCTTGCTCTCTCTCTCTCTCTCTCTGGTCTCGCTCACTCTCTAGCTCATCTCTCTCTGTCTCGTCTCTCACCACCCTCGCTTTCTCTCTCGTCTCTCACCACCCACGCTCTCCCTCTCACCACCCTCGCTCTCTCTCCTCTCTCTCCATCTCGTCTCTCACCACCCTCGCTCGCTCTCTCTCTCGTCTCTCGCCACCCTCGCATTCTCTCGTCTCTCGGCACCCTCGCTCTCTCTCTCTCTCTCTCTCTCGTCTCTCATCACCCTTGCTCTCTCTCTCACCACCCTCGCTTTCTCTCTCTCTCTCTCGTCTCTCACCACCCACGCTCCCCCTCTCACCACCCTCGCTCTCTCTCCTCTCTCTCCCTCTCGTCTCTCACCACCCTCGCTCTCTCTCTCGTCTCTCGCCACCCTCGCTCTCTCTCTCTCTCTCGTCTCTCGCCACCCTCGGTCTCTCTCTCTCTCGTCTCTCGCCACCCTCGTTCTCTCTCTCTCGTCTCTCGCCACCCTCTCTCTCTCTCGTCTCTCGCCACCCTCGCTCTCTCTCTGTCTCGTCTCTCGCCACCCTTGCTCTCTCTCTCGTCTCTCGCCACCCTCGCTCTCTCTCTCGTCCCTCGCCACCCTCGCTCTCTCTCTCGCCACCCTCCCTTTCTCTCTTTCTCTCCCGCTCGTCTCTCACCACCCTCGCACGCTCTCTCGTCTCTCGCCACCCTCGCTCTCTCTCTCGTCTCTCGCCAACCTCGCTCTCTCTCTCTCTCGTCCTAGCCAACCTCACTCTCTCTCTCTCTCTCTCGTCTCTCACCACCCTCACTCTCTCTCTCTCGTCTCACGCCATCCTCGCTCTCTCTCGCCACCCTCGCTTCTCTCTCTCTCTCGTCCCTCGCCACTATCACCCTCTCTCTCGTCTCTCGCCACCCTCGCTCTCTCTCTCTCGTCTATCGCCACCCTCGCTCTCTCTCTCTCTCGTCACCCTCACTCTCTCTCTCACTCTCGTCTCTCGTCACCCACGCTCTCTCTCTCTCGTATGTCACCACCCTCGCTCTCTCTCTCCCTCTCGTCTCTCGCCACCCTCGCTCTCTCTCTCTCTCTCTCGTCTCTCACCATCCACGCTCTCCCTCTCACCACCCTCGCTCGCTCTCTCTCTCGTCTCTCGCCACCCTCGCTCTCTGTCGTCTCTCGCCACCCTTGCTCTCTCTCGTCTCTCGCCACCCTCGCTCTGTCTCGTCTCTCGCCACCCTCGCTCTGTCTCGTCTCTCGCCACCCTCGCTCTGTCTCGTCTCTCGCCACCCTCGCTCTCTCTCTCAGGTCCCTCGCCACACTCGCTCTCTCTCTCATGTCTCTCGCCACCCTCGCTCTCTCTCTCACGTCTCTCGCCACCCTCGCTCTCTCTCTCACATCTCTCGCCACCATCGCTCTCTCTCTCCCTCATCTCTCACCACCCTCGCGCTCTCTCTCTCTCGTCTCTCACCACCCTCGCTCTCTCTCTCTCGCCACCCTCGCTCTCTCTCTCTCTCGTCTCTCGCCACCCTCGCTCTCTCTCTCTCTCGTCTCTCGCCACCCTCGCTCTCTCTCTCTCTCTCGCCACCCTCGCTCTCTCTCTCTCTCTCTCGTCTCTCACCATCCACGCTCTCCCTCTCACCACCCTCGCTCGCTCTCTCTCTCGTCTCTCGCCACCCTCGCTCTCTGTCGTCTCTCGCCACCGTCGCTCTCTCTCATCTCTCGCCACCCTTGCTCTCTCTCATCTCCCGCCACCCTCGCTCTCTCTCATCTCTCGCCACCCTCGCTCTCTCGCATCTCTCACCACCCTCACTCTCTCTCTCTCGTCTCTCGCCATCCTCGCTCTCTCTCGCCACCCTCGCTTCTCTCTCTCTCTCGTCCCTCGCCACCCTCGCTCTCTCTCTCTCGTCTATCGCCACCCTCGCTCTCTCTCTCTCTGTCTCTCGCCACCCTCACTCTCTCTCTCACTCTCGTCTCTCGTCACCCACGCTCTCTCTCTCTCTCTCGTATGTCACCACCCTCGCTCTCTCTCCCTCTCGTCTCTCGCCACCCTCGCTCTCTCTCTCTCTCTCGTCTCTCACCATCCACGCTCTCCCTCTCACCATCCTCGCTCACTCTCTCTCTCGTCTCTCGCCACCCACGCTCTCTGTCGTCTCTCGCCACCCTCGCTCTTTCTCTCTCCGTCTCGTCTCTCGCCACCGTCGCTCTCTCGTCTCTCGCCACCCTTGGTCTCGCGCTCTCTCGTCTCTCGTCTCTCGCCACCCTCATATCTCGGCACCCTCGCTCTCTCTCTCTCGTCTCTCACCACTCTCGCTCTCTCTCTCTTTCTCTTCTCTCGGCACCCTCGCTCTTTCTCTCTCTCTCTCTCGCCACTCTTGCTCTCTCTCTCGCCACCCTCCCTCTCTCTCTTTCTCTCCCGCTCGTCTCTCACCACCCTCGCTCTCTCTCTCTCACCTCTCACCACCCTCGCTCTCTCTCTCTCATCTCACACCACCCTCACTCTCTCTCTCTCGTCTCTCACTACCCTCGCTCTCTCTCTCTCGTCTCTCACTACCCTCACGTTCTCTCTCTCGTTTCTCACCACCCTCGCTCTCTCTCTCGTCTCTCACCACCTTCGCTCTCTCTCTCTTGTCTCTCACCACCCTCGCTCTCTCTCTCTCATTTCTCACCACCCTCACTCTCTCTCACTCGCTCGTCTCTCGTCACGCTCTCTCTCTCTCTCTCTCGTCTCTCGCCACCCTCGCTCTCTCTCTCTCGTCTCTCGCCACCCTCGCTCTCTCTCTCGTCTCTCGCCAACCTCGCTCTCTCTCTCTCTCGTTCTAGCCAACCTCGCTCGCTCTCTCTCTCTCGTCTCTCACCACCCTCACTCTCTCTCTCTCGTCTCTCACCACCCTCACTCTCTCTCTCTCGTCGCTCACCACCCTCGCTCTCTCTCTCCTCTCTCGCCATCCTCGCTCTCTCTCGCCACCCTCGCTTCTCTCTCTCTCGTCCCTCGCCACTATCACTCTCTCTCTCGTCTCTTGCCACACTCGCTCTCTCTCTCTTGTCTATCGCCACCCTCGCTCTCTCTCTCTCTCTCTCGTCTCTCGCCACCCTCACTCTCTCTCTCACTCTCGTCTCTCGCCACCCTCACTCTCTCTCTCTCACTCTCGTCTCTCGCCACCCTCACTCTCTCTCTCTCTCTCGTCTATCGCCACCCTCACTCTCTCTCTCTCGTCTCTCGCCACCCTCGCTCTCTCTCCTCGCTCGCCACCCTCGCGCTCTCGTCTCTCGCCATCCTCGCTCTCTCTCGTCTCTCGCCACCCTCGCTCTCTCTCTCTCCGTCTCGTCTCTCGCCACCCTCGCTCTCTCGTCTCTCGCCACCCTTGGTCTCTCGCTCTCTCGTCTCTCGCCACCCTCATATCTCGGCACCCTCGCTCTCTCTCTCTCTCATCTCTCACCACCCTTGCTCTCTCTCTCTCTTTCTCTTCTCTCGCCACCCTCGCTTGCTCTCTCTCTCGTCTCTCGCCACCTTCGCTCTTTCTCTCTCTCTCTCGCCACCCTTGCTCTCTTTCTCGCCACCCTCCCTCTGTCTCTTTCTCTCCCACTCGTCTCTCACCACCCTCGCACGCTCTCTCGTCTCTCGCCACCCTCGCTCTCTCTCTCTCACCTCTCACCACCCTCGCTCTCTCTCTCTCGTCTCACACCACCCTCGCTCTCTCTCTCTCTCGTCTCTCCACCCTCACTCTCTCTCTCTCGTCTCTCACTACCCTCACTCTCTCTCGTCTCTCAGTACCCTCGCTCTCTCTCTCTCGTCTCTCACTACCCTCGCTCTCTCTCTCGTCTCTCACTACCCTCGCTCTCTCTCTCGTCTCACTACCCTCGCTCTCTCTCTCATTTCTCACCACCCTCACTCTCTTTCACTCGCTCGTCTCTCGTCACCCTCGCTCTCTCTCTCTCTCATCACTCGCCACCCTCGCTCTCTCTCTCTTTCCATCTCGTCTCTCGCCACCCTCGCTCTCTCTCCCTCTCTCATCTTTCGCCACCCTCACTCTCTCTCTCTCGTCTCGTCACCCTCACTCTCTCTCTCTCTGTCTCGTCTCTTGCCACCCTCACTCTCTCTCTCTCGTCTCTCACCACCCTCACTCTCTCTCTCTCATTTCTCACCACCCTCACTCTCTCTCACTCGCTCGTCTCTCGTCACCCTCGCTCTCTCTCTCTCTATCACTCGCCACCCTCGCTCTCTCTCTCTCCATCTCGTCTCTCGCTCTCTCTCTCTCTCTCGTCTTTCGCCACCCTCACTCTCTCTCTCTCGTCTCTTGTCACCCTCACTCTCTCTCTCTCTGTCTCGTCTCTCGCCACCCTCGCTCTGTCTCTCGTCTCTCACCACCCTCGCTCTCTCTCTCTCTCCGTCTCATCTATCGCCACCCTTGCTCTCTCTCTCTCTCATCTCTCTCCACCGTCTCTCTCACTCTCTCTCGTCCCTCGCCACCCTCGCTCTCTCTCTCTCGTCTCTCACCACCCTCGCTCTCTCTCTCTCGTCTCTCACCACCCTCGCTCTCTCTCTCATTTCTCACCACCCTCACTCTCTTTCACTCGCTCGTCTCTCGTCACCCTCGCTCTCTCTCGTCTCTCGTCACCCACTCTCGCCGCCCTCGGTCTCTCTCTCTCTCTCGTCTCTCACCACCCTCGCTCTCTCTCTCGTCTGTCACCCTCTCTCGCCGCCCTCGCTCTCTCTCTCTCCACCTCTTCTCTCTCACCACCATCGCTCTCTCTCTCTCGCCAGACTCTCTCTCGCGTCTCTCGCCACCCTCGCTCTCTCTCTCGCATCTCTCGCCACCCTCGCTCTCTCTCTTGCGTCTCTCGCCACCCTCGCTCTCTCTGTCTCGTCTCTCACCACCCTCGCTCTCTTTCTCTCTCTCATCTCTCGCCACCCTCGCACTCTCTCTCTCTCGTCTCTCGCCACCATCGTTCTCTCTCTCGTCTCTCACCACCCTCGCTCTCGTCTCTCGCCACCCTCGCTCTCTTTCTCTCGTCTCTCGCCACCCTCGCTCTCCCTCTCTCCCTCTCTCGTCTCTCACCACATTCGCTCTCTCTCCCTCTATCGTCTCTCGCCACACTCGCTCTGTCTCGTCTCTCGCCACCCTTGCTCTCTCTCACGTCCCTCGCCACCCTCGCTCTCTCTCTCACGTCTCTCGCCACCCTCGCTCTCTCTCTCACGTCTCTCGCCACCCTCGCTCTCTCTCTCACGTCTCTCGCAACCCTCGCTCTCTCTCTTGTCTCTTGCCACCGTCGCTCTCTCTCGTCCCTCGCCACCCTCGCTCTCTCTCTCTCTCTCTCTCTCTCTCTCTCCCACTCTCGTCTCTTGCCACTCTCGCTCTCTCTCGTCTCTCGCCACCCTCTCTCTCTCTCTCATCTCTCGCCACCCTCGCTCTCTCTCACCTCTCGCCACCCTCGCTCTCTCTCTCTGTCTCGTCTCTCGCCACCCTCGCTCTGTCTCTCGTCTCTCACCACCCTCGCTCTCTCTCTCTCTCCGTCTCATCTATCGCCACCCTTGCTCTCTCTCTCTCTCATCTCTCTCCACCGTCTCTCTCACTCTCTCTCGTCCCTCGCCACCCTCGCTCTCTCTCTCTCGTCTCTCACCACCCTCGCTCTCTCTCTCTCGTCTCTCACCACCCTCGCTCTCTCTCTCTCATTTCTCACCACCCTCACTCTCTTTCACTCGCTCGTCTCTCGTCACCCTCGCTCTCTCTCGTCTCTCGTCACCCACTCTCGCCGCCCTCGGTCTCTCTCTCTCTCTCGTCTCTCACCACCCTCGCTCTCTCTCTCGTCTGTCACCCTCTCTCGCCGCCCTCGCTCTCTCTCTCTCCACCTCTTCTCTCTCACCACCATCGCTCTCTCTCTCTCGCCAGACTCTCTCTCGCGTCTCTCGCCACCCTCGCTCTCTCTCTCGCATCTCTCGCCACCCTCGCTCTCTCTCTTGCGTCTCTCGCCACCCTCGCTCTCTCTGTCTCGTCTCTCACCACCCTCGCTCTCTTTCTCTCTCTCATCTCTCGCCACCCTCGCACTCTCTCTCTCTCGTCTCTCGCCACCATCGTTCTCTCTCTCGTCTCTCACCACCCTCGCTCTCGTCTCTCGCCACCCTCGCTCTCTTTCTCTCGTCTCTCGCCACCCTCGCTCTCCCTCTCTCCCTCTCTCGTCTCTCACCACATTCGCTCTCTCTCCCTCTATCGTCTCTCGCCACACTCGCTCTGTCTCGTCTCTCGCCACCCTTGCTCTCTCTCACGTCCCTCGCCACCCTCGCTCTCTCTCTCACGTCTCTCGCCACCCTCGCTCTCTCTCTCACGTCTCTCGCCACCCTCGCTCTCTCTCTCACGTCTCTCGCAACCCTCGCTCTCTCTCTTGTCTCTTGCCACCGTCGCTCTCTCTCGTCCCTCGCCACCCTCGCTCTCTCTCTCTCTCTCTCTCTCTCTCTCTCTCTCTCCCACTCTCGTCTCTTGCCACTCTCGCTCTCTCTCGTCTCTCGCCACCCTCTCTCTCTCTCTCATCTCTCGCCACCCTCGCTGGATCTCTCTCTCTCCCTTTCTCGTCTCTCGCCACACTCGCTCTCTCTCTCTTGTCCCTCTCCACACTCGCTCTCTCTCATCTCTCGCCACCCTCGCTCTCTCTCTCATCTCTCGCCACCCTCGCTCTCTCTCACCTCTCGCCACCCTCGCTCTCTCTCTCTCTCTCGTCTCTCGCCACCCTCGCTCTCTTTCTCTCTCTCTCTCGTCTTTCGCCACCATCGCTCAGTCTCTCTCTCATCTCTCGCCACCCTCGCTCTCTCTCTCGTCTCTCGCCACACTCGCTCTCTCTCCCTCTATCGTCTCTCGCCACACTCGCTCTGTCTCGTCTCTCGCCACCCTCGCTCTCTCTCACGTCCCTCGCCACACTCGCTCTCTCTCACATCTCTCGCCACCCTCGCTCTCTCTCTCGTCTCTCGCCACCGTCGCTCTCTATCATCTCTCGCCACCCTCGCTCTCTGTCTCGTCCATCGCCACCCTCGCTCTCTCTCTCTCGTCTCTCGCCACCCTCGCTCTCTCTCTCTCGTCTCTCGCCACCCTCGCTCTCTCTCTCTCTCGTCTCTCGCCACCCTCACACTCTCTCTCTCTCGTCTCTCGTCTCTCGCCACCCTCGCTCTCTCTCTCACTCTCTCTCGTCTCTCGCCACCCTTGCTCTCTCTCTCGCCATGCTCGCTCTCTTTCTCTCTCTCTCGTCTCTTGCCACTCTCGCTTTCTCTCGTCTCTCGCCACCCTCGCTCTCTCTCGTCTCTCGCCACCCTTGCTCGATCTCTCTCTCTCCCTTTCTCGTCTCTCGCCACACTCGCTCTCTCTCTCTCGTCCCTTGCCACACTCGCTCTCTCTCTCATCTCTCGCCACCCTCGCTCTCTCTCTCTCTCGTCTCTCGCCACTCTCGCGCTCTCTCTCTCGTCTCTCGCCACCCTCGCTCGCTCTCTCTCTCATCTAGTGCCACCCTCGCTCGCTCTCCCTCTCGTCTCGCGCCACCCTCGCTCTCTCTCACTCGTCTTTCGTCTCTCGCCACCCTCGCTCTCTCACTCGTCTTTCGTCTCTCGCCATCGCTCTCTCTCTCTCGCTCGCCACCATCGCTCTATCTCTCTTGCTCTTTCTCTCGTCTCTCGCCACCCTCGCTCTCTCTCTCTCTCGTCTCTCGCCACCCTCGCTCTCTCTCGTCTCTCGCCACCCTCGCTCTCTCTCGTCTCTCGCCACCCTCGCTCTCTCTCGTCTCTCGCCACCCTCGCTCTCTCTCTCTCGTCTCTCGCCACCCTCGCTCTCTCTCTCTCTTGTCTCTCGCCACCCTCGCTCTCTCTCTCGTCTCTCGCCACCCTCGCTCTCTCTCTCTCGTCTCTCGCCACCCTCGCGCTCTCTCTCACATCTCTCGCCACCATCGCTCTCTCTCCCTCATCTCTCGCCACCCTCGCGCTCTCTCTCGCTCGTCTCTCGCCACCCTCGCTCTCTCTCTCTCTCTCTCTCGTCTCTCGCCACCCTCGCTCTCTTTCTCTCTCTCATCTCTCGCCACCCTTGCGCTCTCTCTCTCTCGTCTCTCGCCACCATTGCTCCGACTCTCTCTCGTCTCTCGCCACCCTCGTTCTCTCTCTCGTCTCTCGCCACCCTCGCTCTCTCTCTCTCGTCTCTCGCCACCCTCGCTCTCTTTCTCTCTCTCATCTCTTGCCACCCTCGCGCTCCCTCTCTCGTCTCTTGCCACCCTCGCTTATCCTCTCTCCCTCTCTCGTCTCTCGCCACACTCGCTCTGTTTCGTCTCTCGCCACCCTCGCTCTGTCTCGTCTCTCGCCACCCTCGCTCTCTCTCTCACGTCTCTCGCCACCCTCGCTCTCTCTCTCTCTCGTCTCTCGCCACCCTCGCTCTCTCTCTCACGTCTCTCGCCACCCTCGCTCTCTCTCTCATGTCTCTCGCCACCCTCGCTCGCTCTCTCACGTCTCTCGCCACCCTCGCTCTCTCTCTCGTCTCTTGCCACCGTCGCTCTCTCTCATCCCTCGCCACCCTCGCTCTCTCTCTCGCCACCCTCACTCTATCTCTCTCGTCTCTCACCACCATCGCTCTCTGTCTCGTCCATCGCCACCCTCGCTCTCTCTCTCACTCTCTCTTGTCTCTCGCCACCATCGCTCTCTCTCCCTCTCTTGTCTCTCACCACCATTGCTCTCTCTCTCGTCTCTCGCCACCCTCGCACTCTCTCTCTCGTCTCTCGCCACCCTCGCACTCTCTCTCTCGTCTCTCGCCACCCTCGCGCTCTCTCTCGCCACCCTCGCGCTCTCTCTCGCCACCCTCGCGCTCTCTCTCGCCACCCTCGCGCTCTCTCTCGCCACCCTCGCGCTCTCTCTCGCCACCCTCGCGCTCTCTCTCGCCACCCTCGCGCTCTCTCTCGCCACCCTCGCGCTCTCTCTCTCCACCCTCGCGCTCTCTCTCTCCACCCTCGCGCTCAATCTCTCCACCCTCGCGCTTTCTCTCGCCACCCTCGCGCTCTCTCTCGCCACCCTCACTCTCTCTCTCGTCTCTCGCCACCCTCTCTCTCTGCCTCGTCCCTTGCCACCCTCGCTCTCTCTCTCTCTCGTCTCTCGCCACCCTCGCTCTCTCTCTCATCTCTCGCCACCCTTGCTCGATCTCTCTCTCTCCCTTTCTCGTCTCTCGCCACACTCGCTCTCTCTCTCGTCCCTTGCCACACTCGCTCTCTCTCTCATCTCTCGCCACCCTCGCTCTCTCTCTCTCGTCTCTCGCCACCCTCGCTCGCTCTCTTTCTCGTCTCTCGCCACCCTCGCTCTCTCTCACTCGTCTTTCGTCTCTCTCCATCGCTCTCTCTCTCTCGCTCTTTCTCTCGTCTCTCGCCACCATCGCTCTCTCGCTCATTCTCTCGTCTCTCGCCACCCTCGCTATCTCTCTCGTCTCTCGCCACCCTCGCTCTCTCTCTCTCTCGTCTCTCGCCACCCTCGCTCTCTCTCTCTCTCGTCTCTCGCCACCCTCTTTCTCTCTCTCTCTCATCTCTCGCCACCCTCGCTCTCTCCCTCACTCTTGTCTCTCGCCACCCTCGCTCTCTCTCTCGCTCTCTTTTCTCTCGCCACCCTCGCTCTCTCTCTCACGTCTCTCGCCACCATCGCTCTCTCTCTCCCTCATCTCTCGCCACCCTCGCGCTCTCTCTCGCTCGTCTCTCGCCACCCTCGCTCTCTCTCTCTCTCGTCTCTCGCCACCCTTGCTCTCTTTCTCTCTCTCATCTCTCGCCACCCTCGCGCTCTCTCTCTCTCGTCTCTCGCCACCCTCGCTCTCTCTCTCTCTCTCTCGTCTCTCGCCACCCTCGCTCTCTTTCTCTCTCTCTCGTCTCTCGCAACCATCGCTCCGTCTCTCTCTCGTCTCTCGCCACGCTCGCTCTCTCTTTCGTCTCTCGCCACCCTCGCTCTCTCTCTCTCTCTCGTCTCTCGCCACCCTCTCTCTCTCGTCTCTCGCCACCCTCGCTCTCTCTCTCTCTCGTCCCTCGCCACCCTCGCTCTCTATCTCTCTCGCCATGCTCGCTCTCTTTCTCTCTCTCTCGTCTCTTGCCACTCTCGCTTTCTCTCGTCTCTCGCCACCCTCGCTCTCTCTCGTCTCTCGCCACCCTCGCTCGATCTCTCTCTCTCCCTTTCTCGTCTCTCGCCACACTCGCTCTCTCTCTCTTGTCCCTCGCCAAACTCGCTCTCTCTCTCTCTCTCATCTCTCGCCACCCTCGCTCTCTCTCTCTCATCTCTCGCCACCCTCGCTCTCTCTCTCTCTCGTCTCTTGCCACCCTCGCTCTCTCTCACTCTCGTCTCTCGCCACCCTCGCTCTCTTTCTCTCTCTCTTGTCTCTCGCCACCATCGCTCAGTCTCTGTCTCATCTCTCGCCACCCTCGCTCTCTCTCTCGTCTCTCGCCACCCTCGCTCTCTCTCTCTCCCTCTCTCGTCTCTCGCCACATTCGCTCTCTCTCCCTCTATCGTCTCTCGCCACACTCGCTCTGTCTCATCTCTCGCCACCCTCGCTCTCTCTCACGTCCCTCGCCACACTCGCTCTCTCTCACATCTCTCGCCACCCTCGCTCTCTCTCATCTCTCGCGTCACCGTCGCTCTCTATCGTCCCTCGCCAACCTCGCTCTCTCTTTCGCCACCCTCACTCTATCTCTCTCGTCTCTCGCCACCCTCGCTCTCTGTCTCGTCCATTGCCACCCTCGCTCTCTGTCTCGTCCATCGCCACCCTCGCTCTCTGTCTCGTCCATCGCCACCCTCGCTCTCTCTCTCTCTCGTCTCTCACCACCCTCGCTCTCTCTCTCTCGTCTCTCGCCACCCTCGCTCTTTCTCTCTCGTCTCTCGCCACCCTCGCTCTTTCTCTCTCGTCTCTCGCCACCCTGGCTCTCTCTCTCTCGTCTCTCGCCACCCTCACTCTCTCTCTCACTCTCTCTTGTCTCTCGCCACCCTTGCTCTCTCTCTCGCCATGCTCGCTCTCTTTCTCTCTCTCTCGTCTCTTGCCACTCTCGCTCTCTCTCGTCTCTCGCCACCCTCGCTCTCTCTCTCGTCTCTTGCCACCCTTGCTCGATCTCTCTCTCTCCCTTTCTCGTCTCTCGCCACACTCGCTCTCTCTCTCTCGTCCCTTGCCACACTCGCTCTCTCTCTCTCATCTCTCGCCACCCTCGCTCTCTCTCTCTCGTCTCTCGCCACCCTCGCGCTCTCCCTCTCTCGTCTCTCGCCACCCTCGCTCGCTCACTCTCTCATCTAGCGCCACCCTCGCTCGCTCTCTCTCTCGTCTCTCGCCACCCTCGCTCTCTCTCACTCGTCTTTCGTCTCTCGCCACCCTCGCTCTCTCACTCGTCTTTCGTCTCTCGCCATCGCTCTCTCTCTCTTGCTCTTTCTTTCGTCTCTTGCCACCATCGCTCTATCTCTCTCGCTCTCTCTCGTCTCTCGCCACCCTCGCTCTCTCTCTCTCTCGTCTCTCGCCACCCTCGCTCTCTCTCTCTCTCGTCTCTCGCCACCCTCGCTCTCTCTCTCTCTCGTCTCTCGCCACCCTCGCTCTCTCTCTCTCTCGTCTCTCGCCACCCTCGCTCTCTCTCTCTCTCGTCTCTCGCCACCCTCGCTCTCTCTCTCTCTCGTCTCTCGCCACCCTCGCTCTCTCTCTCTCTCGTCTCTCGCCACCCTCGCTCTCTCTCTCTCTCGTCTCTCGCCACCCTCGCTCTCTCTCTCTCTCGTCTCTCGCCACCCTTGCTTTCTATCTCACTCTTGTCTCTCGCCACCCTCGCTCTCTCTCTCACTCTCTTTTCTCTCGCCACCCTCGCTCTCTCTCACGTCTCTCGCCACCATCGCTCTCTCTCTCCCTCATCTCTCGCCACCCTCGCGCTCTCTCTCGCTCGTCTCTCGCCACCCTCGCTCTCTCTCTCTCTCTCGTCTCTCGCCACCCTTGCTCTCTTTCTCTCTCTCATCTCTCGCCACCCTCGCGCTCTCTCTCTCTCGTCTCTCGCCACCCTCGCTCTCTCTCTCTCTCTCTCGTCTCTCGCCACCCTCGCTCTCTTTCTCTCTCTCTCGTCTCTCGCAACCATCGCTCCGTCTCTCTCTCGTCTCTCGCCACCCTCGCTCTCTCTTTCGTCTCTCGCCACGCTCGCTCTCTCTCATCTCTCGCCACCCTCTCTCTCTCGTCTCTCGCCACCCTCGCTCTCTCTCTCTCGTCCCTCGCCACCCTCGCTCTCTATCTCTCTCGCCATGCTCGCTCTCTTTCTCTCTCTCTCGTCTCTTGCCACTCTCGCTCTCTCTCGTCTCTCGCCACCCTCGCTCTCTCTCGTCTCTCGCCACCCTCGCTCGATCTCTCTCTCTCCCTTTCTCGTCTCTCGCCACACTCGCTCTCTCTCTCTTGTCCCTCGCCAAACTCGCTCTCTCTCTCTCTCTCATCTCTCGCCACCCTCGCTCTCTCTCTCTCATCTCTCGCCACCCTTGCTCTCTCTCTCTCATCTCTCGCCACCCTCGCTCTCTCTCTCTCTCGTCTCTCGCCACCCTCGCTCTCTCTCACTCTCGTCTCTCGCCACCCTCGCTCTCTTTCTCTCTCTCTCTTGTCTCTCGCCACCATCGCTCAGTCTCTGTCTCATCTCTCGCCACCCTCGCTCTCTCTCTCGTCTCTCGCCACCCTCGCTCTCTCTCTCTCCCTCTCTCGTCTCTCGCCACATTCGCTCTCTCTCCCTCTATCGTCTCTCGCCACACTCGCTCTGTCTCATCTCTCGCCACCCTCGCTCTCTCTCACGTCCCTCGCCACACTCGCTCTCTCTCACATCTCTCGCCACCCTCGCTCTCTCTCGTCTCGCGCCACCGTCGCTCTCTATCATCCCTCGCCACCCTCGCTCTCTCTTTCGCCACCCTCACTCTATCTCTCTCGTCTCTCGCCACCCTCGCTCTCTGTCTCGTCCATTGCCACCCTCGCTCTCTGTCTCGTCCAACGCCACCCTCGCTCTCTGTCTCGTCCATCGCCACCCTCGCTCTCTCTCTCTCTCGTCTCTCACCACCCTCGCTCTCTCTCTCTCGTCTCTCGCCACCCTCGCTCTCTCTCTCTCGTCTCTCGCCACCCTCGCTCTTTCTCTCTCGTCTCTCGCCACCCTGGCTCTCTCTCGTCTCTCGCCACCCTCACTCTCTCTCTCACTCTCTCTTGTCTCTCGCCACCCTTGCTCTCTCTCTCGCCATGCTCGCTCTCTTTCTCTCTCTCTCGTCTCTTGCCACTCTCGCTCTCTCTCGTCTCTCGCCACCCTCGCTCTCTCTCTCGACTCTCGCCACCCTTGCTCGATCTCTCTCTCTCCCTTTCTCGTCTCTCGCCACACTCGCTCTCTCTCTCTCGTCCCTTGCCACACTCGCTCTCTCTCTCTCATCTCTCGCCACCCTCGCTCTCTCTCTCTCGTCTCTCGCCACCCTCGCGCTCTCCCTCTCTCGTCTCTCGCCACCCTCGCTCGCTCTCTCTCTCATCTAGCGCCACCCTCGCTCGCTCTCTCTCTCGTCTCTCGCCACCCTCGCTCTCTCTCACTCGTCTTTCGTCTCTCGCCACCCTCGCTCTCTCACTCGTCTTTCGTCTCTCGCCATCGCTCTCTCTCTCTTGCTCTTTCTTTCGTCTCTTGCCACCATCGCTCTATCTCTCTCGCTCTTTCTCTCGTCTCTCGCCACCATCGCTCTCTCTCTCTCGTCTCTCGCCACCCTCGCTCTCTCTCGTCTCTCGCCACCCTCGCTCTCTCTCTCTCTCGTCTCTCGCCACCCTCGCTCTCTCTCTCTCTCGTCTCTCGCCACCCTCGCTCTCTCTCTCTCTCGTCTCTCGCCACCCTTGCTTTCTATCTCACTCTTGTCTCTCGCCACCCTCGCTCTCTCTCTCACTCTCTTTTCTCTCGCCACCCTCGCTCTCTCTCTCACGTCTCTCGCCACCATCGCTCTCTCCCTCATCTCTCGCCACCCTCGCGCTCTCTCTCACTCGTCTCTAGCCACCCTCGCTCTCTCTCACTCTCTCTCGTCTCTCGCCACCCTCGCTCTCTCTCTCGTCTCTCGCCACCCTCGCTCTCTCTCTCTCTCTCTCTCGTCTCTCGCCACCCTCGCTCTCCCTCTCTCCCTCTCTCGTCTCTCGCCACATTCGCTCTCTCTCCCTCTATCGTCTCTCGCCACCCTCGCTCTCTCTCTCTCCCTCTCTCGTCTCTCGCCACACTCGCTCTCTCTCCCTCTATCGTCTCTCGCCACACTCGCTCTGTCTCGTCTCTCGCCACCCTCGCTCTCTCTCACGTCCCTCGCCACACTCGCTCTCTCTCACATCTCTCGCCACCCTCGCTCTCTCTTTCGTCTCTCGCCACCGTCGCTCTCTATCGTCCCTCGTCACCCTCGCTCTCTCTCTCGCCACCCTCACTCTATCTCTCTCGTCTCTCGCCACCCTCGCTCTCTCTCTCTCGTCTCTCACCACCCTCGCTCTCTCTCTCTCATCTCTCGCCACCCTCGCTCTCTCTCTCTCTCGTCTCTCGCCACCCTCGCTCTCTCTCTCTCGTCTCTCGCCACCCTCGCTCTCTCTCTCTCGTCTCTCGCCACCCTCGCTCTCTCTCTCTCGTCTCTCGCCACCCTCGCTCTCTCTCTCTCGTCTCTCGCCACCCTCGCTCTCTCTCTCTCGTCTCTCGCCACCCTCGCTCTCTCTCTCTCTTGTCTCTCGCCACCCTCGCTCTCTCTCTCGTCTCTCGACACCCTCGCGCTCTCTCTCACATCTCTCGCCACCATCGCTCTCTCTCCCTCATCTCTCGCCACCCTCGCGCTCTCTCTCGCTCGTCTCTCGCCACCCTCGCTCTCTCTCTCTCTCTCTCTCGTCTCTCGCCACCCTCGCTCTCTTTCTCTCTCTCATCTCTCGCCACCCTTGCACTCTCTCTCTCTCGTCTCTCGCCACCATTGCTCCGACTCTCTCTCGTCTCTCGCCACCCTCGTTCTCACTCTCGTCTCTCGCCACCCTCGCTCTCTCTCTCTCGTCTCTCGCCACCCTCGCTCTCTTTCTCTCTCTCATCTCTTGCCACCCTCGCGCTCCCTCTCTCGTCTCTTGCCACCCTCGCTCATCCTCTCTCCCTCTCGCCACACTCGCTCTGTTTCGTCTCTCGCCACCCTCGCTCTGTCTCGTCTCTCGCCACCCTCGCTCTCTCTCTCACGTCTCTCGCCACCCTCGCTCTCTCTCTCATGTCTCTCGCCACCCTCGCTCGCTCTCTCACGTCTCTCGCCACCCTCGCTCTCTCTCTCGTCTCTTGCCACCGTCGCTCTCTCTCATCCCTCGCCACCCTCGCTCTCTCTCTCGCCACCCTCACTCTATCTCTCTCGTCTCTCACCACCATCGCTCTCTGTCTCGTCCATCGCCACCCTCGCTCTCTCTCTCACTCTCTCTTGTCTCTCGCCACCATCGCTCTCTCTCCCTCTCTTGTCTCTCACCACCATTGCTCTCTCTCTCGTCTCTCGCCACCCTCGCACTCTCTCTCTCGTCTCTCGCCACACTCGCTCTCTCTCTATCTCGTCCCTTGCCACACACGCCCTCTCTCTCTCGGCTCTCGCCACCCTCGCTCTCTCGTCCCTCGCCACCCTCGCGCTCTCTCTCGCCACCCTCGCGCTCTCTCTCGCCACCCTCGCGCTCTCTCTCGCCACCCTCGCGCTCTCTCTCGCCACCCTCGCGCTCTCTCTCGCCACCCTTGCGCTCTCTCTCTCCACCCTCGCGCTCTCTCTCTCCACCCTCGCGCTCTCTCTCTCCACCCTCGCGCTTTCTCTCGCCACCCTCGTGCTCTCTCTCGCCACCGTCACTCTCTCTCTCGTCTCTCGCCACCCTCTCTCTCTGCCTCGTCCCTTGCCACCCTCGCTCTCTCTCTCTCTCGTCTCTCGCCACCCTCGCTCTCTCTCTCATCTCTCGCCACCCTTGCTCGATCTCTCTCTCTCCCTTTCTCGTCTCTCGCCACACTCGCTCTCTCTCTCGTCCCTTGCCACACTCGCTCTCTCTCTCATCTCTCGCCACCCTCGCTCTCTCTCTCTCGTCTCTCGCCACCCTCGCTCGCTCTCTTTCTCGTCTCTCGCCACCCTCGCTCTCTCTCACTCGT
The DNA here is from genome assembly GCF_017639515.1 of Carcharodon carcharias. Lineage (NCBI taxonomy): Eukaryota > Metazoa > Chordata > Chondrichthyes > Lamniformes > Lamnidae > Carcharodon > Carcharodon carcharias. Next base: position 114,501,773 of record NC_054470.1, read on the forward strand.
CTTTCGTCACTCTCCATCGCTCTCTCTCTCTCGCTCTTTCTCTCGTCTCTCGCCACCATCGCTCTCTCGCTCATTCTCTCGTCTCTCGCCACCCTCGCTATCTCTCTCGTCTCTCGCCACCCTCGCTCTCTCTCTCTCTCGTCTCTCGCCACCCTCGCTCTCTCTCTCTCTCGTCTCTCGCCACCCTCGCTCTCTCTCTCTCTCGTCTCTCGCCACCCTCGCTCTCTCCCTCACTCTTGTCTCTCGCCACCCTCGCTCTCTCTCTCGCTCTCTTTTCTCTCGCCACCCTCGCTCTCTCTCTCACGTCTCTCGCCACCATCGCTCTCTCTCTCCCTCATCTCTCGCCACCCTCGCGCTCTCTCTCGCTCGTCTCTCGCCACCCTCGCTCTCTCTCTCTCTCTCGTCTCTCGCCACCCTTGCTCTCTTTCTCTCTCTCATCTCTTGCAACCATCGCTCCGTCTCTCTCTCGTCTCTCGCCACGCTCGCTCTCTCTTTCGTCTCTCGCCACCCTCGCTCTCTCTCTCTCTCTCGTCTCTCACCACCCTCTCTCTCTCGTCTCTCGCCACCCTCGCTCTCTCTCTCTCTCGTCCCTCGCCACCCTCGCTCTCTATCTCTCTCGCCATGCTCGCTCTCTTTCTCTCTCTCTCGTCTCTTGCCACTCTCGCTCTCTCTCGTCTCTCGCCACCCTCGCTCTCTCTCGTCTCTCGCCACCCTCGCTCGATCTCTCTCTCTCCCTTTCTCGTCTCTTGCCACACTCGCTCTCTCTCTCTTGTCCCTCGCCAAACTCGCTCTCTCTCTCTCTCTCATCTCTCGCCACCCTCGCTCTCTCTCTCTCATCTCTCGCCACCCTCGCTCTCTCTCTCTCTCGCCACCCTCGCTCTCTCTCACTCTCGTCTCTCGCCACCCTCGCTCTCTTTCTCTCTCTCTCTTGTCTCTCGCCACCATCGCTCAGTCTCTGTCTCATCTCTCGCCACCCTCGCTCTCTCTCTCGTCTCTCGCCACCCTCGCTCTCTCTCTCTCCCTCTCTCGTCTCTCGCCACATTCGCTCTCTCTCCCTCTATCGTCTCTCGCCACACTCGCTCTGTCTCATCTCTCGCCACCCTCGCTCTCTCTCACGTCCCTCGCCACACTCGCTCTCTCTCACATCTCTCGCCACCTTCGCTCTCTCTCTCGTCTCGCGCCACCGTCGCTCTCTATCGTCCCTCGCCACCCTCGCTCTCTCTTTCGCCACCCTCGCTCTCTATCTCTCTCGCCATGCTCGCTCTCTTTCTCTCTCTCTCGTCTCTTGCCACTCTCGCTCTCTCTCGTCTCTCGCCACCCTCGCTCTCTCTCGTCTCTCGCCACCCTCGCTCTCTGTCTCGTCCATTGCCACCCTCGCTCTGTCTCGTCCATCGCCACCCTCGCTCTCTGTCTCGTCCATCGCCACCCTCGCTCTCTCTCTCTCTCGTCTCTCACCACCCTCGCTCTCTCTCTCTCGTCTCTCGCCACCCTCGCTCTTTCTCTCTCGTCTCTCGCCACCCTCGCTCTTTCTCTCTCGTCTCTCGCCACCCTGACTCTCTCTCTCTCGTCTCTCGCCACCCTCACTCTCTCTCTCACTCTCTCTTGTCTCTCGCCACCCTTGCTCTCTCTCTCGCCATGCTCGCTCTCTTTCTCTCTCTCTCGTCTCTTGCCACTCTCGCTCTCTCTCGTCTCTCGCCACCCTCGCTCTCTCTCTCGTCTCTCGCCACCCTTGCTCGATCTCTCTCTCTCCCTTTCTCGTCTCTCGCCACACTCGCTCTCTCTCTCTCGTCCCTTGCCACACTCGCTCTCTCTCTCTCATCTCTCGCCACCCTCGCTCTCTCTCTCTCGTCTCTCGCCACCCTCGCGCTCTCCCTCTCTCGTCTCTCGCCACCCTCGCTCGCTCACTCTCTCATCTAGCGCCACCCACGCTCGCTCTCTCTCTCGTCTCTCGCCACCCTCGCTCTCTCTCACTCGTCTTTCGTCTCTCGCCACCCTCGCTCTCTCACTCGTCTTTCGTCTCTCGCCATCGCTCTCTCTCTCTTGCTCTTTCTTTCGTCTCTTGCCACCATCGCTCTATCTCTCTCTCTCTCTCTCTCGTCTCTCGCCACCCTCGCTCTCTCTCTCTCTCGTCTCTCGCCACCCTCGCTCTCTCTCTCTCTCGTCTCTCGCCACCCTCGCTCTCTCTCTCTCTCGTCTCTCGCCACCCTCGCTCTCTCTCTCTCTCGTCTCTCGCCACCCTCGCTCTCTCTCTCTCTCGTCTCTCGCCACCCTCGCTCTCTCTCTCGCTCGTCTCTCGCCACCCTTGCTTTCTATCTCACTCTTGTCTCTCGCCACCCTCGCTCTCTCTCTCACTCTCTTTTCTCTCGCCACCCTCGCTCTCTCTCTCACGTCTCTCGCCACCATCGCTCTCTCTCTCCCTCATCTCTCGCCACCCTCGCGCTCTCTCTCGCTCGTCTCTCGCCACCCTCGCTCTCTCTCTCTCTCTCGTCTCTCGCCACCCTTGCTCTCTTTCTCTCTCTCATCTCTCGCCACCCTCGCGCTCTCTCTCTCTCGTCTCTCGCCACCCTCGCTCTCTCTCTCTCTCTCTCGTCTCTCGCCACCCTCGCTCTCTTTCTCTCTCTCTCGTCTCTCGCAACCATCGCTCCGTCTCTCGCCACCCTCGCTCTCTCTTTCGTCTCTCGCCACCCTCGCTCTCTCTCGTCTCTCGCCACCCTCTCTCTCTCGTCTCTCGCCACCCTCGCTCTCTCTCTCTCGTCCCTCGCCACCCTCGCTCTCTATCTCTCTCGCCATGCTCGCTCTCTTTCTCTCTCTCTCGTCTCTTGCCACTCTCGCTCTCTCTCGTCTCTCGCCACCCTCGCTCTCTCTCGTCTCTCGCCACCCTCGCTCGATCTCTCTCTCTCCCTTTCTCGTCTCTCGCCACACTCGCTCTCTCTCTCTTGTCCCTCGCCAAACTCGCTCTCTCTCTCTCTCTCATCTCTCGCCACCCTCGCTCTCTCTCTCATCTCTCGCCACCCTCGCTCTCTCTCTCTCATCTCTCGCCACCCTCGCTCTCTCTCTCTCTCGTCTCTCGCCACCCTCGCTCTCTCTCACTCTCGTCTCTCGCCACCCTCGCTCTCTTTCTCTCTCTCTCTTGTCTCTCGCCACCATCGCTCAGTCTCTGTCTCATCTCTCGCCACCTCGCTCTCTCTCTCGTCTCTCGCCACCCTCGCTCTCTCTCTCTCCCTCTCTCGTCTCTCGCCACATTCGCTCTCTCTCCCTCTATCGTCTCTCGCCACACTCGCTCTGTCTCATCTCTCGCCACCCTCGCTCTCTCTCACATCCCTCGCCACACTCGCTCTCTCTCACATCTCTCGCCACCCTCGCTCTCTCTCGTCTCGCGCCACCGTCGCTCTCTATCGTCCCTCGCCACCCTCGCTCTCTCTTTCGCCACCCTCACTCTATCTCTCTCGTCTCTCGCCACCCTCGCTCTCTGTCTCGTCCATCGCCACCCTCGCTCTCTGTCTCGTCCATCGCCACCCTCGCTCTCTGTCTCGTCCATCGCCACCCTCGCTCTCTCTCTCTCTCGTCTCTCACCACCCTCGCTCTCTCTCTCTCGTCTCTCGCCACCCTCGCTCTTTCTCTCTCGTCTCTCGCCACCCTCGCTCTTTCTCTCTCGTCTCTCGCCACCCTGGCTCTCTCTCTCTCGTCTCTCGCCACCCTCACACTCTCTCTCACTCTCTCTCGTCTCTCGCCACCCTCGCTCTCTCTCTCGTCTCTCGCCACCCTTGCTCGATCTCTCTCGCTCCCTTTCTCGTCTCTCGCCACACTCGCTCTCTCTCTCTCGTCCCTTGCCACACTCGCTCTCTCTCTCTCATCTCTCGCCACCCTCGCTCTCTCTCTCTCGTCTCTCGCCACCCTCGCGCTCTCCCTCGTCTCTCGCCACCCTCGCTCGCTCTCTCTCTCATCTAGCGCCACCCTCGCTCGCTCTCTCTCTCGTCTCTCGCCACCCTCCCTCTCTCTCACTCGTCTTTCGTCTCTCGCCACCCTCGCTCTCTCACTCGTCTTTCGTCTCTCGCCATCGCTCTCTCTCTCTCGCTCGCCACCATCGCTCTATCTCTCTTGCTCTTTCTCTCGTCTCTCGCCACCCTCGCTCTCTCTCTCTCTCGTCTCTCGCCACCCTCGCTCTCTCTCTCTCTCGTCTCTTGCCACCCTCGCTCTCTCTCTCTCGTCTCTCGCCACCCTCGCTCTCTCTCTCTCTCGTCTCTCGCCACCCTCGCTCTCTCTCTCTCTCGTCTCTCGCCACCCTCGCTCTCTCTCTCTCTCGTCTCTCGCCACCCTCGCTCTCTCTCTCTCTCGTCTCTCGCCACCCTTGCTTTCTATCTCACTCTTGTCTCTCGCCACCCTCGCTCTCTCTCTCACTCTCTTTTCTCTCGCCACCCTCGCTCTCTCTCTCACTTCTCTCGCCACCATCGTTCTCTCTCTCCCTCATCTCTCGCCACCCTCGCGCTCTCTCTCACTCGTCTCTAGCCACCCTCGCTCTCTCTCACTCTCTCTCGTCTCTCGCCACCCTCGCTCTCTCTCTCATCTCTCGCCACCCTCGCTGGATCTCTCTCTCTCCCTTTCTCGTCTCTCGCCACACTCGCTCTCTCTCTCTTGTCCCTCTCCACACTCGCTCTCTCTCTCTCATCTCTCGCCACCCTCGTTCTCTCTCTCTCATCTCTCGCCACCCTCGCGCTCTCTCTCTCTCGTCTCTCACCACCATCGCTCCGTCTCTCTCTCGTCTCTCGCCACCCTCGATCTCTCTCTCGTCTCTCGCCACCCTCGCTCTCTCTCTCTCTCTCGTCTCTCGCCACCCTCGCTCTCCCTCTCTCCCTCTCTCGTCTCTCGCCACATTCGCTCTCTCTCCCTCTATCGTCTCTCGCCACCCTCGCTCTCTCTCTCTCCCTCTCTCGTCTCTCGCCACACTCGCTCTCTCTCCCTCTATCGTCTCTCGCCACACTCGCTCTGTCTAGTCTCTCGCCACCCTCGCTCTCTCTCACGTCCCTCGCCACACTCGCTCTCTCTCACATCTCTCGCCACCCTCGCTCTCTCTCTCGTCTCTCGCCACCGTCGCTCTCTATCGTCCCTCGTCACCCTCGCTCTCTCTCTCGCCACCCTCACTCTATCTCTCTCGTCTCTCGCCACCCTCGCTCTCTGTCTCGTCCATCACCACCCTCGCTCTCTGTCTCGTCCATCGCCACCCTCGCTCTCTCTCTCTCTCATCTCTCACCACCCTCGCTCTCTCTCTCTCGTCTCTCGCCACCCTCGCTCTCTCTCTCTCTCGTCTCTCGCCACCCTCGCTCTCTCTCTCTCTCGTCTCTCGCCACCCTCGCTCTCTCTCTCTCTCGTCTCTCGCCACCCTCGCTCTCTCTCTCTCTCTCGCCACCCTCGCTCTCTCTCTCTCTCGTCTCTCGCCACCCTCGCTCTTTCTCTCTCTCGTCTCTCGCCACCCTCGCTCTCTCTCTCACTCTCTCTTGTCTCTCGCCATGCTCGCTCTCTTTCTCTCTCTCTCGTCTCTTGCCACTCTCGCTCTCTCTTGTCTCTCGTCACCCTCGCTCTCTCTCGTCTCTCGCCACCCTTGCTCGATCTCTCTCTCTCCCTTTCTCGTCTCTCGCCACACTCGCACTCTCTCGTCCCTTGCCACACTCGCTCTCTCTCTCATCTCTCGCCACCCTCGCTCTCTCTCTCGTCTCTCGCCACCCTCACGCTCTCTCTCTCGTCTCTCGCCACCCTCGCTCGCTCTCTCTCTCATCTAGCGCCACCCTCGCTCGCTCTCTCTCTCGTCTCTCGCCACCTTCGCTCTCTCTCACTCGTCTTTCGTCTCTCGCCACCCTCGCTCTCTCACTCGTCTTTCGTCTCTCGCCATCGCTCTCTCTCTCGCTCGCCACCATCGCTCTATCTCTCTCGCTCTTTCTCTCGTCTCTCGCCACCCTCGCTCTCTCTCTCTCTCGTCTCTCGTCTCTCGCCAACCTCGCTCTCTCTCTCTCTCGTCTCTCGCCACCCTCGCTCTCTCTCTCTCGCCACCCTCGCTCTCTCTCTCTCGCCACCCTCGCTCTCTCTCTCTCGCCACCCTCGCTCTCTCTCTCTCTCGTCTCTCGCCACCCTCACTCTCTCTCTCACTCTTGTCTCTCGCCACCCTCGCTCTCTCTCTCACATCTCTCGCCACCATCGCTCTCTCTCTCCCTCATCTCTCATCACCCTCGCGCTCTCTCTCGCTCGTCTCTCGCCACCCTCGCTCTCTCTCTCTCTCTCGTCTCTCGCCACCCTCGCTCTCTTTCTCTCTCTCATCTCTCGCCACCCTCGCGCTCTCTCTCTCTCGTCTCTCGCCACCATTGCTCCGTCTCTCTCTCGTCTCTCGCCACCCTCGTTCTCTCTCTTGTCTCTCGCCACCCTCGCTCTCTCTCTCTCTCGTCTCTCGCCACCCTCGCTCTCTTTCTCTCTCTCATCTCTCGCCACCGTCGCGCTCCCTCTCTCGTCTCTTGCCACCCTCGCTCTCCCTCTCTCCCTCTCTCGTCTCTCGCCACATTCGCTCTCTCTCCCTCTATCGTCGCTCGCCACCCTCGCTCTGTCTCGTCTCTCGCCACCCTCGCTCTGTCTCGTCTCTCGCCACCCTCGCTCTGTCTCGTCTCTCGCCACCCTCGCTCTGTCTCGTCTCTCGCCACCCTCGCTCTGTCTCGTCTCTCGCCACCCTCGCTCTGTCTCGTCTCTCGCCACCCTCGCTCTGTCTCTCACGTCCCTCGCCACACTCGCTCTCTCTCTCATGTCTCTCGCCACCCTCGCTCTCTCTCTCACGTCTCTCGCCACCCTCGCACTCTCTCTCACATCTCTCGCCACCATCGCTCTCTCTCCCTCATCTCTCACCACCCTCGCGCTCTCTCTCTCTCGTCTCTCACCACCCTCGCTCTCTCTCTCTCGTCTCTCGCCACCCTCGCTCTCTCTCTCTCTCGTCTCTCGCCACCCTCGCTCTCTCTCTCTCTCGTCTCTCGCCACCCTCGCTCTCTCTCTCTCGCCACCCTCGCTCTCTCTCTCTCTCTCGCCACCCTCGCTCTCTCTCTCGTCTCTCGCCACCCTCGCTCTTTCTCTCTCTCGTCTCTCGCCACCCTCGCTCTCTCTCTCACTCTCTCTTGTCTCTCGCCATGCTCGCTCTCTTTCTCTCTCTCTCGTCTCTTGCCACTCTCGCTCTCTCTTGTCTCTCGTCACCCTCGCTCTCTCTCGTCTCTCGCCACCCTTGCTCGATCTCTCTCTCTCCCTTTCTCGTCTCTCGCCACACTCGCTCTCTCTCGTCCCTTGCCACACTCGCTCTCTCTCTCATCTCTCGCCACCCTCGCTCTCTCTCTCGTCTCTCGCCACCCTCACGCTCTCTCTCTCGTCTCTCGCCACCCTCGCTCGCTCTCTCTCTCATCTAGCGCCACCCTCGCTCGCTCTCTCTCTCGTCTCTCGCCACCCTCGCTCTCTCTCACTCGTCTTTCGTCTCTCGCCACCCTCGCTCTCTCACTCGTCTTTCGTCTCTCGCCATCGCTCTCTCTCTCGCTCGCCACCATCGCTCTATCTCTCTCGCTCTTTCTCTCGTCTCTCGCCACCCTCGCTCTCTCTCTCTCTCGTCTCTCGTCTCTCGCCAACCTCGCTCTCTCTCTCTCGTCTCTCGCCACCCTCGCTCTCTCTCTCTCGCCACCCTCGCTCTCTCTCTCTCGCCACCCTCGCTCTCTCTCTCTCGCCACCCTCGCTCTCTCTCTCGCCACCCTCGCTCTCTCTCTCTCGCCACCCTCGCTCTCTCTCTCTCGCCACCCTCGCTCTCTCTCTCTCGCCACCCTCGCTCTCTCTCTCTCTCGTCTCTCGCCACCCTCGCTCTCTCTCTCACTCTTGTCTCTCGCCACCCTCGCTCTCTCTCTCACATCTCTCGCCACCATCGCTCTCTCTCTCCCTCATCTCTCACCACCCTCGCGCTCTCTCTCGCTCGTCTCTCGCCACCCTCGCTCTCTCTCTCTCTCTCTCGTCTCTCGCCACCCTCGCTCTCTTTCTCTCTCTCATCTCTCGCCACCCTCGCTCTCTCTCTCTCGTCTCTCGCCACCATTGCTCCGACTCTCTCTCGTCTCTCGCCACCCTCGTTCTCTCTCTTGTCTCTCGCCACCCTCGCTCTCTCTCTCTCTCGTCTCTCGCCACCCTCGCTCTCTTTCTCTCTCTCATCTCTCGCCACCGTCGCGCTCCCTCTCTCGTCTCTTGCCACCCTCGCTCTCCCTCTCTCCCTCTCTTGTCTCTCGCCACATTCGCTCTCTCTCCCTCTATCGTCGCTCGCCACCCTCGCTCTGTCTCGTCTCTCGCCACCCTCGCTCTGTCTCGTCTCTCGCCACCATCGCTCTGTCTCGTCTCTCGCCACCCTCGCTCTGTCTCGTCTCTCGCCACCCTCGCTCTGTCTCTCACGTCCCTCGCCACACTCGCTCTCTCTCTCATGTCTCTCGCCACCCTCGCTCTCTCTCTCACGTCTCTCGCCACCCTCGCTCTCTCTCTCTCGTCTCTCGCCACCCTCGCTCTCTTTCTCTCTCTCATCTCTCGCCACCGTCGCGCTCCCTCTCTCGTCTCTTGCCACCCTCGCTCTCCCTCTCTCCCTCTCTCGTCTCTCGCCACATTCGCTCTCTCTCCCTCTATCGTCGCTCGCCACACTTGCTCTGTCTCGTCTCTCGCCACCCTCGCTCTGTCTCGTCTCTCGCCACCCTCGCTCTGTCTCGTCTCTCGCCACCCTCGCTCTGTCTCGTCTCTCGCCACCCTCGCTCTGTCTCTCACGTCCCTCGCCACACTCGCTCTCTCTCTCCCTCATCTCTCGCCACCCTCGCGCTCTCTCTCACTCGTCTCTAGCCACCCTTGCTCTCTCTCACTCTCTCTCGTCTCTCGCCACCCTCGCTCTCTCTCTCATCTCTCGCCACCCTCGCTGGATCTCTCTCTCTCCCTTTCTCGTCTCTCGCCACACTCGCTCTCTCTCTCTTGTCCCTCTCCACACTCGCTCTCTCTCTCTCATCTCTCGCCACCCTCGCTCTCTCTCTCACATCTCTCGCCACCATCGCTCTCTCTCTCCCTCATCTCTCACCACCCTCGCGCTCTCTCTCGCTCGTCTCTCGCCACCCTCGCTCTCTCTCTCTCTCGTCTCTCGCCACCCTCGCTCTCTTTCTCTCTCTCATCTCTTGCCACCCTCGCGCTCTCTCTCTCTCGTCTCTCGCCACCATTGCTCCGTCTCTCTCTCGTCTCTCGCCACCCTCGTTCTCTCTCTTGTCTCTCGCCACCCTCGCTCTCTCTCTCTCTCGTCTCTCGCCACCCTCGCTCTCTTTCTCTCTCTCATCTCTCGCCACCGTCGCGCTCCCTCTCTCGTCTCTTGCCACCCTCGCTCTCCCTCTCTCCCTCTCTCGTCTCTCGCCACATTCGCTCTCTCTCCCTCTATCGTCGCTCGCCACACTCGCTCTGTCTCGTCTCTCGCCACCCTAGCTCTGTCTCGACTCTCGCCACCCTCGCTCTGTCTCGTCTCTCGCCACCCTCGCTCTGTCTCGTCTCTCGCCACCCTCGCTCTGTCTCTCAGGTCCCTCGCCACACTCGCTCTCTCTCTCATGTCTCTCGCCACCCTCGCTCTCTCTCTCACGTCTCTCGCCACCCTCGCTCTCTCTCTCACATCTCTCGCCACCATCGCTCTCTCTCTCCCTCATCTCTCACCACCCTTGCGCTCTCTCTCTCTCGTCTCTCACCACCCTCGCTCTCTCTCTCTCGCCACCCTCGCTCTCTCTCTCTCTCGTCTCTCGCCACCCTCGCTCTCTCTCTCTCTCTCGCCACCCTCGCTCTCTCTCTCTCTCTCGCCACCCTCGCTCTCTCTCTCTCTCGTCTCTCGCCACCCTCGCTCTTTCTCTCTCTCGTCTCTCGCCACCCTCGCTCTCTCTCTCACTCTCTCTTGTCTCTCGCCATGCTCGCTCTCTTTCTCTCTCTCTCGTCTCTTGCCACTCTCGCTCTCTCTTGTCTCTCGTCACCCTCGCTCTCACTCGTCTCTCGCCACCCTTGCTCGATCTCTCTCTCTCCCTTTCTCGTCTCTCGCCACACTCGCTCTCTCTCGTCCCTTGCCACACTCGCTCTCTCTCTCATCTCTCGCCACCCTCGCTCTCTCTCTCGTCTCTCGCCACCCTCACGCTCTCTCTCTCGTCTCTCGCCACCCTCGCTCGCTCTCTCTCTCATCTAGCGCCACCCTCGCTCGCTCTCTCTCTCGTCTCTCGCCACCCTCGCTCTCTCTCACTCGTCTTTCGTCTCTCGCCACCCTCGCTCTCTCACTCGTCTTTCGTCTCTCGCCATCGCTCTCTCTCTCGCTCGCCACCATCGCTCTATCTCTCTCGCTCTTTCTCTCGTCTCTCGCCACCCTCGCTCTCTCTCTCTCTCGTCTCTCGTCTCTCGCCAACCTCGCTCTCTCTCTCTCTCGTCTCTCGTCTCTCGCCAACCTCGCTCTCTCTCTCTCTCGTCTCTCGCCACCCTCGCTCTCTCTCTCTCTCGCCACCCTCGCTCTCTCTCTCTCGCCACCCTCGCTCTCTCTCTCGCCACCCTCGCTCTCTCTCTCTCGCCACCCTCGCTCTCTCTCTCTCGCCACCCTCGCTCTCTCTCTCTCTCGTCTCTCGCCACCCTCGCTCTCTCTCTCTCGCCACCCTCGCTCTCTCTCTCTCGCCACCCTCGCTCTCTCTCTCGCCACCCTCGCTCTCTCTCTCTCGCCACCCTCGCTCTCTCTCTCTCTCTCGTCTCTCGCCACCCTCGCTCTCTCTCTCACTCTTGTCTCTCGCCACCCTCGCTCTCTCTCTCACATCTCTCGCCACCATCGCTCTCTCTCTCCCTCATCTCTCACCACCCTCGCGCTCTCTCTCGCTCGTCTCTCGCCACCATCGCTCTCTCTCTCTCTCTCGTCTCTCGCCACCCTCGCTCTCTTTCTCTCTCTCATCTCTCGCCACCCTCGCGCTCTCTCTCTCTCGTCTCTCGCCACCATTGCTCCGTCTCTCTCTCGTCTCTCGCCACCCTCGTTCTCTCTCTTGTCTCTCGCCACCCTCGCTCTCTCTCTCTCTTGTCTCTCGCCACCCTCGCTCTCTCCCTCTCTCGTCTCTCGCCACATTCGCTCTCTCTCCCTCTATCGTCGCTCGCCACCCTCGCTCTGTCTCGTCTCTCGCCACCCTCGCTCTGTCTCGTCTCTCGCCACCCTCGCTCTGTCTCGTCTCTCGCCACCCTCGCTCTGTCTCGTCTCTCGCCACCCTCGCTCTGTCTCGTCTCTCGCCACCCTCGCTCTGTCTCTCACGTCCCTCGCCACACTCGCTCTCTCTCTCATGTCTCTCGCCACCCTCGCTCTCTCTCTCACGTCTCTCGCCACCCTCGCTCTCTCTCTTATGTCTCTCGCCACCCTCGCTCTCTCTCTCTCGTCTCTCGCCACCCTCGCTCTCTTTCTCTCTCTCATCTCTCGCCACCGTCGCGCTCCCTCTCTCGTCTCTTGCCACCCTCGCTCTCCCTCTCTCCCTCTCTCGTCTCTCGCCACATTCGCTCTCTCTCCCTCTATCGTCGCTCGCCACACTTGCTCTGTCTCGTCTCTTGCCACCCTCGCTCTGTCTCGTCTCTCGCCACCCTCGCTCTGTCTCGTCTCTCGCCACCCTCGCTCTGTCTCTCACGTCCCTCGCCACACTCGCTCTCTCTCTCATGTCTCTCGCCACCCTCGCTCTCTCTCTCACGTCTCTCGCCACCCTCGCTCTCTCTCTTATGTCTCTCGCCACCCTCGCTCTCTCTCTCTCACGTCCCTCGCCACCCTCGCTCTCTCTCTCGTCTTGCCACCGTCGCCCTCTCTCGTCCCTCGCCACCCTCGCTCTCTCTCTCGCCACCATCACTCTCTCTCTCGCCACCATCACTCTCTCTCTCGCCACCATCACTCTCTCTCTCGCCACCATCACTCTATCTCTCTCGTCTCTCACCACCATCGCTCTCTGTCTCGTCCATCGCTACCCTCGCTCTCTCTCTCACTCTCTCTTGTCTCTCGCCACCATCGCTCTCTCTCCCTCTCTCGCCTCTCACCACCATTGCTCTCTCTCTCATCTCTCGCCACACTCGCTCTCTCTCTCTCTCGTCCCTTGCCACACACGCCCTCTCTCTCTCGTCTCTCGCCACCCTCTCGCTCTCTCTCGCCACCCTCTCGCTCTCTCTCGCCACCCTCACGCTCTCCCTCGCCACCCTCGCGCTTTCTCTCGCCACCCTCGCGCTTTCTCTCGCCACCCTCACTCTCTCTCTCTCGTCTCTCGCCACCCTCTCTCTGCCTCGTTCCTCGCCACCCTCGCTCTCTCTCTCGTCTCTCACCACCCTCGCTCTCTCTCTCATCTCTCACCACCCTTGCTCGATCTCTCTCTCTCCCTTTCTCGTCTCTCGCCACCCTCGCTCTCTCTCTCTCGTCTCTCGCCACACTCGCGCTCTCTCTCTCGTCTCTCGCCACCCTCTCTCTCGTCTCTCGCCACCCTCGCTCTGTCTCTCTCGTCCCTCGCCACCCTCGCTCTCTATCTCTCTCGTCATGCTCGCTCTCTTTCTCTCTCTCTCGTCTCTTGCCACTCTCGCTCTCTCTCGTCTCTCGCCACCCTCGCTCTCTCTCTCGTCTCTCGCCACCCTCGCTCGATCTCTCGTCTCTCGCCACCCTCGCTCGATCTCTCTCTCTCCCTTTCTCGTCTCTCGCCACACTCGCTCTCTCTCTCTTGTCCCTCGCCACACTCGCTCTCTCTCTCTCGTCTCTCGCCACCCTCGCTCTCTCTCTCTCATCACTCGCCACCCTCGCTCTCTCTCTCTCATCTCTCGCCACCCTCGCTCTCTCTCTCTCATCTCTCGCCACCCTCGCTCTCTCTCTCTCATCTCTCGCCACCCTCGCTCTCTCTCTCTCATCTCTCGCCACCCTCGCTCTCTCTCTCTCTCTCATCTCTCGCCACCCTCGCGCTCTCTCTCTCTCATCTCTCGCCACCCTCGCTCTCTCTCTCGTCTCTCGCCAGCCTCGCTCTCTCTCTCGTCTCTCGCCAGCCTCGCTCTCTTTCTCTCTCTCTCGTCTCTCGCCACCATCGCTCAGTCTCTCTCTCATCTCTCGCCACCCTCGCTCTCTCTCTCTCATCTCTCGCCACCCTCGCTCTCTTTCTCTCTCATCTCTCACCACCCTCGCGCTCTCTCTCTCTCATCTCTCGCCACCCTCGCTCTCTCTCTCGTCTCTCGCCACCCTCGCTCTCTCTCTCACGTCCCTCGCCACCCTCGCTCTCTCTCTCGTCTCTTGCCACCGTCGCTCTCTCTCGTCCCTCGCCACCCTCGCTCTCTCTCTCGCCACCATCACTCTCTCTCTCGCCACCATCACTCTATCTCTCTCGTCTCTCACCACCATCGCTCTCTGTCTCGTCCATCGCCACCCTCGCTCTCTCTCTCACTCTCTGTCTCTCGCCACCCTCGCTCTCTCTCCCTCTCTCGCCTCTCACCACCATTGCTCTCTCTCTCGTCTCTCGCCACCCTCGCACTCTCTCCCTCATCTCTCGCCACACTCGCTCTCTCTCTCTCTCGTCCCTTGCCACACACGCCCTCTCTCTCTCGTCTCTCGCCACCCTCGCACTCTCGTCCCTCGCCACCCTCGCGCTCTCTCTCGCCACCCTCGCGCTCTCTCTCGCCACCCTCGCGCTCTCTCTCGCCACCCTCGCGCTCTCTCTCGCCACCCTCGCGCTCTCTCTCGCCACCCTCGCGCTCTCTCTCGCCACCCTCGCGCTCTCTCTCGCCACCCTCGCGCTCTCTCTCGCCACCCTCGCGCTCTCTCTCGCCACCCTCGCGCTCTCTCTCGCCACCCTCACGCTCTCTCTCGCCACCCTCACGCTCTCTCTCGCCACCCTCACGCTCCCTCTCGCCACCCTCGCGCTTTCTCTCGCCACCCTCACTCTCTCTCTCTCGTCTCTCGCCACCCTCTCTCTCTGCCTCGTCCCTCGCCACCCTCGCTCTCTCTCTCTCTCTCGTCTCTCGCCACCCTCGCTCTCTCTCTCTCTCGTCTCTCGCCACCTTCGCTCTCTCTCTCTCTCTCTCGTCTCTCGCCACCCTCGCTCTCTCTCTCTCGTCTCTCGCCACCCTTGCTCTCTCTCTCACTCTTGTCTCTCGCCACCCTCGCTCTCTCTCTCTCTCTTGTCTCTCGCCACCCTCGCTCTCTCTCTCTCGTCTCTCACCACCCTCGCTCTCTCTCTCACTCTTGTCTCTCGCCACCCTCGCTCTCTCTCTCACACTTTTTTCTCGCGCCACCCCCGCTCTCTCTCTCACGTCTCTCGCCACCCTCGCTCTCTTTCTCTCTCTCATCTCTCGCCACCCTCGCGCTCTCTCTCTCTCGTCTCTCGCCACCCTCGTTCTCTCTCTCGTCTCTCGCCACCCTCGCTCTCTTTCTCTCTCTCATCTCTTGCCACCCTCGCGATCCCTCTCTCGTCTCTTGCCACCCTCGAACATCCTCTCTCCCTCTCTCGTCTCTCGCCACACTCGCTCTGTTTCGTCTCTCGCCACCCTCGCTCTGTCTCGTCTCTCGCCACCCTCGCTCTGTCTCGTCTCTCGCCACCCTCGCTCTGTCTCGTCTCTCGCCACCCTCGCTCTCTCTCTCACGTCTCTCGCCACCCTCGCTCTCTCTCTCATGTCTCTCGCCACCCTCGCTCGCTCTCTCACGTCTCTCGCCACCCTCGCTCTCTCTCTCGTCTCTTGCCACCGTCGCTCTCCCTCATCCCTCGCCACCCTCGCTCTCTCTCTCGCCACCCTCACTCTATCTCTCTCGTCTCTCACCACCATCGCTCTCTGTCTCGTCCATCGCCACCCTCGCTCTCTCTCTCACTCTCTCTTGTCTCTCGCCACCATCGCTCTCTCTCCCTCTCTTGTCTCTCACCACCATTGCTCTCTCTCTCGTCTCTCGCCACCCTCGCACTCTCTCTCTCGTCTCTCGCCACACTCGCTCTCTCTCTATCTCGTCCCTTGCCACACACGCCCTCTCTCGGCTCTCGCCACCCTCGCTCTCTCGTCCCTCGCCACCCTCGCGCTCTCTCTCGCCACCCTCGTGCTCTCTCTCGCCACCCTCGCGCTCTCTCTCGCCACCCTCGCGCTCTCTCTCGCCACCCTCGCGCTCTCTCTCGCCACCCTCGCGCTCTCTCTCGCCACCCTCGCGCTCTCTCTCGCCACCCTCGCGCTCTCTCTCGCCACCCTTGCACTCTCTCTCTCCACCCTCGCGCTCTCTCTCTCCACCCTCGCGCTCTCTCTCTCCACCCTCGCGCTTTCTCTCGCCACCCTCGCGCTCTCTCTCGCCACCCTCACTCTCTCTCTCGTCTCTCGCCACCCTCGTTCTCTCTCTCTCTCGTCTCTCGTCACTCACCACCCTCGCTCTCTCTCTGTCGTCTCTCGCCACCCTCGCTCGCTCTCTCTCTCGTCTCTCGCCACCCTCGTTCTCTCTCTCGTCTCTCGCCACCCTCGCTCTCTTTCTCTCTCTCATCTCTTGCCACCCTCGCGATCCCTCTCTCGTCTCTTGCCACCCTCGCTCATCCTCTCTCCCTCTCTCGTCTCTCGCCACACTCGCTCTGTTTCGTCTCTCGCCACCCTCGCTCTGTCTCGTCTCTCGCCACCCTCGCTCTGTCTCGTCTCTCGCCACCCTCGCTCTGTCTCTCACGTCCCTCGCCACACTCGCTCTCTCTCTCATGTCTCTCGCCACCCTCGCTCTCTCTCTCACGTCTCTCGCCACCCTCGCACTCTCTCTCACATCTCTCGCCACCATCGCTCTCTCTCCCTCATCTCTCACCACCCTCGCGCTCTCTCTCTCTCGTCTCTCACCACCCTCGCTCTCTCTCTCTCGTCTCTCGCCACCCTCGCTCTCTCTCTCTCTCGTCTCTCGCCACCCTCGCTCTCTCTCTCTCTCGTCTCTCGCCACCCTCGCTCTCTCTCTCTCGCCACCCTCGCTCTCTCTCTCTCTCTCGCCACCCTCGCTCTCTCTCTCGTCTCTCGCCACCCTCGCTCTTTCTCTCTCTCGTCTCTCGCCACCCTCGCTCTCTCTCTCACTCTCTCTTGTCTCTCGCCATGCTCGCTCTCTTTCTCTCTCTCTCGTCTCTTGCCACTCTCGCTCTCTCTTGTCTCTCGTCACCCTCGCTCTCTCTCGTCTCTCGCCACCCTTGCTCGATCTCTCTCTCTCCCTTTCTCGTCTCTCGCCACACTCGCTCTCTCTCGTCCCTTGCCACACTCGCTCTCTCTCTCATCTCTCGCCACCCTCGCTCTCTCTCTCGTCTCTCGCCACCCTCACGCTCTCTCTCTCGTCTCTCGCCACCCTCGCTCGCTCTCTCTCTCATCTAGCGCCACCCTCGCTCGCTCTCTCTCTCGTCTCTCGCCACCCTCGCTCTCTCTCACTCGTCTTTCGTCTCTCGCCACCCTCGCTCTCTCACTCGTCTTTCGTCTCTCGCCATCGCTCTCTCTCTCGCTCGCCACCATCGCTCTATCTCTCTCGCTCTTTCTCTCGTCTCTCGCCACCCTCGCTCTCTCTCTCTCTCGTCTCTCGTCTCTCGCCAACCTCGCTCTCTCTCTCTCGTCTCTCGCCACCCTCGCTCTCTCTCTCTCGCCACCCTCGCTCTCTCTCTCTCGCCACCCTCGCTCTCTCTCTCTCGCCACCCTCGCTCTCTCTCTCGCCACCCTCGCTCTCTCTCTCTCGCCACCCTCGCTCTCTCTCTCTCGCCACCCTCGCTCTCTCTCTCTCGCCACCCTCGCTCTCTCTCTCTCTCGTCTCTCGCCACCCTCGCTCTCTCTCTCACTCTTGTCTCTCGCCACCCTCGCTCTCTCTCTCACATCTCTCGCCACCATCGCTCTCTCTCTCCCTCATCTCTCACCACCCTCGCGCTCTCTCTCGCTCGTCTCTCGCCACCCTCGCTCTCTCTCTCTCTCTCTCGTCTCTCGCCACCCTCGCTCTCTTTCTCTCTCTCATCTCTCGCCACCCTCGCGCTCTCTCTCTCTCGTCTCTCGCCACCATTGCTCCGTCTCTCTCTCGTCTCTCGCCACCCTCGTTCTCTCTCTTGTCTCTCGCCACCCTCGCTCTCTCTCTCTCTCGTCTCTCGCCACCCTCGCTCTCTTTCTCTCTCTCATCTCTCGCCACCGTCGCGCTCCCTCTCTCGTCTCTTGCCACCCTCGCTCTCCCTCTCTCCCTCTCTTGTCTCTCGCCACATTCGCTCTCTCTCCCTCTATCGTCGCTCGCCACCCTCGCTCTGTCTCGTCTCTCGCCACCCTCGCTCTGTCTCGTCTCTCGCCACCATCGCTCTGTCTCGTCTCTCGCCACCCTCGCTCTGTCTCGTCTCTCGCCACCCTCGCTCTGTCTCTCACGTCCCTCGCCACACTCGCTCTCTCTCTCATGTCTCTCGCCACCCTCGCTCTCTCTCTCACGTCTCTCGCCACCCTCGCTCTCTCTCTCTCGTCTCTCGCCACCCTCGCTCTCTTTCTCTCTCTCATCTCTCGCCACCGTCGCGCTCCCTCTCTCGTCTCTTGCCACCCTCGCTCTCCCTCTCTCCCTCTCTCGTCTCTCGCCACATTCGCTCTCTCTCCCTCTATCGTCGCTCGCCACACTTGCTCTGTCTCGTCTCTCGCCACCCTCGCTCTGTCTCGTCTCTCGCCACCCTCGCTCTGTCTCGTCTCTCGCCACCCTCGCTCTGTCTCGTCTCTCGCCACCCTCGCTCTGTCTCTCACGTCCCTCGCCACACTCGCTCTCTCTCTCCCTCATCTCTCGCCACCCTCGCGCTCTCTCTCACTCGTCTCTAGCCACCCTTGCTCTCTCTCACTCTCTCTCGTCTCTCGCCACCCTCGCTCTCTCTCTCATCTCTCGCCACCCTCGCTGGATCTCTCTCTCTCCCTTTCTCGTCTCTCGCCACACTCGCTCTCTCTCTCTTGTCCCTCTCCACACTCGCTCTCTCTCTCTCATCTCTCGCCACCCTCGCTCTCTCTCTCACATCTCTCGCCACCATCGCTCTCTCTCTCCCTCATCTCTCACCACCCTCGCGCTCTCTCTCGCTCGTCTCTCGCCACCCTCGCTCTCTCTCTCTCTCTCGTCTCTCGCCACCCTCGCTCTCTTTCTCTCTCTCATCTCTTGCCACCCTCGCGCTCTCTCTCTCTCGTCTCTCGCCACCATTGCTCCGTCTCTCTCTCGTCTCTCGCCACCCTCGTTCTCTCTCTTGTCTCTCGCCACCCTCGCTCTCTCTCTCTCTCGTCTCTCGCCACCCTCGCTCTCTTTCTCTCTCTCATCTCTCGCCACCGTCGCGCTCCCTCTCTCGTCTCTTGCCACCCTCGCTCTCCCTCTCTCCCTCTCTCGTCTCTCGCCACATTCGCTCTCTCTCCCTCTATCGTCGCTCGCCACACTCGCTCTGTCTCGTCTCTCGCCACCCTCGCTCTGTCTCGTCTCTCGCCACCCTCGCTCTGTCTCGTCTCTCGCCACCCTCGCTCTGTCTCGTCTCTCGCCACCCTCGCTCTGTCTCTCAGGTCCCTCGCCACACTCGCTCTCTCTCTCATGTCTCTCGCCACCCTCGCTCTCTCTCTCACGTCTCTCGCCACCCTCGCTCTCTCTCTCACATCTCTCGCCACCATCGCTCTCTCTCTCCCTCATCTCTCACCACCCTCGCGCTCTCTCTCTCTCGTCTCTCACCACCCTCGCTCTCTCTCTCTCGCCACCCTCGCTCTCTCTCTCTCTCGTCTCTCGCCACCCTCGCTCTCTCTCTCTCTCTCGCCACCCTCGCTCTCTCTCTCTCTCTCGCCACCCTCGCTCTCTCTCTCTCTCGTCTCTCGCCACCCTCGCTCTTTCTCTCTCTCGTCTCTCGCCACCCTCGCTCTCTCTCTCACTCTCTCTTGTCTCTCGCCATGCTCGCTCTCTTTCTCTCTCTCTCGTCTCTTGCCACTCTCGCTCTCTCTTGTCTCTCGTCACCCTCGCTCTCACTCGTCTCTCGCCACCCTTGCTCGATCTCTCTCTCTCCCTTTCTCGTCTCTCGCCACACTCGCTCTCTCTCGTCCCTTGCCACACTCGCTCTCTCTCTCATCTCTCGCCACCCTCGCTCTCTCTCTCGTCTCTCGCCACCCTCACGCTCTCTCTCTCGTCTCTCGCCACCCTCGCTCGCTCTCTCTCTCATCTAGCGCCACCCTCGCTCGCTCTCTCTCTCGTCTCTCGCCACCCTCGCTCTCTCTCACTCGTCTTTCGTCTCTCGCCACCCTCGCTCTCTCACTCGTCTTTCGTCTCTCGCCATCGCTCTCTCTCTCGCTCGCCACCATCGCTCTATCTCTCTCGCTCTTTCTCTCGTCTCTCGCCACCCTCGCTCTCTCTCTCTCTCGTCTCTCGTCTCTCGCCAACCTCGCTCTCTCTCTCTCTCGTCTCTCGTCTCTCGCCAACCTCGCTCTCTCTCTCTCTCGTCTCTCGCCACCCTCGCTCTCTCTCTCTCTCGCCACCCTCGCTCTCTCTCTCTCGCCACCCTCGCTCTCTCTCTCGCCACCCTCGCTCTCTCTCTCTCGCCACCCTCGCTCTCTCTCTCTCGCCACCCTCGCTCTCTCTCTCTCTCGTCTCTCGCCACCCTCGCTCTCTCTCTCTCGCCACCCTCGCTCTCTCTCTCTCGCCACCCTCGCTCTCTCTCTCGCCACCCTCGCTCTCTCTCTCTCGCCACCCTCGCTCTCTCTCTCTCTCTCGTCTCTCGCCACCCTCGCTCTCTCTCTCACTCTTGTCTCTCGCCACCCTCGCTCTCTCTCTCACATCTCTCGCCACCATCGCTCTCTCTCTCCCTCATCTCTCACCACCCTCGCGCTCTCTCTCGCTCGTCTCTCGCCACCATCGCTCTCTCTCTCTCTCTCGTCTCTCGCCACCCTCGCTCTCTTTCTCTCTCTCATCTCTCGCCACCCTCGCGCTCTCTCTCTCTCGTCTCTCGCCACCATTGCTCCGTCTCTCTCTCGTCTCTCGCCACCCTCGTTCTCTCTCTTGTCTCTCGCCACCCTCGCTCTCTCTCTCTCTTGTCTCTCGCCACCCTCGCTCTCTCTCTCTCTCGTCTCTTGCCACCCTCGCTCTCCCTCTCTCCCTCTCTCGTCTCTCGCCACATTCGCTCTCTCTCCCTCTATCGTCGCTCGCCACCCTCGCTCTGTCTCGTCTCTCGCCACCCTCGCTCTGTCTCGTCTCTCGCCACCCTCGCTCTGTCTCGTCTCTCGCCACCCTCGCTCTGTCTCGTCTCTCGCCACCCTCGCTCTGTCTCGTCTCTCGCCACCCTCGCTCTGTCTCTCACGTCCCTCGCCACACTCGCTCTCTCTCTCATGTCTCTCGCCACCCTCGCTCTCTCTCTCACGTCTCTCGCCACCCTCGCTCTCTCTCTTATGTCTCTCGCCACCCTCGCTCTCTCTCTCTCGTCTCTCGCCACCCTCGCTCTCTTTCTCTCTCTCATCTCTCGCCACCGTCGCGCTCCCTCTCTCGTCTCTTGCCACCCTCGCTCTCCCTCTCTCCCTCTCTCGTCTCTCGCCACATTCGCTCTCTCTCCCTCTATCGTCGCTCGCCACACTTGCTCTGTCTCGTCTCTTGCCACCCTCGCTCTGTCTCGTCTCTCGCCACCCTCGCTCTGTCTCGTCTCTCGCCACCCTCGCTCTGTCTCTCACGTCCCTCGCCACACTCGCTCTCTCTCTCATGTCTCTCGCCACCCTCGCTCTCTCTCTCACGTCTCTCGCCACCCTCGCTCTCTCTCTTATGTCTCTCGCCACCCTCGCTCTCTCTCTCTCACGTCCCTCGCCACCCTCGCTCTCTCTCTCGTCTTGCCACCGTCGCCCTCTCTCGTCCCTCGCCACCCTCGCTCTCTCTCTCGCCACCATCACTCTCTCTCTCGCCACCATCACTCTCTCTCTCGCCACCATCACTCTATCTCTCTCGTCTCTCACCACCATCGCTCTCTGTCTCGTCCATCGCTACCCTCGCTCTCTCTCTCACTCTCTCTTGTCTCTCGCCACCATCGCTCTCTCTCCCTCTCTCGCCTCTCACCACCATTGCTCTCTCTCTCATCTCTCGCCACACTCGCTCTCTCTCTCTCTCGTCCCTTGCCACACACGCCCTCTCTCTCTCGTCTCTCGCCACCCTCTCGCTCTCTCTCGCCACCCTCTCGCTCTCTCTCGCCACCCTCACGCTCTCCCTCGCCACCCTCGCGCTTTCTCTCGCCACCCTCGCGCTTTCTCTCGCCACCCTCACTCTCTCTCTCTCGTCTCTCGCCACCCTCTCTCTGCCTCGTTCCTCGCCACCCTCGCTCTCTCTCTCGTCTCTCACCACCCTCGCTCTCTCTCTCATCTCTCACCACCCTTGCTCGATCTCTCTCTCTCCCTTTCTCGTCTCTCGCCACCCTCGCTCTCTCTCTCTCGTCTCTCGCCACACTCGCGCTCTCTCTCTCGTCTCTCGCCACCCTCTCTCTCGTCTCTCGCCACCCTCGCTCTGTCTCTCTCGTCCCTCGCCACCCTCGCTCTCTATCTCTCTCGTCATGCTCGCTCTCTTTCTCTCTCTCTCGTCTCTTGCCACTCTCGCTCTCTCTCGTCTCTCGCCACCCTCGCTCTCTCTCTCGTCTCTCGCCACCCTCGCTCGATCTCTCGTCTCTCGCCACCCTCGCTCGATCTCTCTCTCTCCCTTTCTCGTCTCTCGCCACACTCGCTCTCTCTCTCTTGTCCCTCGCCACACTCGCTCTCTCTCTCTCGTCTCTCGCCACCCTCGCTCTCTCTCTCTCATCACTCGCCACCCTCGCTCTCTCTCTCTCATCTCTCGCCACCCTCGCTCTCTCTCTCTCATCTCTCGCCACCCTCGCTCTCTCTCTCTCATCTCTCGCCACCCTCGCTCTCTCTCTCTCATCTCTCGCCACCCTCGCTCTCTCTCTCTCTCTCATCTCTCGCCACCCTCGCGCTCTCTCTCTCTCATCTCTCGCCACCCTCGCTCTCTCTCTCGTCTCTCGCCAGCCTCGCTCTCTCTCTCGTCTCTCGCCAGCCTCGCTCTCTTTCTCTCTCTCTCGTCTCTCGCCACCATCGCTCAGTCTCTCTCTCATCTCTCGCCACCCTCGCTCTCTCTCTCTCATCTCTCGCCACCCTCGCTCTCTTTCTCTCTCATCTCTCACCACCCTCGCGCTCTCTCTCTCTCATCTCTCGCCACCCTCGCTCTCTCTCTCGTCTCTCGCCACCCTCGCTCTCTCTCTCACGTCCCTCGCCACCCTCGCTCTCTCTCTCGTCTCTTGCCACCGTCGCTCTCTCTCGTCCCTCGCCACCCTCGCTCTCTCTCTCGCCACCATCACTCTCTCTCTCGCCACCATCACTCTATCTCTCTCGTCTCTCACCACCATCGCTCTCTGTCTCGTCCATCGCCACCCTCGCTCTCTCTCTCACTCTCTGTCTCTCGCCACCCTCGCTCTCTCTCCCTCTCTCGCCTCTCACCACCATTGCTCTCTCTCTCGTCTCTCGCCACCCTCGCACTCTCTCCCTCATCTCTCGCCACACTCGCTCTCTCTCTCTCTCGTCCCTTGCCACACACGCCCTCTCTCTCTCGTCTCTCGCCACCCTCGCACTCTCGTCCCTCGCCACCCTCGCGCTCTCTCTCGCCACCCTCGCGCTCTCTCTCGCCACCCTCGCGCTCTCTCTCGCCACCCTCGCGCTCTCTCTCGCCACCCTCGCGCTCTCTCTCGCCACCCTCGCGCTCTCTCTCGCCACCCTCGCGCTCTCTCTCGCCACCCTCGCGCTCTCTCTCGCCACCCTCGCGCTCTCTCTCGCCACCCTCGCGCTCTCTCTCGCCACCCTCACGCTCTCTCTCGCCACCCTCACGCTCTCTCTCGCCACCCTCACGCTCCCTCTCGCCACCCTCGCGCTTTCTCTCGCCACCCTCACTCTCTCTCTCTCGTCTCTCGCCACCCTCTCTCTCTGCCTCGTCCCTCGCCACCCTCGCTCTCTCTCTCTCTCTCGTCTCTCGCCACCCTCGCTCTCTCTCTCTCTCGTCTCTCGCCACCTTCGCTCTCTCTCTCTCTCTCTCGTCTCTCGCCACCCTCGCTCTCTCTCTCTCGTCTCTCGCCACCCTTGCTCTCTCTCTCACTCTTGTCTCTCGCCACCCTCGCTCTCTCTCTCTCTCTTGTCTCTCGCCACCCTCGCTCTCTCTCTCTCGTCTCTCACCACCCTCGCTCTCTCTCTCACTCTTGTCTCTCGCCACCCTCGCTCTCTCTCTCACACTTTTTTCTCGCGCCACCCCCGCTCTCTCTCTCACGTCTCTCGCCACCCTCGCTCTCTTTCTCTCTCTCATCTCTCGCCACCCTCGCGCTCTCTCTCTCTCGTCTCTCGCCACCCTCGTTCTCTCTCTCGTCTCTCGCCACCCTCGCTCTCTTTCTCTCTCTCATCTCTTGCCACCCTCGCGATCCCTCTCTCGTCTCTTGCCACCCTCGAACATCCTCTCTCCCTCTCTCGTCTCTCGCCACACTCGCTCTGTTTCGTCTCTCGCCACCCTCGCTCTGTCTCGTCTCTCGCCACCCTCGCTCTGTCTCGTCTCTCGCCACCCTCGCTCTGTCTCGTCTCTCGCCACCCTCGCTCTCTCTCTCACGTCTCTCGCCACCCTCGCTCTCTCTCTCATGTCTCTCGCCACCCTCGCTCGCTCTCTCACGTCTCTCGCCACCCTCGCTCTCTCTCTCGTCTCTTGCCACCGTCGCTCTCCCTCATCCCTCGCCACCCTCGCTCTCTCTCTCGCCACCCTCACTCTATCTCTCTCGTCTCTCACCACCATCGCTCTCTGTCTCGTCCATCGCCACCCTCGCTCTCTCTCTCACTCTCTCTTGTCTCTCGCCACCATCGCTCTCTCTCCCTCTCTTGTCTCTCACCACCATTGCTCTCTCTCTCGTCTCTCGCCACCCTCGCACTCTCTCTCTCGTCTCTCGCCACACTCGCTCTCTCTCTATCTCGTCCCTTGCCACACACGCCCTCTCTCGGCTCTCGCCACCCTCGCTCTCTCGTCCCTCGCCACCCTCGCGCTCTCTCTCGCCACCCTCGTGCTCTCTCTCGCCACCCTCGCGCTCTCTCTCGCCACCCTCGCGCTCTCTCTCGCCACCCTCGCGCTCTCTCTCGCCACCCTCGCGCTCTCTCTCGCCACCCTCGCGCTCTCTCTCGCCACCCTCGCGCTCTCTCTCGCCACCCTCGCACTCTCTCTCTCCACCCTCGCGCTCTCTCTCTCCACCCTCGCGCTCTCTCTCTCCACCCTCGCGCTTTCTCTCGCCACCCTCGCGCTCTCTCTCGCCACCCTCACTCTCTCTCTCGTCTCTCGCCACCCTCGTTCTCTCTCTCTCTCGTCTCTCGTCACTCACCACCCTCGCTCTCTCTCTGTCGTCTCTCGCCACCCTCGCTCGCTCTCTCTCTCGTCTCTCGCCACCCTCGTTCTCTCTCTCGTCTCTCGCCACCCTCGCTCTCTTTCTCTCTCTCATCTCTTGCCACCCTCGCGATCCCTCTCTCGTCTCTTGCCACCCTCGCTCATCCTCTCTCCCTCTCTCGTCTCTCGCCACACTCGCTCTGTTTCGTCTCTCGCCACCCTCGCTCTGTCTCGTCTCTCGCCACCCTCGCTCTGTCTCGTCTCTCGCCACCCTCGCTCTGTCTCGTCTCTCGCCACCCTCGCTCTCTCTCTCACGTCTCTCGCCACCCTCGCTCTCTCTCTCATGTCTCTCGCCACCCTCGCTCGCTCTCTCACGTCTCTCGCCACCCTCGCTCTCTCTCTCGTCTCTTGCCACCGTCGCTCTCCCTCATCCCTCGCCACCCTCGCTCTCTCTCTCGCCACCCTCACTCTATCTCTCTCGTCTCTCACCACCATCGCTCTCTGTCTCGTCCATCGCCACCCTCGCTCTCTCTCTCACTCTCTCTTGTCTCTCGCCACCATCGCTCTCTCTCCCTCTCTTGTCTCTCACCACCATTGCTCTCTCTCTCGTCTCTCGCCACCCTCGCACTCTCTCTCTCGTCTCTCGCCACACTCGCTCTCTCTCTATCTCGTCCCTTGCCACACACGCCCTCTCTCGGCTCTCGCCACCCTCGCTCTCTCGTCCCTCGCCACCCTCGCGCTCTCTCTCGCCACCCTCGTGCTCTCTCTCGCCACCCTCGCGCTCTCTCTCGCCACCCTCGCGCTCTCTCTCGCCACCCTCGCGCTCTCTCTCGCCACCCTCGCGCTCTCTCTCGCCACCCTCGCGCTCTCTCTCGCCACCCTTGCACTCTCTCTCTCCACCCTCGCGCTCTCTCTCTCCACCCTCGCGCTCTCTCTCTCCACCCTCGCGCTTTCTCTCGCCACCCTCGCGCTCTCTCTCGCCACCCTCACTCTCTCTCTCGTCTCTCGCCACCCTCTCTCTCTGCCTCGTCCCTTGCCACCCTCGCTCTCTCTCTCGTCTCTCGCCACCCTCGCTCTCTCTCTCATCTCTCGCCACCCTTGCTCGATCTCTCTCTCTCCCTTTCTCGTCTCTCGCCACACTCGCTCTCTCTCTCGTCCCTTGCCACACTCGCTCTCTCTCTCATCTCTCGCCACCCTCGCTCTCTCTCTCTCGTCTCTCGCCACCCTCGCTCGCTCTCTTTCTCGTCTCTCGCCACCCTCGCTCTCTCTCACTCGTCTTTCGTCTCTCTCCATCGCTCTCTCTCTCTCGCTCTTTCTCTCGTCTCTCGCCACCATCGCTCTCTCGCTCATTCTCTCGTCTCTCGCCACCCTCGCTCTCTCTCTCTCTCGTCTCTCGCCACCCTCGCTCTCTCCCTCACTCTTGTCTCTCGCCACCCTCGCTCTCTCTCTCGCTCTCTTTTCTCTCGCCACCCTCGCTCTCTCTCTCACGTCTCTCGCCACCATCGCTCTCTCTCTCCCTCATCTCTCGCCACCCTCGCGCTCTCTCTCGCTCGTCTCTCGCCACCCTCGCTCTCTCTCTCTCTCTCGTCTCTCGCCACCCTTGCTCTCTTTCTCTCTCTCATCTCTCGCCACCCTCGCGCTCTCTCTCTCTCGTCTCTCGCCACCCTCGCTCTCTCTCTCTCTCTCTCGTCTCTCGCCACCCTCGCTCTCTTTCTCTCTCTCTCGTCTCTCGCAACCATCGCTCCGTCTCTCTCTCGTCTCTCGCCACGCTCGCTCTCTCTTTCGTCTCTCGCCACCCTCGCTCTCTCTCTCTCTCTCGTCTCTCGCCACCCTCTCTCTCTCGTCTCTCGCCACCCTCGCTCTCTCTCTCTCTCGTCCCTCGCCAGCCTCGCTCTCTATCTCTCTCGCCATGCTCGCTCTCTTTCTCTCTCTCTCGTCTCTTGCCACTCTCGCTCTCTCTCGTCTCTCGCCACCCTCGCTCTCTCTCGTCTCTCGCCACCCTCGCTCGATCTCTCTCTCTCCCTTTCTCGTCTCTCGCCACACTCGCTCTCTCTCTCTTGTCCCTCGCCAAACTCGCTCTCTCTCTCTCTCATCTCTCGCCACCCTCGCTCTCTCTCTCTCATCTCTCGCCACCCTCGCTCTCTCTCTCTCTCGTCTCTCGCCACCCTCGCTCTCTCTCACTCTCGTCTCTCGCCACCCTCGCTCTCTTTCTCTCTCTCTCTTGTCTCTCGCCACCATCGCTCAGTCTCTGTCTCATCTCTCGCCACCCTCGCTCTCTCTCTCGTCTCTCGCCACCCTCGCTCTCTCTCTCTCTCCCTCTCTCGTCTCTCGCCACATTCGCTCTCTCTCCCTCTATCGTCTCTCGCCACACTCGCTCTGTCTCATCTCTCGCCACCCTCGCTCTCTCTCACGTCCCTCGCCACACTCGCTCTCTCTCACATCTCTCGCCACCCTCGCTCTCTCTCTCGTCTCGCGCCACCGTCGCTCTCTATCGTCCCTCGCCACCCTCGCTCTCTCTTTCGCCACCCTCACTCTATCTCTCTCGTCTCTCGCCACCCTCGCTCTCTGTCTCGTCCATTGCCACCCTCGCTCTCTGTCTCGTCCATTGCCACCCTCGCTCTCTGTCTCGTCCATCGCCACCCTCGCTCTCTCTCTCTCTCGTCTCTCACCACCCTCGCTCTCTCTCTCTCGTCTCTCGCCACCCTCGCTCTTTCTCT
This sequence comes from Carcharodon carcharias, assembly GCF_017639515.1. NCBI lineage: Eukaryota > Metazoa > Chordata > Chondrichthyes > Lamniformes > Lamnidae > Carcharodon > Carcharodon carcharias. Next base: position 114,528,848 of record NC_054470.1, read on the forward strand.
CTCGTCTCTCGCCACCCTCGCTCTTTCTCTCTCGTCTCTCGCCACCCTGGCTCTCTCTCTCTCGTCTCTCGCCACCCTCACTCTCTCTCTCACTCTCTCTTGTCTCTCGCCACCCTTGCTCTCTCTCTCTCGCCATGCTCGCTCTCTTTCTCTCTCTCTCGTCTCTTGCCACTCTCGCTCTCTCTCGTCTCTCGCCACCCTCGCTCTCTCTCTCGTCTCTCGCCACCCTTGCTCGATCTCTCTCTCTCCCTTTCTCGTCTCTCGCCACACTCGCTCTCTCTCTCTCGTCCCTTGCCACACTCGCTCTCTCTCTCTCATCTCTCGCCACCCTCGCTCTCTCTCTCTCGTCTCTCGCCACCCTCGTGCTCTCCCTCTCTCGTCTCTCGCCACCCTCGCTCGCTCACTCTCTCATCTAGCGCCACCCTCGCTCGCTCTCTCTCTCATCTCTCGCCACCCTCGCTCTCTCTCACTCGTCTTTCGTCTCTCGCCACCCTCGCTCTCTCACTCGTCTTTCGTCTCTCGCCATCGCTCTCTCTCTCTTGCTCTTTCTTTCGTCTCTTGCCACCATCGCTCTATCTCTCTCGCTCTTTCTCTCGTCTCTCGCCACCCTCGCTCTCTCTCTCTCTCGTCTCTCGCCACCCTCGCTCTCTCTCTCTCTCGTCTCTCGCCACCCTCGCTCTCTCTCTCTCTCGTCTCTCGCCACCCTCGCTCTCTCTCTCTCTCGTCTCTCGCCACCCTCGCTCTCTCTCTCTCTCGTCTCTCGCCACCCTCGCTCTCTCTCTCTCTCGTCTCTCGCCACCCTCGCTCTCTCTCTCTCTCGTCTCTCGCCACCCTTGCTTTCTATCTCACTCTTGTCTCTCGCCACCCTCGCTCTCTCTCTCACTCTCTTTTCTCTCGCCACCCTCGCTCTCTCTCTCACGTCTCTCGCCACCATCGCTCTCTCTCTCGCTCGTCTCTCGCCACCCTCGCTCTCTCTGTCTCTCTCGTCTCTCGCCACCCTTGCTCTCTTTCTCTCTCTCATCTCTCGCCACCCTCGCGCTCTCTCTCTCTCGTCTCTCGCCACCCTCGCTCTCTCTCTCTCTCGTCTCTCGCCACCCTCGCTCTCTTTCTCTCTCTCTCGTCTCTCGCAACCATCGCTCCGTCTCTCTCTCGTCTCTCGCCACCCTCGCTCTCTCTTTCGTCTCTCGCCACCCTCGCTCTCTCTCGTCTCTCGCCACCCTCGCTCTCTCTCGTCTCTCGCCACCCTCTCTCTCTCTCGTCTCTCGCCACCCTCTCTCTCTCTCTCTCGTCCCTCGCCACCCTCGCTCTCTATCTCTCTCGCCATGCTCGCTCTCTTTCTCTCTCTCTCGTCTCTTGCCACTCTCGCTCTCTCTCATCTCTCGCCACCCTCACTCTATCTCTCTCGTCTCTCGCCACCCGCGCTCTCTGTCTCGTCCATCACCACCCTCGCTCTCTGTCTCGTCCATCGCCACCCTCGCTCTCTCTCTCTCTCGTCTCTCACCACCCTCGCTCTCTCTCTCTAGTCTCTCGCCACCCTCGCTCTCTCTCTCTCTCGTCTCTCGCCACCCTCGCTCTCTCTCTCTCTCGTCTCTCGCCACCCTCGCTCTCTCTCTCTCTCGTCTCTCGCCACCCTCGCTCTCTCTCTCTCTCGTCTCTCGCCACCCTCGCTCTCTCTCTCTCTCGTCTCTCGCCACCCTCGCTCTCTCTCTCACTCTCTCTTGTCTCTCGCCATGCTCGCTCTCTTTCTCTCTCTCTCGTCTCTTGCCACTCTCGCTCTCTCTTGTCTCTCGTCACCCTCGCTCTCTCTCGTCTCTCGCCACCCTTGCTCGATCTCTCTCTCTCCCTTTCTCGTCTCTCGCCACACTCGCTCTCTCTCGTCCCTTGCCACACTCGCTCTCTCTCTCATCTCTCGCCACCCTCGCTCTCTCTCTCGTCTCTCGCCACCCTCACGCTCTCTCTCTCGTCTCTCGCCACCCTCGCTCGCTCTCTCTCTCATCTAGCGCCACCCTCGCTCGCTCTCTCTCTCGTCTCTCGCCACCCTCGATCTCTCTCACTCGTCTTTCGTCTCTCGCCACCCTCGCTCTCTCACTCATCTTTCGTCTCTCGCCATCGCTCTCTCTCTCGCTCGCCACCATCGCTCTATCTCTCTCGCTCTTTCTCTCATCTCTCGCCACCCTCGCTCTCTCTCTCTCTCGTCTCTCGTCTCTCGTCTCTCGCCAACCTCGCTCTCTCTCTCTCTCGTCTCTCGCCACCCTCGCTCTCTCTCTCTCGCCACCCTCGCTCTCTCTCTCTCGCCACCCTCGCTCTCTCTCTCTCGCCACCCTCGCTCTCTCTCTCTCGCCACCCTCGCTCTCTCTCTCTCGCCACCCTCGCTCTCTCTCTCTCGCCACCCTCGCTCTCTCTCTCTCGCCACCCTCGCTCTCTCTCTCATGTCTCTCGCCACCCTCGCTCTCTCTCTCACGTCTCTCGCCACCCTCGCTCTGTCTCTCACGTCTCTCGCCACCCTCGCTCTGTCTCTCACGTCTTTCGCCACCCTCGCTCTGTCTCTCACGTCTCTCGCCACCCTCGCTATCTCTCTCGCCACCCTCACTCTATCTCTTTCGTCTCTCGCCACCATCGCTCTCTGTCTCGTCCATCGCCACCCTCGCTCTCTCTCCCACTCTCTCTTGTCTCTCGCCACCATCGCTCTCTCTCCCTCTCTCGTCTCTCACCACCATTGCTCTCTCTCTCGTCTCTCGCCACACTCGCTCTCTCTCTCTCTCTCGTCCCTTGCCACACATGCTCTCTCTCTCTCGTCTCTCGCCACCCTCGCTCTCTCGTCCCTCGCCCTCTCTCTCACCACCCTCGCGCTCTCTCTCGCTCGTCTCTCGCCACCCTCGCTCTCTCTCTCTCTCGTATCTCGCCACCCTCGCTCTCTTTCTCTCTCTCATCTCTCGCCACCCTCGCGCTCTCTCTCTCTCGTCTCTCGCCACCATCGCTCCGTCTCTCTCTCGTCTCTCGCCACCCTCGTTCTCTCTCTCGTCTCTCGCCACCCTCGCTCTCTCTCTCTCTCTCTCTCTCTTCTCTCGCCACCCTCGCTCTCTTTCTCTCTCTCATCTCGCGCCACCCTCGCGCTCTCTCTCTCGTCTCTCGCCACCCTCGTTCTCCCTCTCTCCCTCTCTCGTCTCTCGCCACATTCGCTCTCTCTCCCTCTATTGTCTCTCGCCACACTCGCTCTGTCTCGTCTCTCGCCCCCCTCGCTCTCTCTCTCACGTCCCTCGCCACCCTCGCTCTCTCTCTCACGTCTCTCGCCACCCTCGCTCTCTCTCTCACGTCTCTCGCCACCCTCGCTCTGTCTCTCACGTCTCTCGCCACCCTCGCTCTGTCTCTCACGTCTCTCGCCACCCTCGCTCTGTCTCTCACGTCTCTCGCCACCCTCGCTATCTCTCTCGCCACCCTCACTCTATCTCTTTCGTCTCTCGCCACCATCGCTCTCTGTCTCGTCCATCGCCACCCTCGCTCTCTCTCCCACTCTCTCTTGTCTCTCGCCACCATCGCTCTCTCTCCCTCTCTCGTCTCTCACCACCATTGCTCTCTCTCTCGTCTCTCGCCACACTCGCTCTCTCTCTCTCTCTCGTCCCTTGCCACACATGCTCTCTCTCTCTCGTCTCTCGCCACCCTCGCTCTCTCGTCCCTCGCCCTCTCTCTCACCACCCTCGCGCTCTCTCTCGCCACCCTCGCGCTCTCTCTCATCTCTTGCCACCGTCGCTCTCTCTCGTCCCTCGCCACCCTCGCTCTATCTCTCTCGTCTCTCGCCACCATCGCTCTCTGTCTCGTCCATCGCCAACCTCGCTCTCTCTCTCTCTCTCTTGTCTCTCGCCACCATCGCTCTCTCTCCCACTCTCGTCTCTCACCACCATTACTCTCTCTCTCGTCTCTCGCCACCCTCGCACTCTCTCTCTTGTCTCTCGCCACACTCGCTCTCTCTCTCTCTCGTCCCTTGCCACACACGCCCTCTCTCCTCTCTCACCACCCTCGCTCTCTCGACCCTCGCCACCCTCGCGCTTTCTCTCTTGCCACCCTCGCGCACTCTCTCGCCACCCTCGCGCTCTCTCTCGCCACCCTCGCGCTCTCTCTCGCCACCCTCGCGCTCTCTCGCCACCCTCGCGCTCTCTCGCCACCCTCGCGCTCTCTCTCGCCACCCTCGCGCTCTCTCTCGCCACCCTCACGGTCTCTCTCGCCACCCTCACGCTCTCTCTCGCCACCCTCGCGCTTTCTCTCGCCACCCTCACTCTCTCTCTCTCGTCTCTCGCCACCCTCTCTCTCTGCCTCGTTCCTCGCCACCCTCGCTCTCTCTCTCTCTCGTCTCTCGCCCCCCTCGCTCTCTCTCTCACGTCCCTCGCCACCCTCGCTCTCTCTCTCATGTCTCTCGCCACCCTCGCTCTCTCTCTCACGTCTCTCGCCACCCTCGCTCTGTCTCTCACGTCTCTCGCCACCCTCGCTCTGTCTCTCACGTCTCTCGCCACCCTCGCTCTGTCTCTCACGTCTCTCGCCACCCTCGCTATCTCTCTCGCCACCCTCACTCTATCTCTTTCGTCTCTCGCCACCATCGCTCTCTGTCTCGTCCATCGCCACCCTCGCTCTCTCTCCCACTCTCTCTTGTCTCTCGCCACCATCGCTCTCTCTCCCTCTCTCGTCTCTCACCACCATTGCTCTCTCTCTCGTCTCTCGCCACACTCGCTCTCTCTCTCTCTCTCGTCCCTTGCCACACATGCTCTCTCTCTCTCGTCTCTCGCCACCCTCGCTCTCTCGTCCCTCGCCCTCTCTCTCACCACCCTCGCGCTCTCTCTCGCCACCCTCGCGCTCTCTCTCATCTCTTGCCACCGTCGCTCTCTCTCGTCCCTCGCCACCCTCGCTCTATCTCTCTCGTCTCTCGCCACCATCGCTCTCTGTCTCGTCCATCGCCAACCTCGCTCTCTCTCTCGCCACCATCACTCTCTCTCTCGCCACCATCACTCTATCTCTCTCGTCTCTCACCACCATCGCTCTCTGTCTCGTCCATCGCCACCCTCGCTCTCTCTCTCACTCTCTGTCTCTCGCCACCCTCGCTCTCTCTCCCTCTCTCGCCTCTCACCACCATTGCTCTCTCTCTCGTCTCTCGCCACCCTCGCACTCTCTCTCTCATCTCTCGCCACACTCGCTCTCTCTCTCTCTCGTCCCTTGCCACACACGCCCTCTCTCTCTCGTCTCTCGCCACCCTCGCACTCTCGTCCCTCGCCACCCTCGCGCTCTCTCTCGCCACCCTCGCGCTCTCTCTCGCCACCCTCGCGCTCTCTCTCGCCACCCTCGCGCTCTCTCTCGCCACCCTCGCGCTCTCTCTCGCCACCCTCGCGCTCTCTCTCGCCACCCTCGCGCTCTCTCTCGCCACCCTCGCGCTCTCTCTCGCCACCCTCGCGCTCTCTCTCGCCACCCTCACGCTCTCTCTCGCCACCCTCACGCTCTCTCTCGCCACCCTCACGCTCTCTCTCGCCACCCTCACGCTCCCTCTCGCCACCCTCGCGCTTTCTCTCGCCACCCTCACTCTCTCTCTCTCGTCTCTCGCCACCCTCTCTCTCTGCCTCGTCCCTCGCCACCCTCGCTCTCTCTCTCTCTCTCGTCTCTCGCCACCCTCGCTCTCTCTCTCTCTCGTCTCTCGCCACCTTCGCTCTCTCTCTCTCTCTCGTCTCTCGCCACCCTCGCTCTCTCTCTCTCGTCTCTCGCCACCCTTGCTCTCTCTCTCACTCTTGTCTCTCGCCACCCTCGCTCTCTCTCTCTCTCTTGTCTCTCGCCACCCTCGCTCTCTCTCTCTCGTCTCTCACCACCCTCGCTCTCTCTCTCACTCTTGTCTCTCGCCACCCTCGCTCTCTCTCTCACTCTTTTTTCTCGCGCCACCCCCGCTCTCTCTCTCACGTCTCTCGCCACCCTCGCTCTCTTTCTCTCTCTCATCTCTCGCCACCCTCGCGCTCTCTCTCTCTCGTCTCTCGCCACCCTCGTTCTCTCTCTCGTCTCTCGCCACCCTCGCTCTCTTTCTCTCTCTCATCTCTTGCCACCCTCGCGATCCCTCTCTCGTCTCTTGCCACCCTCGAACATCCTCTCTCCCTCTCTCGTCTCTCGCCACACTCGCTCTGTTTCGTCTCTTGCCACCCTCGCTCTGTCTCGTCTCTCGCCACCCTCGCTCTGTCTCGTCTCTCGCCACCCTCGCTCTGTCTCGTCTCTCGCCACCCTCGCTCTCTCTCTCACGTCTCTCGCCACCCTCGCTCTCTCTCTCATGTCTCTCGCCACCCTCGCTCGCTCTCTCACGTCTCTCGCCACCCTCGCTCTCTCTCTCGTCTCTTGCCACCGTCGCTCTCCCTCATCCCTCGCCACCCTCGCTCTCTCTCTCGCCACCCTCACTCTATCTCTCTCGTCTCTCACCACCATCGCTCTCTGTCTCGTCCATCGCCACCCTCGCTCTCTCTCTCACTCTCTCTTGTCTCTCGCCACCATCGCTCTCTCTCCCTCTCTTGTCTCTCACCACCATTGCTCTCTCTCTCGTCTCTCGCCACCCTCGCACTCTCTCTCTCGTCTCTCGCCACACTCGCTCTCTCTCTATCTCGTCCCTTGCCACACACGCCCTCTCTCGGCTCTCGCCACCCTCGCTCTCTCGTCCCTCGCCACCCTCGCGCTCTCTCTCGCCACCCTCGTGCTCTCTCTCGCCACCCTCGCGCTCTCTCTCGCCACCCTCGCGCTCTCTCTCGCCACCCTCGCGCTCTCTCTCGCCACCCTCGCGCTCTCTCTCGCCACCCTCGCGCTCTCTCTCGCCACCCTTGCACTCTCTCTCTCCACCCTCGCGCTCTCTCTCTCCACCCTCGCGCTCTCTCTCTCCACCCTCGCGCTTTCTCTCGCCACCCTCGCGCTCTCTCTCGCCACCCTCACTCTCTCTCTCGTCTCTCGCCACCCTCGTTCTCTCTCTCTCTCGTCTCTCGTCACTCACCACCCTCGCTCTCTCTCTGTCGTCTCTCGCCACCCTCGCTCGCTCTCTCTCTCGTCTCTCGCCACCCTCGTTCTCTCTCTCGTCTCTCGCCACCCTCGCTCTCTTTCTCTCTCTCATCTCTTGCCACCCTCGCGATCCCTCTCTCGTCTCTTGCCACCCTCGCTCATCCTCTCTCCCTCTCTCGTCTCTCGCCACACTCGCTCTGTTTCGTCTCTCGCCACCCTCGCTCTGTCTCGTCTCTCGCCACCCTCGCTCTGTCTCGTCTCTCGCCACCCTCGCTCTGTCTCGTCTCTCGCCACCCTCGCTCTCTCTCTCACGTCTCTCGCCACCCTCGCTCTCTCTCTCATGTCTCTCGCCACCCTCGCTCGCTCTCTCACGTCTCTCGCCACCCTCGCTCTCTCTCTCGTCTCTTGCCACCGTCGCTCTCCCTCATCCCTCGCCACCCTCGCTCTCTCTCTCGCCACCCTCACTCTATCTCTCTCGTCTCTCACCACCATCGCTCTCTGTCTCGTCCATCGCCACCCTCGCTCTCTCTCTCACTCTCTCTTGTCTCTCGCCACCATCGCTCTCTCTCCCTCTCTTGTCTCTCACCACCATTGCTCTCTCTCTCGTCTCTCGCCACCCTCGCACTCTCTCTCTCGTCTCTCGCCACACTCGCTCTCTCTCTATCTCGTCCCTTGCCACACACGCCCTCTCTCGGCTCTCGCCACCCTCGCTCTCTCGTCCCTCGCCACCCTCGCGCTCTCTCTCGCCACCCTCGTGCTCTCTCTCGCCACCCTCGCGCTCTCTCTCGCCACCCTCGCGCTCTCTCTCGCCACCCTCGCGCTCTCTCTCGCCACCCTCGCGCTCTCTCTCGCCACCCTCGCGCTCTCTCTCGCCACCCTTGCACTCTCTCTCTCCACCCTCGCGCTCTCTCTCTCCACCCTCGCGCTCTCTCTCTCCACCCTCGCGCTTTCTCTCGCCACCCTCGCGCTCTCTCTCGCCACCCTCACTCTCTCTCTCGTCTCTCGCCACCCTCTCTCTCTGCCTCGTCCCTTGCCACCCTCGCTCTCTCTCTCGTCTCTCGCCACCCTCGCTCTCTCTCTCATCTCTCGCCACCCTTGCTCGATCTCTCTCTCTCCCTTTCTCGTCTCTCGCCACACTCGCTCTCTCTCTCGTCCCTTGCCACACTCGCTCTCTCTCTCATCTCTCGCCACCCTCGCTCTCTCTCTCTCGTCTCTCGCCACCCTCGCTCGCTCTCTTTCTCGTCTCTCGCCACCCTCGCTCTCTCTCACTCGTCTTTCGTCTCTCTCCATCGCTCTCGCTCTCTCGCTCTTTCTCTCGTCTCTCGCCACCATCGCTCTCTCGCTCATTCTCTCGTCTCTCGCCACCCTCGCTCTCTCTCTCTCTCGTCTCTCGCCACCCTCGCTCTCTCCCTCACTCTTGTCTCTCGCCACCCTCGCTCTCTCTCTCGCTCTCTTTTCTCTCGCCACCCTCGCTCTCTCTCTCACGTCTCTCGCCACCATCGCTCTCTCTCTCCCTCATCTCTCGCCACCCTCGCGCTCTCTCTCGCTCGTCTCTCGCCACCCTCGCTCTCTCTCTCTCTCTCGTCTCTCGCCACCCTTGCTCTCTTTCTCTCTCTCATCTCTCGCCACCCTCGCGCTCTCTCTCTCTCGTCTCTCGCCACCCTCGCTCTCTCTCTCTCTCTCTCGTCTCTCGCCACCCTCGCTCTCTTTCTCTCTCTCTCGTCTCTCGCAACCATCGCTCCGTCTCTCTCTCGTCTCTCGCCACGCTCGCTCTCTCTTTCGTCTCTCGCCACCCTCGCTCTCTCTCTCTCTCTCGTCTCTCGCCACCCTCTCTCTCTCGTCTCTCGCCACCCTCGCTCTCTCTCTCTCTCGTCCCTCGCCAGCCTCGCTCTCTATCTCTCTCGCCATGCTCGCTCTCTTTCTCTCTCTCTCGTCTCTTGCCACTCTCGCTCTCTCTCGTCTCTCGCCACCCTCGCTCTCTCTCGTCTCTCGCCACCCTCGCTCGATCTCTCTCTCTCCCTTTCTCGTCTCTCGCCACACTCGCTCTCTCTCTCTTGTCCCTCGCCAAACTCGCTCTCTCTCTCTCTCATCTCTCGCCACCCTCGCTCTCTCTCTCTCATCTCTCGCCACCCTCGCTCTCTCTCTCTCTCGTCTCTCGCCACCCTCGCTCTCTCTCACTCTCGTCTCTCGCCACCCTCGCTCTCTTTCTCTCTCTCTCTTGTCTCTCGCCACCATCGCTCAGTCTCTGTCTCATCTCTCGCCACCCTCGCTCTCTCTCTCGTCTCTCGCCACCCTCGCTCTCTCTCTCTCTCCCTCTCTCGTCTCTCGCCACATTCGCTCTCTCTCCCTCTATCGTCTCTCGCCACACTCGCTCTGTCTCATCTCTCGCCACCCTCGCTCTCTCTCACGTCCCTCGCCACACTCGCTCTCTCTCACATCTCTCGCCACCCTCGCTCTCTCTCTCGTCTCGCGCCACCGTCGCTCTCTATCGTCCCTCGCCACCCTCGCTCTCTCTTTCGCCACCCTCACTCTATCTCTCTCGTCTCTCGCCACCCTCGCTCTCTGTCTCGTCCATTGCCACCCTCGCTCTCTGTCTCGTCCATCGCCACCCTCGCTCTCTGTCTCGTCCATCGCCACCCTCGCTCTCTCTCTCTCTCGTCTCTCACCACCCTCGCTCTCTCTCTCTCGTCTCTCGCCACCCTCGCTCTTTCTCTCTCGTCTCTCGCCACCCTCGCTCTTTCTCTCTCGTCTCTCGCCACCCTGGCTCTCTCTCTCTCGTCTCTCGCCACCCTCACTCTCTCTCTCACTCTCTCTTGTCTCTCGCCACCCTTGCTCTCTCTCTCTCGCCATGCTCGCTCTCTTTCTCTCTCTCTCGTCTCTTGCCACTCTCGCTCTCTCTCGTCTCTCGCCACCCTCGCTCTCTCTCTCGTCTCTCGCCACCCTTGCTCGAGCTCTCTCTCTCCCTTTCTCGTCTCTCGCCACACTCGCTCTCTCTCTCTCGTCCCTTGCCACACTCGCTCTCTCTCTCTCATCTCTCGCCACCCTCGCTCTCTCTCTCTCGTCTCTCGCCACCCTCGTGCTCTCCCTCTCTCGTCTCTCGCCACCCTCGCTCGCTCACTCTCTCATCTAGCGCCACCCTCGCTCGCTCTCTCTCTCGTCTCTCGCCACCCTCGCTCTCTCTCACTCGTCTTTCGTCTCTCGCCACCCTCGCTCTCTCACTCGTCTTTCGTCTCTCGCCATCGCTCTCTCTCTCTTGCTCTTTCTTTCGTCTCTTGCCACCATCGCTCTATCTCTCTCGCTCTTTCTCTCGTCTCTCGCCACCCTCGCTCTCTCTCTCTCTCGTCTCTCGCCACCCTCGCTCTCTCTCTCTCTCGTCTCTCGCCACCCTCGCTCTCTCTCTCTCTCGTCTCTCGCCACCCTCGCTCTCTCTCTCTCTCGTCTCTCGCCACCCTCGCTCTCTCTCTCTCTCGTCTCTCGCCACCCTCGCTCTCTCTCTCTCTCGTCTCTCGCCACCCTCGCTCTCTCTCTCTCTCGTCTCTCGCCACCCTTGCTTTCTATCTCACTCTTGTCTCTCGCCACCCTCGCTCTCTCTCTCACTCTCTTTTCTCTCGCCACCCTCGCTCTCTCTCTCACGTCTCTCGCCACCATCGCTCTCTCTCTCGCTCGTCTCTCGCCACCCTCGCTCTCTCTGTCTCTCTCGTCTCTCGCCACCCTTGCTCTCTTTCTCTCTCTCATCTCTCGCCACCCTCGCGCTCTCTCTCTCTCGTCTCTCGCCACCCTCGCTCTCTCTCTCTCTCGTCTCTCGCCACCCTCGCTCTCTTTCTCTCTCTCTCGTCTCTCGCAACCATCGCTCCGTCTCTCTCTCGTCTCTCGCCACCCTCGCTCTCTCTTTCGTCTCTCGCCACCCTCGCTCTCTCTCGTCTCTCGCCACCCTCGCTCTCTCTCGTCTCTCGCCACCCTCTCTCTCTCTCGTCTCTCGCCACCCTCTCTCTCTCTCTCTCGTCCCTCGCCACCCTCGCTCTCTATCTCTCTCGCCATGCTCGCTCTCTTTCTCTCTCTCTCGTCTCTTGCCACTCTCGCTCTCTCTCATCTCTCGCCACCCTCACTCTATCTCTCTCGTCTCTCGCCACCCGCGCTCTCTGTCTCGTCCATCACCACCCTCGCTCTCTGTCTCGTCCATCGCCACCCTCGCTCTCTCTCTCTCTCGTCTCTCACCACCCTCGCTCTCTCTCTCTAGTCTCTCGCCACCCTCGCTCTCTCTCTCTCTCGTCTCTCGCCACCCTCGCTCTCTCTCTCTCTCGTCTCTCGCCACCCTCGCTCTCTCTCTCTCTCGTCTCTCGCCACCCTCGCTCTCTCTCTCTCTCGTCTCTCGCCACCCTCGCTCTCTCTCTCTCTCGTCTCTCGCCACCCTCGCTCTCTCTCTCACTCTCTCTTGTCTCTCGCCATGCTCGCTCTCTTTCTCTCTCTCTCGTCTCTTGCCACTCTCGCTCTCTCTTGTCTCTCGTCACCCTCGCTCTCTCTCGTCTCTCGCCACCCTTGCTCGATCTCTCTCTCTCCCTTTCTCGTCTCTCGCCACACTCGCTCTCTCTCGTCCCTTGCCACACTCGCTCTCTCTCTCATCTCTCGCCACCCTCGCTCTCTCTCTCGTCTCTCGCCACCCTCACGCTCTCTCTCTCGTCTCTCGCCACCCTCGCTCGCTCTCTCTCTCATCTAGCGCCACCCTCGCTCGCTCTCTCTCTCGTCTCTCGCCACCCTCGATCTCTCTCACTCGTCTTTCGTCTCTCGCCACCCTCGCTCTCTCACTCATCTTTCGTCTCTCGCCATCGCTCTCTCTCTCGCTCGCCACCATCGCTCTATCTCTCTCGCTCTTTCTCTCATCTCTCGCCACCCTCGCTCTCTCTCTCTCTCGTCTCTCGTCTCTCGTCTCTCGCCAACCTCGCTCTCTCTCTCTCTCGTCTCTCGCCACCCTCGCTCTCTCTCTCTCGCCACCCTCGCTCTCTCTCTCTCGCCACCCTCGCTCTCTCTCTCTCGCCACCCTCGCTCTCTCTCTCTCGCCACCCTCGCTCTCTCTCTCTCGCCACCCTCGCTCTCTCTCTCTCGCCACCCTCGCTCTCTCTCTCATGTCTCTCGCCACCCTCGCTCTCTCTCTCACGTCTCTCGCCACCCTCGCTCTGTCTCTCACGTCTCTCGCCACCCTCGCTCTGTCTCTCACGTCTCTCGCCACCATCGCTCCGTCTCTCTCTCGTCTCTCGCCACCCTCGTTCTCTCTCTCGTCTCTCGCCACCCTCGCTCTCTCTCTCTCTCTCTCTCTCTTCTCTCGCCACCCTCGCTCTCTTTCTCTCTCTCATCTCGCGCCACCCTCGCGCTCTCTCTCTCGTCTCTCGCCACCCTCGTTCTCCCTCTCTCCCTCTCTCGTCTCTCGCCACATTCGCTCTCTCTCCCTCTATTGTCTCTCGCCACACTCGCTCTGTCTCGTCTCTCGCCCCCCTCGCTCTCTCTCTCACGTCCCTCGCCACCCTCGCTCTCTCTCTCACGTCTCTCGCCACCCTCGCTCTCTCTCTCACGTCTCTCGCCACCCTCGCTCTGTCTCTCACGTCTCTCGCCACCCTCGCTCTGTCTCTCACGTCTCTCGCCACCCTCGCTCTGTCTCTCACGTCTCTCGCCACCCTCGCTATCTCTCTCGCCACCCTCACTCTATCTCTTTCGTCTCTCGCCACCATCGCTCTCTGTCTCGTCCATCGCCACCCTCGCTCTCTCTCCCCACTCTCTCTTGTCTCTCGCCACCATCGCTCTCTCTCCCTCTCTCGTCTCTTACCACCATTGCTCTCTCTCTCGTCTCTCGCCACACTCGCTCTCTCTCTCTCTCTCGTCCCTTGCCACACATGCTCTCTCTCTCTCGTCTCTCGCCACCCTCGCTCTCTCGTCCCTCGCCCTCTCTCTCACCACCCTCGCGCTCTCTCTCGCCACCCTCGCGCTCTCTCTCATCTCTTGCCACCGTCGCTCTCTCTCGTCCCTCGCCACCCTCGCTCTATCTCTCTCGTCTCTCGCCACCATCGCTCTCTGTCTCGTCCATCGCCAACCTCGCTCTCTCTCTCTCTCTCTTGTCTCTCGCCACCATCGCTCTCTCTCCCACTCTCGTCTCTCACCACCATTACTCTCTCTCTCGTCTCTCGCCACCCTCGCACTCTCTCTCTTGTCTCTCGCCACACTCGCTCTCTCTCTCTCTCGTCCCTTGCCACACACGCCCTCTCTCCTCTCTCACCACCCTCGCTCTCTCGACCCTCGCCACCCTCGCGCTTTCTCTCTTGCCACCCTCGCGCACTCTCTCGCCACCCTCGCGCTCTCTCTCGCCACCCTCGCGCTCTCTCTCGCCACCCTCGCGCTCTCTCGCCACCCTCGCGCTCTCTCGCCACCCTCGCGCTCTCTCTCGCCACCCTCGCGCTCTCTCTCGCCACCCTCACGGTCTCTCTCGCCACCCTCACGCTCTCTCTCGCCACCCTCGCGCTTTCTCTCGCCACCCTCACTCTCTCTCTCTCGTCTCTCGCCACCCTCTCTCTCTGCCTCGTTCCTCGCCACCCTCGCTCTCTCTCTCTCTCGTCTCTCGCCCCCCTCGCTCTCTCTCTCACGTCCCTCGCCACCCTCGCTCTCTCTCTCATGTCTCTCGCCACCCTCGCTCTCTCTCTCACGTCTCTCGCCACCCTCGCTCTGTCTCTCACGTCTCTCGCCACCCTCGCTCTGTCTCTCACGTCTCTCGCCACCCTCGCTCTGTCTCTCACGTCTCTCGCCACCCTCGCTATCTCTCTCGCCACCCTCACTCTATCTCTTTCGTCTCTCGCCACCATCGCTCTCTGTCTCGTCCATCGCCACCCTCGCTCTCTCTCCCACTCTCTCTTGTCTCTCGCCACCATCGCTCTCTCTCCCTCTCTCGTCTCTCACCACCATTGCTCTCTCTCTCGTCTCTCGCCACACTCGCTCTCTCTCTCTCTCTCGTCCCTTGCCACACATGCTCTCTCTCTCTCGTCTCTCGCCACCCTCGCTCTCTCGTCCCTCGCCCTCTCTCTCACCACCCTCGCGCTCTCTCTCGCTCGTCTCTCGCCACCCTCGCTCTCTCTCTCGTATCTCGCCACCCTCGCTCTCTTTCTCTCTCTCATCTCTCGCCACCCTCGCGCTCTCTCTCTCTCGTCTCTCGCCACCATCGCTCCGTCTCTCTCTCGTCTCTCGCCACCCTCGTTCTCTCTCTCGTCTCTCGCCACCCTCGCTCTCTCTCTCTCTCTCTCTCTCTTCTCTCGCCACCCTCGCTCTCTTTCTCTCTCTCATCTCGCGCCACCCTCGCGCTCTCTCTCTCGTCTCTCGCCACCCTCGTTCTCCCTCTCTCCCTCTCTCGTCTCTCGCCACATTCGCTCTCTCTCCCTCTATTGTCTCTCGCCACACTCGCTCTGTCTCGTCTCTCGCCCCCCTCGCTCTCTCTCTCACGTCCCTCGCCACCCTCGCTCTCTCTCTCACGTCTCTCGCCACCCTCGCTCTCTCTCTCACGTCTCTCGCCACCCTCGCTCTGTCTCTCACGTCTCTCGCCACCCTCGCTCTGTCTCTCACGTCTCTCGCCACCCTCGCTCTGTCTCTCACGTCTCTCGCCACCCTCGCTATCTCTCTCGCCACCCTCACTCTATCTCTTTCGTCTCTCGCCACCATCGCTCTCTGTCTCGTCCATCGCCACCCTCGCTCTCTCTCCCACTCTCTCTTGTCTCTCGCCACCATCGCTCTCTCTCCCTCTCTCGTCTCTTACCACCATTGCTCTCTCTCTCGTCTCTCGCCACACTCGCTCTCTCTCTCTCTCTCGTCCCTTGCCACACATGCTCTCTCTCTCTCGTCTCTCGCCACCCTCGCTCTCTCGTCCCTCGCCCTCTCTCTCACCACCCTCGCGCTCTCTCTCGCCACCCTCGCGCTCTCTCTCATCTCTTGCCACCGTCGCTCTCTCTCGTCCCTCGCCACCCTCGCTCTATCTCTCTCGTCTCTCGCCACCATCGCTCTCTGTCTCGTCCATCGCCAACCTCGCTCTCTCTCTCTCTCTCTTGTCTCTCGCCACCATCGCTCTCTCTCCCACTCTCGTCTCTCACCACCATTACTCTCTCTCTCGTCTCTCGCCACCCTCGCACTCTCTCTCTTGTCTCTCGCCACACTCGCTCTCTCTCTCTCTCGTCCCTTGCCACACACGCCCTCTCTCCTCTCTCACCACCCTCGCTCTCTCGACCCTCGCCACCCTCGCGCTTTCTCTCTTGCCACCCTCGCGCACTCTCTCGCCACCCTCGCGCTCTCTCTCGCCACCCTCGCGCTCTCTCTCGCCACCCTCGCGCTCTCTCGCCACCCTCGCGCTCTCTCGCCACCCTCGCGCTCTCTCTCGCCACCCTCGCGCTCTCTCTCGCCACCCTCACGGTCTCTCTCGCCACCCTCACGCTCTCTCTCGCCACCCTCGCGCTTTCTCTCGCCACCCTCACTCTCTCTCTCTCGTCTCTCGCCACCCTCTCTCTCTGCCTCGTTCCTCGCCACCCTCGCTCTCTCTCTCTCTCGTCTCTCGCCCCCCTCGCTCTCTCTCTCACGTCCCTCGCCACCCTCGCTCTCTCTCTCATGTCTCTCGCCACCCTCGCTCTCTCTCTCACGTCTCTCGCCACCCTCGCTCTGTCTCTCACGTCTCTCGCCACCCTCGCTCTGTCTCTCACGTCTCTCGCCACCCTCGCTCTGTCTCTCACGTCTCTCGCCACCCTCGCTATCTCTCTCGCCACCCTCACTCTATCTCTTTCGTCTCTCGCCACCATCGCTCTCTGTCTCGTCCATCGCCACCCTCGCTCTCTCTCCCACTCTCTCTTGTCTCTCGCCACCATCGCTCTCTCTCCCTCTCTCGTCTCTCACCACCATTGCTCTCTCTCTCGTCTCTCGCCACACTCGCTCTCTCTCTCTCTCTCGTCCCTTGCCACACATGCTCTCTCTCTCTCGTCTCTCGCCACCCTCGCTCTCTCGTCCCTCGCCCTCTCTCTCACCACCCTCGCGCTCTCTCTCGCCACCCTCGCGCTCTCTCTCATCTCTTGCCACCGTCGCTCTCTCTCGTCCCTCGCCACCCTCGCTCTATCTCTCTCGTCTCTCGCCACCATCGCTCTCTGTCTCGTCCATCGCCAACCTCGCTCTCTCTCTCTCTCTCTTGTCTCTCGCCACCATCGCTCTCTCTCCCACTCTCGTCTCTCACCACCATTACTCTCTCTCTCGTCTCTCGCCACCCTCGCACTCTCTCTCTTGTCTCTCGCCACACTCGCTCTCTCTCTCTCTCGTCCCTTGCCACACACGCCCTCTCTCCTCTCTCACCACCCTCGCTCTCTCGACCCTCGCCACCCTCGCGCTTTCTCTCTTGCCACCCTCGCGCACTCTCTCGCCACCCTCGCGCTCTCTCTCGCCACCCTCGCGCTCTCTCTCGCCACCCTCGCGCTCTCTCGCCACCCTCGCGCTCTCTCGCCACCCTCGCGCTCTCTCTCGCCACCCTCGCGCTCTCTCTCGCCACCCTCACGGTCTCTCTCGCCACCCTCACGCTCTCTCTCGCCACCCTCGCGCTTTCTCTCGCCACCCTCACTCTCTCTCTCTCGTCTCTCGCCACCCTCTCTCTCTGCCTCGTTCCTCGCCACCCTCGCTCTCTCTCTCTCTCGTCTCTCACCACCCTCGCTCTCTCTCTCATCTCTCGCCACCCTTGCTCGATCTCTCTCTCTCCCTTTCTCGTCTCTCGCCACCCTCGCTCTCTCTCTCTCGTCTCTCGCCACCCTCGCGCTCTCTCTCTCGTCTCTCGCCACCCTCTCTCTCTCTCGTCTCTCGCCACCCTCGCTCTGTCTCTCTCCTCCCTCGCCACCCTCGCTCTCTATCTCTCTCGCCATGCTCGCTCTCTTTCTCTCTCTCTCGTCTCTTGCCACTCTCGCTCTCTCTCGTCTCTCGCCACCCTCGCTCTCTCTCTCGTCTCTCGCCACCCTCGCTCGATCTCTCGTCTCTCGCCACCCTCCCTCGATCTCTCTCTCTCCCTTTCTCATCTCTCGCCACACTCACTCTCTCTCTCTTGTCCCTCGCCACACTCGCTCTCTCTCTCTCATCTCTCGCCACCCTCGCTCTCTCTCTCTCATCTCTCGCCACCCTCGCTCTCTCTCTCTCATCTCTCGCCACCCTCGCTCTCTCTCTCTCATCTCTCGCCACCCTCGCTCTCTCTCTCTCTCATCTCTCGCCACCCTCGCGCTCTCTCTCTCTCATCTCTCGCCACCCTCGCTCTCTCTCTCGTCTCTCGCCAGCCTCGCTCTCTTTCTCTCTCTCTCGTCTCTCGCCACCATCGCTCAGTCTCTCTCTCATCTCTCGCCACCCTCGCTCTCTCTCTCTCATCTCTCGCCACCCTCGCTCTCTTTCTCTCTCGTCTCTCGCCACCCTCGCGTTCTCTCTCTCTCATCTCTCGCCACGCTCGCGCTCTCTCTCTCTCATCTCTCGCCACCCTGGCTCTCTCTCTCGTCTCTCGCCACCCTTGCTCTCTCTCTCTCTCCCTCTCTCGTCTCTCACCACATTCGCTCTCTCTCCCTCTATCGTCTCTCGCCACACTCGCTCTGTCTCGTCTCTCGCCACCCTCGCTCTCTCTCACGTCCCTCGCCACACTCGCTCTCTCTCACATCTCTCGCCACCCTCGCTCTCTCGTCTCGCGCCACCCTCGCTCTCTATCGTCCCTCGCCACCCTCGCTCTCTCTTTCGCCACCCTCACTCTATCTCTCTCGTCTCTCGCCACCCTCGCTCTCTGTCTCGTCCATCGCCACCCTCGCTCTCTGTCTCGTCCATCGCCACCCTCGCTCTCTCTCTCTCGTCTCTCACCACCCTCGCTCTCTCTCGTCTCTCGCCACCCTCGCTATCTCTCTCTCGTCTCTCGCCACCCTCGCTCTCTCTCTCACTCTCTCTTGTCTCTCGCCACCCTTGCTCTCTCTCTCGCCATGCTCGCTCTCTTTCTCTCTCTCTCGTCCCTTGCCACACTCGCTCTCTCTCTCATCTCTCGCCACCCTCGCTCTCTCTCTCTCGTCTCTCGCCACCCTCGCGCTCTCTCTCTCTCGTCTCTCGCCACCCTCGCGCTCTCTCTCTCTCGTCTCTCGCCACCCTCGCGCTCTCTCTCTCTCGTCTCTCGCCACCCTCGCTCTCTCTAGCTCTCGTCTCTCGCCACCCTCGCTCTCTCTCTCGTCTCTCGCCACCCTCGCTCTCTGTCTCTCTCATCTCTCGCCACCCTCGCTTTCTCTCTCACTCGTCTCTCGCCACCCTCGCTCTCTCTCTCACTCTCTTTTCTCTCGACACCCTCGCTCTCTCTCTCTCGTCTCTCGCCACCCTCGCTCTCTCTCTCTCGTCTCTTGCCACCCTCGCTCTCTCTCTCTCTCGTCTCTCGCCACCCTCGCTCTCTCTCTCTCTCGTCTCTCGCCACCCTCGCTCTCTCTCTCTCTCGTCTCTCGCCACCCTCGCTCTCTCTAGCTCTCGTCTCTCGCCACCCTCGCTCTCTCTCTCGTCTCTCGCCACCCTCGCTCTCTGTCTCTCTCATCTCTCGCCACCCTCGCTTTCTCTCTCACTCGTCTCTCGCCACCCTCGCTCTCTCTCACTCTCTTTTCTCTCGACACCCTCGCTCTCTCTCTCACGTCTCTCGCCACCATCGCTCTCTCTCTCCCTCATCTCTCGCCACCCTCGCGCTCTCTCTCGCTCGTCTCTCGCCACCCTCGCTCTCTCTCTCTCTCGTATCTCGCCACCCTCGCTCTCTTTCTCTCTCTCATCTCTCGCCACCCTCGCGCTCTCTCTCTCTCGTCTCTCGCCACCATCGCTCCGTCTCTCTCTCGTCTCTCGCCACCCTCGTTCTCTCTCTCGTCTCTCGCCACCCTCGCTCTCTCTCTCTCTCTCTCGTCTCTCGCCACCCTCGCTCCCTTTCTCTCTCTCATCTCGCGCCACCCTCGTGCTCTCTCTCTCGTCTCTCGCCACCCTCGTTCTCCCTCTCTCCCTCTCTCGTCTCTCGCCACATTCGCTCTCTCTCCCTCTATCGTCTCTCGCCACACTCGCTCTGTCTCGTCTCTCGCCCCCCTCGCTCTCTCTCTCACGTCCCTCGCCACCCTCGCTCTCTCTCTCATGTCTCTCGCCACCCTCGCTCTCTCTCTCACGTCTCTCGCCACCCTCGCTCTGTCTCTCACGTCTCTCGCCACCCTCGCTCTGTCTCTCACGTCTCTCGCCACCCTCGCTCTGTCTCTCACGTCTCTCGCCACCCTCGCTATCTCTCTCGCCACCCTCGCTCTCTCTCTCGCCACCCTCACTCTCTCTCTCGCCACCCTCACTCTCTCTCTCGCCACCCTCACTCTCTCTCTCGCCACCCTCACTCTATCTCTTTCGTCTCTCGCCACCATCGCTCTCTGTCTCGTCCATCGCCACCCTCGCTCTCTCTCCCACTCTCTCTTGTCTCTCGCCACCATCGCTCTCTCTCCCTCTCTCGTCTCTCACCACCATTGCTCTCTCTCTCGTCTCTCGCCACACTCGCTCTCTCTCTCTCTCTCGTCCCTTGCCACACATGCTCTCTCTCTCTCGTCTCTCGCCACCCTCGCTCTCTCGTCCCTCGCCCTCTCTCTCACCACCCTCGCGCTCTCTCTCGCCACCCTCGCGCTCTCTCTCGCCACCCTCGCGCTCTCTCTCATCTCTTGCCACCGTCGCTCTTTCTCGTCCCTCGCCACCCTCGCTCTATCTCTCTCGTCTCTCGCCACCATCGCTCTCTGTCTCGTCCATCGCCAACCTCGCTCTCTCTCTCTCTCTTGTCTCTCGCCACCATCGCTCTCTCTCCCACTCTCGTCTCTCACCACCATTGCTCTCTCTCTCGTCTCTCGCCACCCTCGCACTCTCTCTCTTGTCTCTCGCCACACTCGCTCTCTCTCTCTCGTCCCTTGCCACACACGCCCTCTCTCTCTCCTCTCTCACCACCCTCGCTCTCTCGTCCCTCGCCACCCTCGCGCTTTCTCTCTTGCCACCCTCGCGCACTCTCTCGCCACCCTCGCGCACTCTCTCGCCACCCTCGTGCTCTCTCTCGCCACCCTCGCGCTTTCTCTCGCCACCCTCGCGCTCTCTCTCGCCACCCTCGCGCTCTCTCTCGCCACCCTCGCGCTCTCTCTCGCCACCCTCACTCTCTCTCTCTCGTCTCTCGCCACCCTCTCTCTGCCTCGTCCCTCGCCACCCTCGCTCTCTCTCTCTCTCTCTCGTCTCTCGCCACCCTCGCTCTCTCTCTCTCTCGTCTCTCGCCACCTTCGCTCTCTCTCTCTCGTCTCTCGCCACCCTCGCTCTCTCTCTCTCGTCTCTCGCCACCCTTGCTCTCTCTCTCACTCTTGTCTCTCGCCACCCTCGCTCTCTCTCTCACTCTTTTTTCTCTCGCCACCCTCGCTCTCTCTCTCACGTCTCTCGCCACCATCGCTCTCTCTCTCCCTCATCTCTCGCCACCCTCGCGCTCTCTCTCGCTCGTCTCTCGCCACCCTCGCTCTCTCTCCCTCTCTCTCTTGTCTCTCGCCACCCTCGCTCTCTCTCTCTCGTCTCTCACCACCCTCGCTCTCTCTCTCACTCTTGTCTCTCGCCACCCTCGCTCTCTATCTCACTCTTTTTTCTCTCGCCACCCCCGCTCTCTCTCTCACGTCTCTCGCCACCCTCGCTCTCTTTCTCTCTCTCATCTCTCGCCACCCTCGCGCTCTCTCTCTCTCGTCTCTCGCCACCCTCGTTCTCTCTCTCGTCTCTCGCCACCCTCGCTCTCTTTCTCTCTCTCATCTCTTGCCACCCTCGCGCTCCCTCTCTCGTCTCTTGCCACCCTCGCTCATCCTCTCTCCCTCTCTCGTCTCTCGCCACACTCGCTCTGTTTCGTCTCTCGCCACCCTCGCTCTGTCTCGTCTCTCGCCACCCTCGCTCTCTCTCTCACGTCTCTCGCCACCCTCGCTCTCTCTCTCACGTCTCTCGCCACCCTCGCTCTCTCTCTCATGTCTCTCGCCACCCTCGCTCGCTCTCTCACGTCTCTCGCCACCCTCGCTCTCTCTCTCGTCTCTTGCCACCGTCGCTCTCTCTCATCCCTCGCCACCCTCGCTCTCTCTCTCGCCACCCTCACTCTATCTCTCTCGTCTCTCACCACCATCGCTCTCTGTCTCGTCCATCGCCACCCTCGCTCTCTCTCTCACTCTCTCTTGTCTCTCGCCACCATCGCTCTCTCTCCCTCTCTTGTCTCTCACCACCATTGCTCTCTCTCTCGTCTCTCGCCACCCTCGCACTCTCTCTCTCGTCTCTCGCCACACTCGCTCTCTCTCTATCTCGTCCCTTGCCACACACGCCCTCTCTCGGCTCTCGCCACCCTCGCTCTCTCGTCCCTCGCCACCCTCGCGCTCTCTCTCGCCACCCTCGTGCTCTCTCTCGCCACCCTCGCGCTCTCTCTCGCCACCCACGCGCTCTCTCTCGCCACCCTCGCGCTCTCTCTCTCCACCCTCGCGCTCTCTCTCGCCACCCTTGCGCTCTCTCTCTCCACCCTCGCGCTCTCTCTCTCCACCCTCGCGCTTTCTCTCGCCACCCTCGCGCTCTCTCTCGCCACCCTCACTCTCTCTCTCGTCTCTCGCCACCCTCTCTCTCTGCCTCGTCCCTTGCCACCCTCGCTCTCTCTCTCTCTCTTCTCTCGCCACCCTCGCTCTCTCTCTCATCTCTCGCCACCCTTGCTCGATCTCTCTCTCTCCCTTTCTCGTCTCTCGCCACACTCGCTCTCTCTCTCGTCCCTTGCCACACTCGCTCTCTCTCTCATCTCTCGCCACCCTCGCTCTCTCTCTCTCGTCTCTCGCCACCCTCGCTCGCTCTCTTTCTCGTCTCTCGCCACCCTCGCTCTCTCTCACTCGTCTTTCGTCTCTCTCCATCGCTCTCTCTCTCTCGCTCTTTCTCTCGTCTCTCGCCACCATCGCTCTCTCGCTCATTCTCTCGTCTCTCGCCACCCTCGCTATCTCTCTCGTCTCTCGCCACCCTCGCTCTCTCTCTCTGTCTCTCGCCACCCTCGCTCTCTCTCTCTCTCGTCTCTCGCCACCCTCGCTCTCTCTCTCTCTCGTCTCTCGCCACCCTCGCTCTCTCCCTCACTCTTGTCTCTCGCCACCCTCGCTCTCTCTCTCGCTCTCTTTTCTCTCGCCACCCTCGCTCTCTCTCTCACGTCTCTCGCCACCATCGCTCTCTCTCTCCCTCATCACTCGCCACCCTCGCGCTCTCTCTCGCTCGTCTCTCGCCACCCTCGCTCTCTCTCTCTCTCTCGTCTCTCGCCACCCTCGCTCTCTTTCTCTCTTGCATCTCTCGCCACCCTCGCGCTCTCTCTCTCTCGTCTCTCGCCACCTTCGCTCTCTCTCTCTCTCTCTCGTCTC
This sequence comes from Carcharodon carcharias, assembly GCF_017639515.1. Lineage (NCBI taxonomy): Eukaryota > Metazoa > Chordata > Chondrichthyes > Lamniformes > Lamnidae > Carcharodon > Carcharodon carcharias. The sequence goes on from NC_054470.1 coordinate 114,551,266, forward strand.
TCGCCACCCTCGCTCTCTTTCTCTCTCTCTCGTCTCTCGCAACCATCGCTCCGTCTCTCTCTCGTCTCTCGCCACGCTCGCTCTCTCTTTCGTCTCTCGCCACCCTCGCTCTCTCTCTCTCTCTCTCGTCTCTCGCCACCCTCTCTCTCTCGTCTCCCGCCACCCTCGCTCTCTCTCTCTCGTCCCTCGCCACCCTCGCTCTCTATCTCTCTCGCCATGCTCGCTCTCTTTCTCTCTCTCTCGTCTCTTGCCACTCTCGCTCTCTCTCGTCTCTCGCCACCCTCGCTCTCTCTCGTCTCTCGCCACCCTCGCTCGATCTCTCTCTCTCCCTTTCTCGTCTCTCGCCACACTCGCTCTCTCTCTCTTGTCCCTCGCCAAACTCGCTCTCTCTCTCTCATCTCTCGCCACCCTCGCTCTCTCTCACGTCCCTCGCCACACTCGCTCTCTCTCACATCTCTCGCCACCCTCGCTCTCTATCGTTCCTCGCCACCCTCGCTCTCTCTTTCGCCACCCTCACTCTATCTCTCTCGTCTCTCGCCACCCTCGCTCTCTGTCTCGTCCATCGCCACCCTCGCTCTCTGTCTCGTCCATCGCCACCCTCGCTCTCTGTCTCGTCCATCGCCACCCTCGCTCTCTCTCTCTCTCGTCTCTCACCACCCTCGCTCTCTCTCTCTCGTCTCTCGCCACCCTCGCTCTTTCTCTCTCGTCTCTCGCCACCCTCGCTCTTTCTCTCTCGTCTCTCGCCACCCTGGCTCTCTCTCTCTCGTCTCTCGCCACCCTCGCTCTCTGTCTCGTCCATTGCCACCCTCGCTCTCTGTCTCGTCCATCGCCACCCTCGCTCTCTGTCTCGTCCATCGCCACCCTCGCTCTCTGTCTCGTCCATCGCCACCCTCGCTCTCTCTCTCTCTCGTCTCTCACCACCCTCGCTCTCTCTCTCTCGTCTCTCGCCACCCTCGCTCTTTCTCTCTCGTCTCTCGCCACCCTCGCTCTTTCTCTCTCGTCTCTCGCCACCCTGGCTCTCTCTCTCGTCTCTCGCCACCCTCACTCTCTCTCTCACTCTCTCTTGTCTCTCGCCACCCTTGCTCTCTCTCTCGCCATGCTCGCTCTCTTTCTCTCTCTCTCGTCTCTTGCCACTCTCGCTCTCTCTCTCGTCTCTCGCCACCCTTGCTCGATCTCTCTCTCTCCCTTTCTCGTCTCTCGCCACACTCGCTCTCTCTCTCTCGTCCCTTGCCACACTCGCTCTCTCTCTCTCATCTCTCGCCACCCTCGCTCTCTCTCTCTCGTCTCTCGCCACCCTCGCGCTCTCCCTCTCTCGTCTCTCGCCACCCTCGCTCGCTCACTCTCTCATCTAGCGCCACCCTCGCTCGCTCTCTCTCTCGTCTCTCGCCACCCTCGCTCTCTCTCACTCGTCTTTCGTCTCTCGCCACCCTCGCTCTCTCACTCGTCTTTCGTCTCTCGCCATCGCTCTCTCTCTCTTGCTCTTTCTTTCGTCTCTTGCCACCATCGCTCTATCTCTCTCGCTCTTTCTCTCGTCTCTCGCCACCCTCGCTCTCTCTCTCTCTCGTCTCTCGCCACCCTCGCGCTCTCTCTCTCTCGACTCTCGCCACACTCGCTCTCTCTCTCTCTCGTCTCTCGCCACCCTCGCTCTCTCTCTCTCTCGTCTCTCGCCACCCTCGCTCTCTCTCTCTCTCGTCTCTCGCCACCCTCGCTCTCTCTCTCTCTCGTCTCTCGCCACCCTCGCTCTCTCTCTCTCTCTCGTCTCTCGCCACCCTTGCTTTCTATCTCACTCTTGTCTCTCGCCACCCTCGCTCTCTCTCTCACTCTCTTTTCTCTCGCCACCCTCGCTCTCTCTCTCACGTCTCTCGCCACCATCGCTCTCTCTCTCCCTCATCTCTCGCCACCCTCGCGCTCTCTCTCGCTCGTCTCTCGCCACCCTCGCTCTCTCTCTCTCTCTCGTCTCTCGCCACACTTGCTCTCTTTCTCTCTCTCATCTCTCGCCACCCTCGCGCTCTCTCTCTCTCGTCTCTCGCCACCCTCGCTCTCTCTCTCTCTCTCTCGTCTCTCGCCACCCTCGCTCTCTTTCTCTCTCTCTCGTCTCTCGCAACCATCGCTCCGTCTCTCTCTCGTCTCTCGCCACCCTCGCTCTCTCTTTCGTCTCTCGCCACCCTCGCTCTCTCTCGTCTCTCGCCACCCTCTCTCTCTCGTCTCTCGCCACCCTCGCTCTCTCTCTCTCGTCCCTCGCCACCCTCGCTCTCTATCTCTCTCGCCATGCTCGCTCTCTTTCTCTCTCTCTCGTCTCTTGCCACTCTCGCTCTCTCTCATCTCTCGCCACCCTCGCTCTCTCTCGTCTCTCGCCACCCTCGCTCGATCTCTCTCTCTCCCTTTCTCGTCTCTCGCCACACTCGCTCTCTCTCTCTTGTCCCTCGCCAAACTCGCTCTCTCTCTCTCTCTCATCTCTCGCCACCCTCGCTCTCTCTCTCTCATCTCTCGCCACCCTCGCTCTCTCTCTCTCATCTCTCGCCACCCTCGCTCTCTCTCTCTCATCTCTCGCCACCCTCGCTCTCTCTCTCTCTCGTCTCTCGCCACCCTCGCTCTCTCTCACTCTCGTCTCTCGCCACCCTCGCTCTCTTTCTCTCTCTCTCTTGTCTCTCGCCACCATCGCTCAGTCTCTGTCTCATCTCTCGCCACCCTCGCTCTCTCTCTCGTCTCTCGCCACCCTCGCTCTCTCTCTCTCCCTCTCTCGTCTCTCGCCACATTCGCTCTCTCTCCCTCTATCGTCTCTCGCCACACTCGCTCTGTCTCATCTCTCGCCACCCTCGCTCTCTCTCACGTCCCTCGCCACACTCGCTCTCTCTCACATCTCTCGCCACCCTCGCTCTCTCTCGTCTCGCGCCACCGTCGCTCTCTATCGTCCCCTCGCCACCCTCGTTCTCTCTTTCGCCACCCTCACTCTATCTCTCTCGTCTCTCGCCACCCTCGCTCTCTGTCTCGTCCATTGCCACCCTCGCTCTCTGTCTCGTCCATCGCCACCCTCGCTCTCTGTCTCGTCCATCGCCACCCTCGCTCTCTCTCTCTCTCGTCTCTCACCACCCTCGCTCTCTCTCTCTCGTCTCTCGCCACCCTCGCTCTCTCTCTCTCTCGTCTCTCGCCACCCTCGCTCTCTCTCTCTCTCTCGTCTCTCGCCACCCTTGCTTTCTATCTCACTCTTGTCTCTCGCCACCCTCGCTCTCTCTCTCACTCTCTTTTCTCTCGCCACCCTCGCTCTCTCTCTCACGTCTCTCGCCACCATCGCTCTCTCTCTCCCTCATCTCTCGCCACCCTCGCGCTCTCTCTCGCTCGTCTCTCGCCACCCTCGCTCTCTCTCTCTCTCTCGTCTCTCGCCACCCTTGCTCTCTTTCTCTCTCTCATCTCTCTCCACCCTCGCGCTCTCTCTCTCTCGTCTCTCGCCACCCTCGCTCTCTCTCTCTCTCTCTCGTCTCTCGCCACCCTCGCTCTCTTTCTCTCTCTCTCGTCTCTCGCAACCATCGCTCCGTCTCTCTCTCGTCTCTCGCCACCCTCGCTCTCTCTTTCGTCTCTCGCCACGCTCGCTCTCTCTCGTCTCTCGCCACCCTCTCTCTCTCGTCTCTCGCCACCCTCGCTCTCTCTCTCTCGTCCCTCGCCACCCTCGCTCTCTATCTCTCTCGCCATGCTCGCTCTCTTTCTCTCTCTCTCGTCTCTTGCCACTCTCGCTCTCTCTCGTCTCTCGCCACCCTCGCTCTCTCTCGTCTCTCGCCACCCTCGCTCGATCTCTCTCTCTCCCTTTCTCGTCTCTCGCCACACTCGCTCTCTCTCTCTTGTCCCTCGCCAAACTCGCTCTCTCTCTCTCTCTCATCTCTCGCCACCCTCGCTCTCTCTCACGTCCCTCGCCACACTCGCTCTCTCTCACATCTCTCGCCACCCTCGCTCTCTATCGTTCCTCGCCACCCTCGCTCTCTCTTTCGCCACCCTCACTCTATCTCTCTCGTCTCTCGCCACCCTCGCTCTCTGTCTCGTCCATTGCCACCCTCGCTCTCTGTCTCGTCCATCGCCACCCTCGCTCTCTGTCTCGTCCATCGCCACCCTCGCTCTCTGTCTCGTCCATCGCCACCCTCGCTCTCTCTCTCTCTCGTCTCTCACCACCCTCGCTCTCTCTCTCTCGTCTCTCGCCACCCTCGCTCTTTCTCTCTCGTCTCTCGCCACCCTCGCTCTTTCTCTCTCGTCTCTCGCCACCCTGGCTCTCTCTCTCTCGTCTCTCGCCACCCTCGCTCTCTGTCTCGTCCATTGCCACCCTCGATCTCTGTCTCGTCCATCGCCACCCTCGCTCTCTGTCTCGTCCATCGCCACCCTCGCTCTCTGTCTCGTCCATCGCCACCCTCGCTCTCTGTCTCGTCCATCGCCACCCTCGCTCTCTCTCTCTCTCGTCTCTCACCACCCTCGCTCTCTCTCTCTCGTCTCTTCGCCACCCTCGCTCTTTCTCTCTCGTCTCTCGCCACCCTCGCTCTTTCTCTCTCGTCTCTCGCCACCCTGGCTCTCTCTCTCTCGTCTCTCGCCACCCTCACTCTCTCTCTCACTCTCTCTTGTCTCTCGCCACCCTTGCTCTCTCTCTCGCCATGCTCGCTCTCTTTCTCTCTCTCTCGTCTCTTGCCACTCTCGCTCTCTCTCTCGTCTCTCGCCACCCTTGCTCGATCTCTCTCTCTCCCTTTCTCGTCTCTCGCCACACTCGCTCTCTCTCTCTCGTCCCTTGCCACACTCGCTCTCTCTCTCTCATCTCTCGCCACCCTCGCTCTCTCTCTCTCGTCTCTCGCCACCCTCGCGCTCTCCCTCTCTCGTCTCTCGCCACCCTCGCTCGCTCACTCTCTCATCTAGCGCCACCCTCGCTCGCTCTCTCTCTCGTCTCTCGCCACCCTCGCTCTCTCTCACTCGTCTTTCGTCTCTCGCCACCCTCGCTCTCTCACTCGTCTTTCGTCTCTCGCCATCGCTCTCTCTCTCTTGCTCTTTCTTTCGTCTCTTGCCACCATCGCTCTATCTCTCTCGCTCTTTCTCTCGTCTCTCGCCACCCTCGCTCTCTCTCTCTCTCGTCTCTCGCCACCCTCGCTCTCTCTCTCTCTCGTCTCTCGCCACCCTCGCTCTCTCTCTCTCTCGTCTCTCGCCACCCTCGCTCTCTCTCTCTCTCGTCTCTCGCCACCCTCGCTCTCTCTCTCTCTCTCGTCTCTCGCCACCCTCGCTCTCTCTCTCTCTCGTCTCTCGCCACCCTCGCTCTCTCTCTCTCTCTCGTCTCTCGCCACCCTTGCTTTCTATCTCACTCTTGTCTCTCGCCACCCTCGCTCTCTCTCTCACTCTCTTTTCTCTCGCCACCCTCGCTCTCTCTCTCACGTCTCTCACCACCATCGCTCTCTCTCTCCCTCATCTCTCGCCACCCTCGCGCTCTCTCTCGCTCGTCTCTCGCCACCCTCGCTCTCTCTCTCTCTCTCGTCTCTCGCCACCCTTGCTCTCTTTCTCTCTCTCATCTCTCGCCACCCTCGCGCTCTCTCTCTCTCGTCTCTCGCCACCCTCGCTCTCTCTCTCTCTCTCTCGTCTCTCGCCACCCTTGCTCTCTTTCTCTCTCTCTCGTCTCTCGCAACCATCGCACCGTCTCTCTCTCGTCTCTCGCCACCCTCGCTCTCTCTTTCGTCTCTCGCCACCCTCGCTCTCTCTCGTCTCTCGCCACCCTCTCTCTCTCGTCTCTCGCCACCCTCGCTCTCTCTCTCTCGTCCCTCGCCACCCTCGCTCTCTATCTCTCTCGCCATGCTCGCTCTCTTTCTCTCTCTCTCGTCTCTTGCCACTCTCGCTCTCTCTCATCTCTCGCCACCCTCGCTCTCTCTCGTCTCTCGCCACCCTCACTCGATCTCTCTCTCTCCCTTTCTCGTCTCTCGCCACACTCGCTCTCTCTCTCTTGTCCCTCGCCAAACTCGCTCTCTCTCTCTCTCTCATCTCTCGCCACCCTCGCTCTCTCTCTCATCTCGCCACCCTCGCTCTCTCTCTCTCATCTCTCGCCACCCTCGCTCTCTCTCTCTCTCGTCTCTCGCCACCCTCGCTCTCTCTCACTCTCGTCTCTCGCCACCCTCGCTCTCTTTCTCTCTCTCTCTTGTCTCTCGCCACCATCGCTCAGTCTCTGTCTCATCTCTCGCCACCCTCGCTCTCTCTCTCGTCTCTCGCCACCCTCGCTCTCTCTCTCCCTCTCTCGTCTCTCGCCACATTCGCTCTCTCTCCCTCTATCGTCTCTCGCCACACTCGCTCTGTCTCATCTCTCGCCACCCTCGCTCTCTCTCACGTCCCTCGCCACACTCGCTCTCTCTCACATCTCTCGCCACCCTCGCTCTCTCTCGTCTCGCGCCACCGTCGCTCTCTATCGTCCCTCGCCACCCTCGTTCTCTCTTTCGCCACCCTCACTCTATCTCTCTCGTCTCTCGCCACCCTCGCTCTCTGTCTCGTCCATTGCCACCCTCGCTCTCTGTCTCGTCCATCGCCACCCTCGCTCTCTGTCTCGTCCATCGCCACCCTCGCTCTCTGTCTCGTCCATCGCCACCCTCGCTCTCTCTCTCTCTCGTCTCTCACCACCCTCGCTCTCTCTCTCTCGTCTCTCGCCACCCTCGCTCTCTCTCTCTCTCGTCTCTCGCCACCCTCGCTCTCTCTCTCTCTCGTCTCTCGCCACCCTTGCTTTCTATCTCACTCTTGTCTCTCGCCACCCTCGCTCTCTCTCTCACTCTCTTTTCTCTCGCCACCCTCGCTCTCTCTCTCACGTCTCTCGCCACCATCGCTCTCTCTCTCCCTCATCTCTCGCCACCCTCGCGCTCTCTCTCACTCGTCTCTAGCCACCCTCGCTCTCTCTCACTCTCTCTCGTCTCTCGCCACCCTCGCTCTCTCTCTCATCTCTCGCCACCCTCGCTGGATCTCTCTCTCTCCCTTTCTCGTCTCTCGCCACACTCGCTCTCTCTCTCTTGTCCCTCTCCACACTCTCTCTCTCTCATCTCTCGCCACCCTCGTTCTCTCTCTCTCATCTCTCGCCACCCTCGCGCTCTCTCTCTCTCGTCTCTCACCACCATCGCTCCGTCTCTCTCTCGTCTCTCGCCACCCTCGATCTCTCTCTCGTCTCTTGCCACCCTCGCTCTCTCTCTCTCTCTCGTCTCTCGCCACTCTCGCTCTCCCTCTCTCCCTCTCTCGTCTCTCGCCACATTCGCTCTCTCTCCCTCTATCGTCTCTCGCCACCCTCGCTCTCTCTCTCTCCCTCTCTCGTCTCTCGCCACACTCGCTCTCTCTCCCTCTATCATCTCTCGCCACACTCGCTCTGTCTCGTCTCTCGCCACCCTCGCTCTCTCTCATGTCCCTCGCCACACTCGCTCTCTCTCACATCTCTCGCCACCCTCGCTCTCTCTCTCGTCTCTCGCCACCGTCGCACTCTATCGTCCCTCGTCACCCTCGCTCTCTCTCTCGCCACCCTCACTCTATCTCTCTCGTCTCTCGCCACCCTCGCTCTCTGTCTCGTCCATCACCACCCTCGCTCTCTGTCTCGTCCATCGCCACCCTCGCTCTCTCTCTCTCTCGTCTCTCACCACCCTCGCTCTCTCTCTCTCGTCTCTCGCCACCCTCGCTCTCTCTCTCTCTCGTCTCTCGCCACCCTCGCTCTCTCTCTCTCGTCTCTCGCCACCCTCGCTCTCTCTCTCTCTCGTCTCTCGCCACCCTCGCTCTCTCTCTCTCTCGTCTCTCGCCACCCTCGCTCTCTCTCTCTCTCTCGTCTCTCGCCACCCTCGCTCTCTCTCTCTCTCATCTCTCGCCACCCTCGCTCTCTCTCTCTCTCGTCTCTCGCCACCCTCGCTCTCTTTCTCTCTCTCTCTCGTCTCTCGCCACATTCGCTCTCTCTCCCTCTATCGTCTCTCGCCACCCTTGCTCTGTCTCGTCTCTCGCCACCCTCGCTCTGTCTCGTCTCTCGCCACCCTCGCTCTGTCTCGTCTCTCGCCACCCTCGCTCTGTCTCTCACGTCCCTCGCCACACTCGCTCTCTCTCATGTCTCTCGCCACCCTCGCTCTCTCTCTCACGTCTCTCGCCACCCTCGCTCTCTCTCTCACGTCTCTCGCCACCCTCGCTCTCTCTCTTATGTCTCTCGCCACCCTCGCTCTCTCTCTCTCGTCTCTCGCCACCCTCGCTCTCTTTCTCTCTCTCATCTCTCGCCACCGTCGCGCTCCCTCTCTCGTCTCTTGCCACCCTCGCTCTCCCTCTCTCCCTCTCTCGTCTCTCGCCACATTCGCTCTCTCTCCCTCTATCGTCGCTCGCCACACTCGCTCTGTCTCGTCTCTCGCCACCCTCGCTCTCTCTCTCACTCTTTTTTCTCTCGCCACCCCCGCTCTCTCTCTCACGTCTCTCGCCACCCTCGCTCTCTTTCTCTCTCTCATCTCTCGCCACCCTCGCGCTCTCTCTCCCTCGTCTCTCGCCACCCTCGTTCTCTCTCTCGTCTCTCGCCACCCTCGCTCTCTCTCTCTCATCTCTCGCCACCCTCGCTCTCTTTCTCTGTCTCATTTTGCACCACCCTCGCGCTCTCTCTCTCGTCACTCGCCACCCTCGCTCTCCCTCTCTCCCTCTCTCGTCTCTCGCCACATTCGCTCTCTCTCCCTCTATCGTCTCTCGCCACACTCGCTCTGTCTCGTCTCTCGCCACCCTCGCTCTCTTTCTCACGTCCCTCGCCATCCTCGCTCTCTCTCTCACGTCTCTCGCCACCCTCGCTCTCTCTCTCACGTCTCTCGCCACCCTCGCTCTCTCTCTCACGTCTCTCGCCACCCTCGCTCTCTCTCTCACGTCTCTCGCCACCCTCGCTCTCTCTCTCACGTCTCTCGCCACCCTCGCTCTCTCTCTCTCACGTCTCTCGCCACCATCGCTCTCTCTCTCGTCTCTTGCCACCGTCGCTCTCTCTCGTCCCTCGCCACCCTCGCTCTCTCTCTCGCCACCCTCACTCTATCTCTCTTGTCTCTCGCCACCATCGCTCTCTCCCTCTCTCGTCTCTCACCACCATTGCTCTCTCTCTCGTCTCTCGCCACCCTCGCACTCTCTCTCTTGTCTCTCGCCACACTCGCTCTCTCTCTCTCTCTCTCGTCCCTTGCCACACACGCCCTCTCTCTCTCGTCTCTCGCCACCCTCGCGCTCTCTCTCGCCACCCTCGCGCTCTCTCTCACCACCCTCGCGCTCTCTCTCGCCACCCTCGCGCTCTCTCTCGCCACCCTCGCGTTTTCTCTCGCCACCCTCGCGCTCTCTCGCCACCCTCACTCTCTCTCTCTCGTCTCTCGCCACCCTCTCTCTCTGCCTCGTCCCTCGCCACCCTCGCTCTCTCTCTCTCGTCTCTCGCCACACTCGCTCTCTCTCTCTCTCGTCTCTCGCCACACTCGCTCTCTCTCTCTCGTCTCTCGCCACCCTCGCTCTCTCTCTCTCTCGTCTCACGCCAACCTCGCTCTCTCTCTCTCTCGTCTCTCGCCAACCTCGCTCTCTCTCTCCCTCTCATCTCTCGCCAACCTCGGTCTCTCTCTCTACCTCTCATCTCTCACCACCCTCGCTCGCTCGCTCTCTCTATCTCCCGCCACACACGCTCGCTCTCTCTCTCGTCTCTCGCCACCCTCGCTCTCTCTCTCTCTCGTCTATCGCCACCCTCGATCTCTCTCTCTCTCTCTCTTGTCTCTCGCCACCATCGCTCTCTCTCTCGTCTCTTGCCACCATTGCTCTCTCTCTCTCTCATCTCTCGCCACCCTCGCACTCATTCTCTCTCTCTCGTCTCTCGCCACCCTCGCTCTCTCTCTCTCTCGTCTCTCACCACCCTCGCTCTCTCTCTCTCGTCTCTCGCCACCCTCGCTCTCTTTCTCTCTCTCATCTCTCGCCACCCTCGCGCTCTCTCTCTCTCGTCTCTCGCCACCATTGCTCCGTCTCTCTCTCGTCTCTCGTCACCCTCGTTCTCTCTCTTGTCTCTCGCCACCCTCGGTCTCTCTCTTTCTCTCTCTCATCTCTCGCCACCGTCGCGCTCCCTCTCTCGTCTCTTGCCACCCTCGCTCTCCCTCTCACCCTCTCTCGTCTCTCGCCACATTCGCTCTCTCTCCCTCTATTGTCGCTCGCCACACTCGCTCTGTCTCGTCTCGCCACCCTCGCTCTGTCTCGTCTCTCGCCACCCTCGCTCTGTCTCGTCTCTCGCCACCCTCGCTCTGTCTCGTCTCTCGCCACCCTCGCTCTGTCTCGTCTCTCGCCACCCTCGCTCTGTCTCTTACGTCCCTCGCCACACTCGCTCTCTCTCTCATGTCTCTCGCCACCCTCGCTCTCTCTCTCACGTCTCTCGCCACCCTCGCTCTCTCTATGTCTCTCGCCACCCTCGCTCTCTCTCTCACGTCCCTCGCCACCCTCGCTCTCTCTCTCGTCTCTTGCCACCGTCGCTCTCTCTCGTCCCTCGCCACCCTCGCTCTCTCTCTCGCCACCATCACTCTCTCTCTCGCCACGATCACTCTATCTCTCTCGTGTCTCACCACCATCGCTCTCTGTCTCGTCCATCGCCACCCTCGCTCTCTCTCTCTCTCTCTTGTCTCTCGCCACCATCGCTCTCTCTCCCTCTCTTGCCTCTCACCACCATTGCTCTCTCTCTCGTCTCTCGCCACCCTCGCACTCTCTCTCTCATCTCTCGCCACACTCGCTCTCTCTCTCTCTCTCTCTCGTCCCTTGCCACACACGCCCTCTCTCTCTCATGTCTCGCCACCCTCGCACTCTCGTCCCTCGCCACCCTCGCGCTCTCTCTCGCCACCCTCGCGCTCTCTCTCGCCACCCTCGCGCTCTCTCTCGCCACCCTGTCGCTCTCTCTCGCCACCCTCTCGCTCTCTCTCGCCACCCTCGCGCTCTCTCTCGCCACCCTCACGCTCTCTCTCGCCACCCTCACGCTCTCTCTCGCCACCCTCACGCTCTCTCTCGCCACCCTCTCTCTCTCTCGTCTCTCGCCACCCTATCTCTCTGCCTCGTTCCTCGCCACCCTCGCTCTCTCTCTCTCTCGTCTCTCACCACCCTCGCTCTCTCTCTCATCTCTCGCCACCCTTGCTCGATCTCTCTCTCTCCCTTTCTCGTCTCTCGCCACCCTCGCTCTCTCTCTCTCGCCACCCTCGCGCTCTCTCTCTCGTCTCTCGCCACTCTCGCTCGCTCTCTGTCTCGTCTCTCGCCACTCTCGCTCGCTCTCTCTCTCGTCTCTCGCCACCCTCGCTCGCTCTCTCTCTCGTCTCTCGCCACCCTCGCTCGCTCTCTCTCTCGTCTCTCGCCACCCTCGCTCGCTCTCTCTCTCGTCTCTCGCCACCCTCGCTCTCTCTCACTCTCTCGTCTCTCGCCACCCTAGCTCTCTCTCTCTCTCTCTCGTCTCTCACCTCCCTCGCTCTCTCTCTCTCTCATCTCTCGCCACCCTCGCTCGCTCTCTCTCTCTCTCTCTCTCTCTCGTCTCTCGCCACCCTCGCTCTCTCTCTCTCTCTCTCTCATCTCTCGCCACCCTCGCTCTCTCTCTCTCTCGTCTCTCGCCACCATCGCTCTCCCTCTCTCTCTCGCCACAATCGCTCTCTCTCTCTCTCTCGCCACCATCGCTCTCTCTCTCTCTCTCGTCTCTTGCCACCCTCGCTCTCTTTCTCTCTCTCTCTCTCTCGTCTCTCGCTACCCTCGCTCTCCCTCTCTCTCTCGCCACCATCGCTCTCTCTCTCTGTCTCGTCTCTCGCCACCCTCGCTCTCTCTCTCTCTCTCTCTCGTCCCTCGCCACCCTTGCTCTCTCTCTCTCTCGCCATGCTCGCTCTCTTTCTCTCTCTCTCATCTCTTGCCACTCTCGCTCTCTCTCGTCTCTCGCCACCCTCGCTCTCTCTCTCTCGTCTTTCGCCACCCTCGCTCGATCTCTCTCTCCCTTTCTAGTCCTTCGCCACACTGGCTCTCTCTCGCTCGTCTCTCGCCACCCTCGCTCTCTCTCTCTCCTCTCTCGCCAACCTCGCTCTCTCTCTCTCTCGTCTCTCACCACCCTCGCTCTCTCTCTCGTCTCTCGCCACCCTCGCTCGCTCTCTCTCTCGTCTCTCGCCAACCTCGCGCTCTCTCTCTCTCGTCTCTCACCACCCTCGCTCGCTCTCTCTCTCGTCTCTCGCCACCCTCGCTCGCTCTCTCTCTCGTCTCTCGCCACCCTCGCTCGCTCTCTCTCTCGTCCATCGCCACCCTCGCTCTCTCTCTCTCTCTCTTGTCTCTCGCCACCATCGCTCTCTCTCCCTCTCTTGCCTCTCACCACCATTGCTCTCTCTCTTGTCTCTCGCCACCCTCGCACTCTCTCTCTCATCTCTCGCCACACTCGCTCTCTCTCTCTCGTCCCTTGCCACACACGCCCTCTCTCTCTCATGTCTCGCCACCCTCGCACTCTCGTCCCTCGCCACCCTCGCGCTCTCTCTCGCCACCCTCGCGCTCTCTCTCGCCACCCTCGCGCTCTCTCTCGCCACCCTCTCGCTCTCTCTCGCCACCCTCGCGCTCTCTCTCGCCACCCTCACGCTCTCTCTCGCCACCCTCACGCTCTCTCTCGCCACCCTCACGCTCTCTCTCGCCACCCTCTCTCTCTCTCGTCTCTCGCCACCCTATCTCTCTGCCTCGTTCCTCGCCACCCTCGCTCTCTCTCTCTCTCGTCTCTCACCACCCTCGCTCTCTCTCTCATCTCTCGCCACCCTTGCTCGATCTCTCTCTCTCCCTTTCTCGTCTCTCGCCACCCTCGCTCTCTCTCTCTCGCCACCCTCGCGCTCTCTCTCTCGTCTCTCGCCACTCTCGCTCGCTCTCTGTCTCGTCTCTCGCCACTCTCGCTCGCTCTCTCTCTCGTCTCTCGCCACCCTCGCTCGCTCTCTCTCTCGTCTCTCGCCACCCTCGCTCGCTCTCTCTCTCGTCTCTCGCCACCCTCGCTCGCTCTCTCTCTCGTCTCTCGCCACCCTCGCTCTCTCTCTCTCTCTCTCGTCTCTCGCCACCCTAGCTCTCTCTCTCTCTCTCGTCTCTCACCTCCCTCGCTCTCTCTCTCTCTCATCTCTCGCCACCCTCGCTCGCTCTCTCTCTCTCTCTCTCTCGTCTCTCGCCACCCTCGCTCTCTCTCTCTCTCTCATCTCTCGCCACCCTCGCTCTCTCTCTCTCTCGCCTCTCGCCACCATCGCTCTCCCTCTCTCTCTCGCCACAATCGCTCTCTCTCTCTCTCTCGCCACAATCGCTCTCTCTCTCTCTCTCGCCACCATCGCTCTCTCTCTCTCTCTCGTCTCTTGCCACCCTCGCTCTCTTTCTCTCTCTCTCTCTCTCTCGTCTCTCGCTACCCTCGCTCTCCCTCTCTCTCTCGCCACCATCGCTCTCTCTCTCTGTCTCGTCTCTCGCCACCCTCGCTCTCTCTCTCTCTCTCTTGTCCCTCGCCACCCTTGCTCTCTCTCTCTCTCGCCATGCTCGCTCTCTTTCTCTCTCTCTCATCTCTTGCCACTCTCGCTCTCTCTCGTCTCTCGCCACCCTCGCTCTCTCTCTCTCGTCTTTCGCCACCCTCGCTCGATCTCTCTCTCCCTTTCTAGTCCTTCGCCACACTGGCTCTCTCTCGCTCGTCTCTCGCCACCCTCGCTCTCCCTCTCTCCTCTCTCGCCAACCTCGCGCTCTCTCTCTCTCGTCTCTCACCACCCTCGCTCGCTCTCTCTCTCGTCTCTCGCCACCCTCGCTCGCTCTCTCTCTCGTCTCTCGCCAACCTCGCGCTCTCTCTCTCTCGTCTCTCACCACCCTCGCTCGCTCTCTCTCTCGTCTCACGCCACCCTCGCTCGCTCTCTCTCTCGTCTCTCGCCACCCTCGCTCGCTCTCTCTCTCTTGTCTCTCGCCACCGTCGCTCTCTCTCTCTTGTCCCTCGCCACCCTCGCTCGCTCTCTCTTGTCTATCGCCACCCTCGCTCTCTCTCTCTCGTCTCTCGACAACCTCGCTCTCTCTCTCTCTCGTCTCTCGCCACCCTTGCTCTCTCTCTCTCGTCTCTTGCCACCCACGCTGTCTCTCTCTCGTCTCTCGCCACCATCGCACTCTCTCTCTCTCGTTCGGCGCCACCCTCGCTCTCTCTCTCTCTCGTCTCTCGTCACTCACCACCCTCGCTCTCTCTCTCTCGTCTCTCGCCACCCTAGCTCTCTCTCTCTCTCTCTCTCTCTCGCCACCCTCGCTCTCTCTCTCTCTCTCTCTCGCCACCCTCGCTCTCTCTCTCTCTCTCTCTCGTCTCTCGCCACCCTCGCTCTCTCTCTCTCTCGTCTCTCGCCACCCTCGCTCGCTCTCTCTCTCGTCTCTCGCCACCCTCGCTCGCTCTCTCTCGTCTCTCGCCACCCTCGCTCGCTCTCTCTCGTCTCTCGCCACCCTCGCTCGCTCTCTCTCTCGTCTCTCGCCACCCTCGCTCGCTCTCTCTCTCGTCTCTCGCCACCCTCGCTCGCTCTCTCTCTCGTCTCTCGCCACTCTCGCTCGCTCTCTCTCTCGTCTCTCGCCACCCTCGCTCGCTCTCTCTCTCGTCTCTCGCCACCCTCGCTCTCTCTCTCTCTCTCATCGCTCGCCACCCTCGCTCTCTCTCTCTCTCGCCTCTCGCCACCATCGCTCTCCCTCTCTCTCTCGCCACAATCGCTCTCTCTCTCTCTCTCGCCACCATCGCTCTCTCTCTCTCTCTCGTCTCTTGCCACCCTCGCTCTCTTTCTCTCTCTCTCTCTCTCGTCTCTCGCTACCCTCGCTCTCCCTCTCTCTCTCGCCACCATCGCTCTCTCTCTCTGTCTCGTCTCTCGCCACCCTCGCTCTCTCTCTCTCTCTCTCTTGTCCCTCGCCACCCTTGCTCTCTCTCTCTCTCGCCATGCTCGCTCTCTTTCTCTCTCTCTCATCTCTTGCCACTCTCGCTCTCTCTCGTCTCTCGCCACCCTCGCTCTCTCTCTCTCGTCTTTCGCCACCCTCGCTCGATCTCTCTCTCCCTTTCTAGTCCTTCGCCACACTGGCTCTCTCTCGCTCGTCTCTCGCCACCCTCGCTCTCCCTCTCTCCTCTCTCGCCAACCTCGCGCTCTCTCTCTCTCGTCTCTCACCACCCTCGCTCGCTCTCTCTCTCGTCTCTCGCCACCCTCGCTCGCTCTCTCTCTCGTCTCTCGCCAACCTCGCGCTCTCTCTCTCTCGTCTCTCACCACCCTCGCTCGCTCTCTCTCTCGTCTCTCGCCACCCTCGCTCGCTCTCTCTCTCGTCTCTCGCCACCCTCGCTCGCTCTCTCTCTCTTGTCTCTCGCCACCGTCGCTCTCTCTCTCTTGTCCCTCGCCACCCTCGCTCGCTCTCTCTTGTCTATCGCCACCCTCGCTCTCTCTCTCTCGTCTCTCGACAACCTCGCTCTCTCTCTCTCTCGTCTCTCGCCACCCTTGCTCTCTCTCTCTCGTCTCTTGCCACCCACGCTGTCTCTCTCTCGTCTCTCGCCACCATCGCACTCTCTCTCTCTCGTTCGGCGCCACCCTCGCTCTCTCTCTCTCTCGTCTCTCGTCACTCACCACCCTCGCTCTCTCTCTCTCTCGTCTCTCGCCACCCTAGCTCTCTCTCTCTGTCTCTCTCTCTCGCCACCCTCGCTCTCTCTCTCTCTCTCTCTCGTCTCTCGACACCCTCGCTCTCTCTCTCTCTCTCTCTCGTCTCTCGACACCCTCGCTCTCTCTCTCTCTCGTCTCTCGCCACCCTCGCTCGCTCTCTCTCTCGTCTCTCGCCACCCTCGCTCGCTCTCTCTCTCGTCTCTCGCCACCCTCGCTCGCTCTCTCTCTCGTCTCTCGCCACCCTCGCTCGCTCTCTCTCTCGTCTCTCGCCACCCTCGCTCGCTCTCTCTCTCGTCTCTCGCCACCCTCGCTCGCTCTCTCTCTCGTCTCTCGCCACTCTCGCTCGCTCTCTCTCTCGTCTCTCGCCACCCTCGCTCGCTCTCTCT
Organism: Carcharodon carcharias; assembly: GCF_017639515.1. Classification (NCBI taxonomy): domain Eukaryota; kingdom Metazoa; phylum Chordata; class Chondrichthyes; order Lamniformes; family Lamnidae; genus Carcharodon; species Carcharodon carcharias. Next base: position 114,567,239 of record NC_054470.1, read on the forward strand.
CTCGTCTCTCGCCACCCTCGCTCGCTCTCTCTCTCGTCTCTCGCCACCCTCGCTCGCTCTATCTCTCATCTCTCGCCACCCTCGATCGCTCTCTATCTGTCGTCTCTCGCCACCCTCGCTCGCTCTCTCTCTCGTCTCTCGCCAACCTCGCGCTCTCTCTCTCTCGTCTCTCACCACCCTCGCTCGCTCTCTCTCTCGTCTCTCGCCACCCTCGCTCGCTCTCACTCTCGTCTCTCGCCACCCTCGCTCGCTCTCTCTCTCGTCTCTCGCCACCCTCGCTCGCTCTCTCTCTCTTGTCTCTCGCCACCGTCGCTCTCTCTCTCTTGTCCCTCGCCACCCTCGCTCGCTCTCTCTTGTCTATCGCCACCCTCGCTCTCTCTCTCTCGTCTCTCGACAACCTCGCTCTCTCTCTCTCTCGTCTCTCGCCACCCTTGCTCTCTCTCTCTCGTCTCTTGCCACCCACGCTGTCTCTCTCTCGTCTCTCGCCACCATCGCACTCTCTCTCTCTCGTTCGGCGCCACCCTCGCTCTCTCTCTCTCTCGTCTCTCGTCACTCACCACCCTCGCTCTCTCTCTCTCGTCTCTCGCCACCCTCGCTCTCTCTCTCTCTCTCTCTCGCCACCCTCGCTCTCTCTCTCTCTCTCGCCACCCTCGCTCTCTCTCTCTCTCTCTCTCTCGTCTCTCGCCACCCTCGCTCTCTCTCTCTCTCGTCTCTCGCCACCCTCGCTCGCTCTCTCTCTCGTCTCTCGCCACCCTCGCTCGCTCTCTCTCTCGTCTCTCGCCACCCTCGCTCGCTCTCTCGTCTCTCGCCACCCTCGCTCGCTCTCTCTCTCGTCTCTCGCCACTCTCGCTCGCTCTCTCTCTCGTCTCTCGCCACCCTCGCTCGCTCTCTCTCTCGTCTCTCGCCACCCTCGCTCGCTCTCTCTCTCGTCTCTGGCCACCCTCGCTCGCTCTATCTCTCATCTCTCGCCACCCTCGATCGCTCTCTATCTGTCATCTCTCGCCACCCTCGCTCGCTCTCTCTCTCTCGTCTCTCGACACACTCGCTCGCTCTCTCTCTCGTCTCTCGCCACCCTCGCTTGCTCTCTCTCTCGTCTCTCGCCACCATCGCTCGCTCTCTCTCGTCTCTCGCCACCCTCGCTCGCTCTCTCTCTCACTCGTCCCTCGCCACCCTCACTTTCTCTCTCTCTTGCCATGCTCGCTCTCTTTCTCTCTCTCTCTCGTCTCTTGCCACTCTCGCTCTCTCTCGTCTCTCGCCACCCTCGCTCGATCTCTCTCTCTCCCTTTCTCGTCTCTCACCACACTCGCTCTCTCTCTCTCGCCCCTCGCCACACTCGCTCTCTCTCTCTCATCTCTCGCCACCCTCGCGCTCTCTCTCTCTCATCTCTTGCCACCCTTGCTCTCTCTATCATCACTCGCCACCCTCGCTCGCTCTCTCTCTCGTCTCACTCCACCCTCGCTCTCTTTCTCGCTCATCTCATGCCACCCTCGCTCTCTTTCTCTCAACGTCTCTCGCCACCCTCGCTTGCTCTCTTGTCTCTCGCCACACTCGCTCTTTCTCTCTCTCGTCTCTCGCCACCCTTGCTCGCTCTCTCTCGTCTCTCGCCACACTCGCTAGATCTCTCTCTCCCTTTCTCGTCTCTCGCCACCCTCACTCTCTCTCTCTCGTCTCTCGCCACCCTCGCGCTCTCTCTCTCGTCTCTCGCCACCCTCGCGCTCTCTCTGTCTCGTCTCTCGCCACCCTCGCTCGCTCTCTCTGTCTCGTCTCTCGCCACCCTCGCTCGCTCTCTCTGTCTCGTCTCTCGCTACCCTCGCTCGCTCTCTCTGTCTCGTCTCTCGCCACCCTCGCGCTCTCTCTCTCGTCTCTCGCCACCCTCGCTCTCTCTCTCATCTCTCGCCACCCTCGCTATCTCTCTCTCTCTCTCTCGTCTCTCGCCATCCTCGCTCTCTCTCTCTCTCTTGTCTCGCTACCCTCGCTCGCTCCCTCTGTCTCGTCTCTCGCCACCCTCGCGCTCTCTCTCTCGTCTCTCGCCACCCTCGCTCTCTCTCTCTCATCTCTCGCCACCCTCGCTCTCTCTCTCTCTCTCTCTCGTCTCTCGCCACCCTCGCTCTCTCTCTCTCTCTCTCTCTCGTCTCTCTCTCGTCTCTCGCCACCCTCGCTCTCTCTCTCTCTCTCTCTCGTCTCTCGCCACCCTCGCTCTCTCTCTCTCTCTCGTCTCTCGCCACCATCGCTCGCTTTCTCTCTCGTCTCTCGCCACCCTCGCTCGCTCTCTCTCTCTCTCTCTCTCTCGTCTCTCGCCACCCTCGCTCTCTCTCTCTCGTCTCTCGCCACCATCGCTCACTCTGTCTCTCGTCTCTCGCCACCCTCGCTCGCTCTCTCTCTCTCGTCTCTCGCCACCCTCGCTCGCTCTCTCTCTCGTCTCTCGCCACCCTCGCTCGCTCTCTCGTCTCTCGCCACCCTCGCTCGCTCTCTCTCTCGTCTCTCGCCACCCTCGCTCGCTCTCTCTCTCGTCTCTCGCCACCCTCGCTCGCTCTCTCTCTCGTCTCTCGCCACCCTCGCTCGCTCTCTCTCTCGTCTCTCGCCACCCCCGCTCCCTCTCTCTCTCGTCTCTCGCCACGCTCGCTATCTCTCTCTCTCTCTCTCTCGTCTCTCACCACCCTCGCTCTCTCTCTCCCGTCTCTCGCCACCCTCGCTCGCTCTCTCTCTCGTCTCTCGCCACCCTCGCTCACTCTCTCTCTCGTCTCTCGCCACCCTCGCTCACTCTCTCTTGTCTCTCGCCACCCTCGCTCTCTCTCTCTCTCTTGTCTCTCGCCACCCTCGCTCTCTCTCTCTCGTCTCTCGACAACCTCGTTCTCTCTCTCTCTCGTCTCTCGCCACCCTCGCTCTCTCTCTCTCGTCTCTTGCCACCCACGCTGTCTCTCTCTCGTCTCTCGCCACCATCGCAGTCTCTCTCTCTCGTTCGGCGCCACCCTCGCTCTCTATCTCTCTCATCTCTCGTCACTCACCACCCTCGCTCTCTCTCTCGTCTCTCGCCACCCTAGCTCTCTCTCTCTCTCTCGTCTCTCACCACCCTCGCTCTCTCTCTCTCATCTCTCGCCACCCTCGCTCTCTCTCTCTCATCTCTTGCCTCCCTCGCTCTCTCTCTCTCTCTCTCGTCTCTCGCCACCCACGCTCGCTCTCTCTCTCTCGTCACTCGCCACCATCGCTCGCTCTCTCTCTCGTCTCTCGCCACCCTCGCTCGCTCTCTCTCTCGTCTCTCGCCACCCTCGATCGCTCTCTCTCTCTCGTCTCTCGCCACCATCGCTCGCTCTCTCTCTCTCGTCTCTCGCCACCATCGCTCTCTCTCTCTCTCGTCTCTCGCCACCCTCGCTCTCTCTCTCACTCGTCCCTCGCCACCCTCACTTTCTCTCTCTCTTGCCATGCTCGCTCTCTTTCTCTCTCTCTCTCGTCTCTTGCCACTCTCGCTCTCTCTCGTCTCTCGCCACACTCGCTCGATCTCTCTCTCCCTTTCTCGTCTCTCGCCACCCTCGCTCTCTCTCTCTCGTCTCTCGCCACCCTCGCGCTCTCTCTCTCGTCTCTCGCCACCCTCGCGCTCTCTCTCTCGTCTCTCGCCACCCTCGCGCTCTCTCTCTCGTCTCTCGCCACCCTCGCGCTCTCTCTCTCGTCTCTCGCCACCCTCGCGCTCTCTCTCTCGTCTCTCGCCACCCTCGATCGCTCTCTATCTGTCGTCTCTCGCCACCCTCGCTCGCTCTCTCTCTCTCGTCTCTCGCCACCCTCGCTCGCTCTCTCTCTCTCGTCTCTCGCCACCATCGCTCGCTCTCTCTCTCTCGTCTCTCGCCACCATCGCTCGCTCTCTCTCTCGTCTCTCGCCACCATCGCTCGCTCTCTCTCTCTCGTCTCTCGCCACCATCGCTCGCTCTCACTCTCTCGTCTCTTGCCACCATCGCTCTCTCTCTCTCTCTCTCGTCTCTCGCCACCCTCGCTCTCTCTCACTCGTCCCTCGCCACCCTCACTTTCTCTCTCTCTTGCCATGCTCGCTCTCTTTCTCTCTCTCTCTCGTCTCTCGCCACCCTCGCTCGATCTCTCTCTCTCCCTTTCTCATCTCTCACCACACTCGCTCTCTCTCTCTCGCTCCTCGCCACCCTCGCTCGCTCTCTCTCTCGTCTCACGCCACCTTCGCTCTCTTTCTCGCTCATCTCACGCCACCCTCGCTCTCTTTCTCTCTCTCGTCTCTCACCACCCTCGCTCGATCTCTCTCTCGTCTCTCGCCACCCTCGCTCGATCTCTCTCTCTCCCTTTCTCATCTCTCACCACACTCGCTCTCTCTCTCTCGCTCCTCGCCACCCTCGCTCGCTCTCTCTCTCGTCTCACGCCACCTTCGCTCTCTTTCTCGCTCATCTCACGCCACCCTCGCTCTCTTTCTCTCTCTCGTCTCTCGCCACCCTCGCTTGCTCTCTCTCTCGTCTCTCGCCACACTCGCTCTTTCTCTCTCTCGTCTCTCGCCACCCTTGCTCGCTCTCTCTCGTCTCTCGCCACACTTGCTCGATCTCTCTCTCCCTTTCTCGTCTCTCGCCACCCTCGCTCTCTCTCTCTCGTCTCTCGCCACCCTCGCGCTCTCTCTCTCGTCTCTCGACACCCTCGCGCTCTCTCTCTCGTCTCTCGCCACCCTCGCGCTCTCTCTCTCGTCTCTCGCCACCCTCGCGCTCTCTCTGTCTCGTCTCTCGCCACCCTCGCTCGCTCTCTCTCTCGTCTCTTGCCACCCGCGCTCGCTCTCTCATCTCTCGCCACCCTCGCTCGCTCTCTCTCTTGTCTCGCGCCACCCTCGCTCGCTCTCTCTCGTCTCTCGCCACCCTCGCTCGCTCTCTCTCTCGTCTCTCGTCACTCACCACCCTCGCTCTCTCTCTCTCGTCTCTCGCCACCCTCGCTCTCTCTCTCTCTCTCGTCTCTCGCCACCCTCGCTCTCTCTCTCTCATCTCTCGCCACCCTCGCTCTCTCTCTCTCTCTCGTCTCTCGCCACCCTCGCTCTCTCTCTCTCATCTCTCGCCACCCTCGCTCTCTCTCTCTCTCTCGTCTCTCGCCACCCTCGCTCTCTCTCTTGTCTCTCGCCACCATCGCTCGCTCTCTCTCTCGTCTCACGCCACCCTCGCTCTCTTTCTCACTCATCTCACGCCACCCTCGCTCTCTTTCTCTCTCTCGTCTCTCGCCACCCTCGCTTGGTCTCTCTCTCGTCTCTCGCCACACTCGCTCTTTCTCTCTCTCGTCTCTCGCCACCCTTGCTCGCACTCTCTCGTCTCTCGCCACACTCGCTCGATCTCTCTCTCCTTTTCTCGTCTCTCGCCACCCTCGCTCTCTCTCGTCTCTCGCCACCCTCACGCTCTCTCTCTCGTCTCTCGCCACCCTCGCTCTCTCTCTCTCTCTTGTCTCTCGCCACCCTCGCTCTCTCTCTCTCGTCAACCTCGTTCTCTCTCTCTCTCATCACTCGCCACCCTCGCTCGCTCTCTCTCGTCTCTTGCCACCCACGCTGTCTCTCTCTCGTCTCTCGCCACCATCGCACTCTCTCTCTCTCGTTCGGCGCCACCCACGCTCTCCCTCTCTCTCGTCTCTCGTCACTCACCACCCTCGCTCTCTCTCTGTCATCTCTCGCCACCCTCGCTCGCTCTCTCTCTCGTCTCTCGCCACCCTCGCTCTCTCTCTCTCATCTCTCGCCACCCTCGCTATCTCTCTCTCTCTCTTGTCTCTCGCCACCCTCGCTCTCTCTCTCTCTCTTCTCTCGCCACCATCGCTCGCTCTCTCTCTCGTCTCTCGCCACCCTCGCTCGCTCTCTCTGTCGTCTCTCGCCACCCTCGCTCACTCTCTCTCTCTCGTCTCTCGCCACCCTCGCTCGCTCTCTCTCGTCTCTCGCCACCCTCGCTCGCTCTCTCTCTCGTCTCTCGCCACCCTCGCTCGCTCTCTCTCTCGTCTCTCGCCACCCTCGCTCGCTCTCTCTCTCGTCTCTCGCCACCCTCGCTCGCTCTCTCTCTCTCGTCTCTCGCCACCATCGCTCGCTCTCTCTCTCTCGTCTCTCGCCACCATTGCTCGCTCTCTCTCTCTCGTCTCTTGCCACCATTGCTCTCTCACTCTCTCGTCTCTCGCCACCCTCGCTCGCTCTCTCTCTCACTCGTCCCTCGCCACCCTCACTTTCTCTCTCTCTTGCCATGCTCGCTCTCTTTCTCTCTCTCTCTCGTCTCTTGCCACTCTCGCTCTCTCTCGTCTCTCGCCACCCTCGCTCGATCTCTCTCTCTCCCTTTCTCGTCTCTCACCACACTCGCTCTCTCTCTCTCTCTCATCTCTCGTCACCCTCACGCTCTCTCTCTCTCATCTCTCGCCACCCTTGTTCTCTCTATCATCTGTCGACACCCTCGCTCGATCTCTCTCTCGTCTCACGCCACCCTCGCTCTCTTTCTCGCTCATCTCACGCCACCCTCGCTCTCTTTCTCTCGTCTCTCGCCACCCTCGCTCTCTCTCTCTCTCTCTCTCGTCTCTCGCCACCATCGCTCGCTCTCTCTCGTCTCTCGCCACCCTCGCTCGCTCTCTCTCTCGTCTCTCGCCACCCTCGCTCGCTCTCTCTCTCACTCGTCCCTCGCCACCCTCACTTTCTCTCTCTCTTGCCATGCTCGCTCTCTTTCTCTCTCTCTATCTCGTCTCTTGCCACTCTCGCTCTCTCTCGTCTCTCGCCACCCTCGCTCGATCTCTCTCTCTCCCTTTCTCGTCTCTCACCACACTCGCTCTCTCTCTCTCGCCCCTTGCCACACTCGCTCTCTCTCTCGCATCTCTCGTCACCCTCGCGCTCTCTCTCTCTCATCTCTCGCCACCCTTGCTCTCTCTATCATCTCTCGAAACCCTCGCTCGCTCTCTCTCTCTCGTCTCACTCCACCCTCGCTCTCTTTCTCGCTCATCTCACGCCACCCTCGCTCTCTTTCTCTCTCTCGTCTCTCGCCACCCTCGCTTACTCTCTCTCTCGTCTCTCGCCACCCTCGCTCTCTCTCTCTCTCTCGTCTCTCGCCACCATCGCTTGCTCTCTCTCTCGTCTCACGCCACCCTCGCTCTCTTTCTCGCTCATCTCACGCCACCCTCGCTCTCTTTCTCTCTCTCGTCTCTCGCCACCCTCGCTTGCTCTCTCTCGTCTCTCGCCACACTCGCTCTTTCTCTCTCTTGTCTCTCGCCACCCTTGCTCGCACTCTCTCGTCTCTCGCCACACTCGCTCGATCTCTCTCTCCCTTTCTCGTCTCTCGCCACCCTCGCTCTCTCTCTCTCGTCTCTCGCCACCCTCGCGCTCTCTCTCTCGTCTCTCGCCACCCTCGCTCTCTCTCTCTCTCTTGTCTCTCGCCACCCTCGCTGTCTCTCTCTCGTCTCTCGACAACCTCGTTCTCTCTCTCTCTCGTCTCTCGCCACCCGCGCTCTCTCTCTCTCGTCTCTTGCCACCCACGCTGTCTCTCTCTCGTCTCTCGCCACCATCGCACTCTCTCTCTCTCATTCGGCGCCACCCTCGCTCTCCCTCTCTCTCGTCTCTCGTCACTCACCACACTCGCTCTCTCTCTCGTCTCTCGCCACCCTCGCTCTCTCTCTCTCATCTCTCGCCACCCTCGCTCTCTCTCTCTCTCTCTCTTGTCTCTCGCCACCCTCGCTCTCTCTCTCTCTCGTCTCTCGCCACCATCGCTCGCTCTCTCTCTCGTCTCTCGCCACCCTCGCTCGCTCTCTCTCTCGTCTCTCGCCACCCTCGCTCACTCTCTCTCTCTCGTCTCTCGCAACCCTCGCTCGCTCTCTCTCGTCTCTCGCCACCCTCGCTCGCTCTCTCTCTCGTCTCTCGCCACTCTCGCTCGCTCTCTCTCTCGTCGCTCGCCACCCTCGCTCGCTCTCTCTCTCGTCTCTCGCCACCCTCGATCGCTCTCTCTCTCGTCTCTCGCCACCCTCGATCGCTCTCTCTCTCGTCTCTCGCCACCCTCGATCGCTCTCTCTCTCGTCTCTCGCCACCCTCGATCGCTCTCTATCTGTCGTCTCTCGCCACCCTCGCTCGCTCTCTCTCTCTCGTCTCTCGCCACACTCGCTCGCTCTCTCTCTCGTCTCTTCGCAACCCTCGCTTGCTCTCTCTCTCTCACCTCTCGCCACCATCGCTCGCTCTCTCTTTTTCGTCTCTCGCCACCATCGCTCGCTCTCGTCTCTCTCGTCTCTCGCCACCATCGCTCGCTCTCTCTCTCTCGTCTCTCGCCACCATCGCTCGCTCTCTCTCTCTCGTCTCTTGCCACCATCGCTCTCTCTCTCTCTCGTCTCTCGCCACCCTCGCTCGCTCTCTCTCTCACTCGTCCCTCGCCACCCTCACTTTGTCTCTCTCTTGCCATGCTCGCTCTCTTTCTCTCTCTCTCTCGTCTCTTGCCACTCTCGCTCTCTCTCGTCACTCGCCACCCTCGCTCGATCTCTCTCTCTCCCTTTCTCGTCTCTCACCACACTCGCTCTCTCTCTCTCGCCCCTCGCCACACTCGCTCTCTCTCTCTCATCTCTCGTCACCCTCGTGCTCTCTCTCTCTCATCTCTCGCCACCCTTGCTCTCTCTATCATCTCTCGCCACCCTCGCTCGCTCTCTCTCTCTCGTCTCACGCCACCCACGCTCTCTTTCTCGCTCATCTCACGCCACCCTCGCTCTCTTTCTCTCTCTCGTCTCTCGCCACCCTCGCTTGATCTCTCTCTCGTCTCTCGCCACACTCGCTCTTTCTCTCTTTCGTCTCTCGCCACCCTTGCTCGCTCTCTCTCGTCTCTCGCCACACTCGCTCGATCTCTCTCTCCATTTCTCGTCGCTCGCCACCCTCTCTCTCTCTCTCGTCTCTCGCCATCCTCGCGCTCTCTCTCTCGTCTCTCGCCACCCTCGCGCTCTCTCTGTCTCATCTCTCGCCACCCTCGCTCGCTCTCTCTGTCTCGTCTCTCGCTACCCTCGCTCGCTCTCTCTGTCTCATCTCTCGCCACCCTCGCTCGCTCTCTCATCTCTCGCCACCCTCGCTCGCTCTCTATCTCGTCTATCGCCACCCTCTCTCATCTCTCGCCACCGTGGCTCTCTCTCTCTCGCCACCCTCGCTCTCTCTCTCTCTCTCTAGTCTCGCCACCCTCGCTCTCTCTCTCTCGTCTCTCGCCACCCTCGCTCGCTCTCTCTTTCATCTCTCGCCACCCTCGCTCGCTCTCTCTCTCGTCTCTCGCCACCCTCGCTCGCTCTCTCTCTCGTCTCTCGCCACCCTCGCTCGCTCTCTCTCTCGTCTCTCGCCACCCTCGCTCGCTCTCTCTCTCGTCTCTCGCCACCCTCGCTCGCTCTCTCGTCTCTCGCCACCCTCGCTCGCTCTCTCTCTCGTCTCTCGCCACCCTCGCTCGCTCTCTCTCTCGTCTCTCGCCACCCTCGCTCGCTCTCTGTCTCGTCTCTCGCCACTCTCGCTCGCTCTGTCTCGTCTCTCGCCACCCTCGCTCGCTCTCTCTCTCGTCTCTCGCCACCCTCGCTCGCTCTCTCTCTCGTCTCTCGCCACCCTCGCTCGCTCTCTCTCTCATCTCTCGCCACTCTCGCTCGCTCTCTCTCTCGTCTCTCGCCACCCTCGCTCGCTCTCTCTCTCGTCTCTCGCCACCCTCGCTCTCTCTCTCTCGCCACCCTAGCTCTCTCTCTCTCTCTCGTCTCTCGCCTCCCTTGCTCTCTCTCTCTCTCATCTCTCGCCACCCTCGCTCTCTCTCTCTCTCTCGTCTGTCGCCACCCTCGCTCTCTCTCTGTCTCTCATCTCTCGCCACCATCGCTCTCCCTCTCTCTCTCGCCACCATCGCTCTCTCTCTCTCTGTCTCGTCTCTCGCCACCCTCGCTCTCTTTCTCTCTTTCTCTCGTCTCTCGCTACCCTCGCTCTCCCTCTCTCTCTCGCCACCATCGCTCTCTCTCTCTGTCTCGTCTCTCGCCACCCTCGCTCTCTCTCTCTCTCTCTCGTCCCTCGCCACCCTTGCTCTCTCTCTCTCTCGCCATGCTCGCTCTCTTTCTCTCTCTCTCATCTCTTGCCACTCTCGCCCTCACTCTCTCGTCTCTCACCACCCTCGCTCTCTTTCGCTCTCTCTCGTCTCTCGCCACCATCACTCTCTCGTCTCTCGCCACCCTCGCTCTCTCTCTCTCGTCTCTCGCCACCCTCTCTCTCTCTCTCTCGTCTCTCGCCACCCTAGCTCTCTCTCTCTCTCTCTCGTCTCTCGCCTCCCTCGCTCTCTCTCTCTCTCTCATCTCTCGCCACCCTCGCTCTCTCTCTCTCTCGTCTCTCGCCACCCTCGCTCTCTCTCTGTCTCTCGTCTCTCGCCACCATCGCTCTCCCCCTCTCTCTCGCCACCATTGCTCGCTCTCTCTCTCGTCTCTCGCCACCCTCGCTCTCTCTCTCTCTCTCGTCTCTCGCCACCCTCGCTCTCTCTCTGTCTCTCGTCTCTCGCCACCATCGCTCTCCCTCTCTCTCTCGCCACCCTCGCTCGCTCTCTCTCTCGTCTCTCGCCACCCTCGCTCTCTCTCTGTCTCGTCTCTCGCTACCCTCGCTCTCCCTCTCTCTCTCGCCACCATCGCTCTCTCTCTTTGTCTCGTCTCTCGCCACCCTCGCTCTCTCTCTCTCTCTCTCGTCCCTCGCCACCCTTGCTCTCTCTCTCTCTCGCTATGCTCGCTCTCTTTCTCTCTCTCTCATCTCTTGCCACTCTCGCTCTCTCTCGTCTCTCGCCACCCTCGCTCTCTCTCTCTCGTCTTTCACCACCCTCGCTCGATCTCTCTCTCATCTCTCGCCACTCTCGCTCGTTCTCTCTCTCGTCTCTCGCCACCCTCGATCGCTCTCTCTCTCGTCTCTCGCCACCCTCTCTCTCTCTCTCTCGTCTCTCGCCACCCTAGCTCTCTCTCTCTCTCTCTCCTCTCTCGCCTCCCTCGCTCTCTCTCTCTCTCCTCTCTCGCCTCCCTCGCTCTCTCTCTCTCTCCTCTCTCGCCTCCCTCGCTCTCTCTCTCTCTCGTCTCTCGCCACCCTCGCTCTCTCTCTGTCTCTCGTCTCTCGCCACCATCGCTCTCCCTCTCTCTCTCGCCACCATCGCTCTCTCTCTCTCTCTCGCCACCATCGCTCTCTCTCTCTGTCTCGTCTCTCGCCACCCTCGCTCTCTTTCTCTCTTTCTCTCGTCTCTCGCTACCCTCGCTCTCCCTCTCTCTCTCGCCACCATCGCTCTCTCTCTCTGTCTCGTCTCTCGCCACCCTCGCTCTCTCTCTCTCTCTCGTCTCTCGCCACCCTCACTCTCTCTCTGTCTCTCGTCTCTCGCCACCATCGCTCTCCCTCTCTCTCTCGCCACCCTCGCTCGCTCTCTCTCTCGTCTCTCGCCACCCTCGCTCGCTCTCTCTCGTCTCTCGCCACCCTCGCTCTCTCTCTGTCTCGTCTCTCGCTACCCTCGCTCTCCCTCTCTCTCTCGCCACCATCGCTCTCTCTCTCTGTCTCGTCTCTCGCCACCCTCGCTCTCTCTCTCTCTCTCTCGTCCCTCGCCACCCTTGCTCTCTCTCTCTCTCGCTATGCTCGCTCTCTTTCTCTCTCTCTCATCTCTTGCCACTCTCGCTCTCTCTCGTCTCTCGCCACCCTCGCTCTCTCTCTCTCGTCTTTCACCACCCTCGCTCGATCTCTCTCTCATCTCTCGCCACTCTCGCTCGTTCTCTCTCTCGTCTCTCGCCACCCTCGATCGCTCTCTCTCTCGTCTCTCGCCACCCTCTCTCTCTCTCTCTCGTCTCTCGCCACCCTAGCTCTCTCTCTCTCTCTCTCCTCTCTCGCCTCCCTCGCTCTTTCTCTCTCTCATCTCTCGCCACCCTCGCTCTCTCTCTCTCTCGTCTCTCGCCACCCTCGCTCTCTCTCTGTCTCTCGTCTCTCGCCACCATCGCTCTCCCTCTCTCTCTCGCCACCATCGCTCTCTCTCTGTCTCTCGCCACCATCGCTCTCTCTCTCTGTCTCGTCTCTCGCCACCCTCGCTCTCTTTCTCTCTTTCTCTCGTCTCTCGCTACCCTCGCTCTCCCTCTCTCTCTCGCCACCATCGCTCTCTCTCTCTGTCTCGTCTCTCGCCACCCTCGCTCTCTCTCTCTCTCTCTCTCTCGTCCCTCGCCACCCTTGCTCTCTCTCTCTCTCGCCATGCTCGCTCTCTCTCTCTCTCATCTCTTGCCACTCTCGCTCTCTCTCGTCTCTCGCCACCCTCGCTCTCTCTCTCTCGTCTTTCGCCACCCTCGCTCAATCTCTCTCTCCCTTTCTCGTCCCTCGCCACACTGGCTCTCTCTCTCTCGTCTCTCGCCACCCTCGCTCTCTCTCTCTCGTCTCTCGCCAACCTCGCGCTCTCTCTCTCTCGTCTCTCGCCACCCTCGCTCGCTCTCTCTCTCGTCTCTCGCCACCCTCGCTCGCTCTCTCTCTCGTCTCTCGCCAAACTCGCTCGCTCTCTCTCTCGTCTCTCGCCACCCTCGCTCGCTCTCTCTCTCGTCTCTCGCCACCCTTGCTCTCTCTCTGTCTCCCTCTCTCGTCTCTCACCACCATCGCTCGCTCTCTCTCTCTTGTCTCTCGCCACCATCGCTCTATCTCTCTCTCTCTCTCTCGTCTCTCGCCACCCTCGCTATCTCTCTCTCTCTATCGTCTCTCGCCACCCTCGATCTCTCTCTATCTCTCGTTCCTCGCCACGCTCGCTCTCTGTCTCTCTCGTCTCTCGCCAAACTCGCTCTCTCTCTCTCGTCTCTCGCCACCCCCGCTCCCTCTCTCTCTCTCTCGTCTCTCGCCACGCTCGCTATCTCTCTCTCTCTCTCTCTCGTCTCTCACCACCCTCGCTCTCTCTCTCCCGTCTCTCGCCACCCTCGCTAGCTCTCTCTCGTCTCTCGCCACCCTCGCTCACTCTCTCTCTCTTGTCTCTCACCACCGTCGCTCTCTCTCTCTTGTCTCTCGCCACCCTCGCTCACTCTCTCTCGTCTCTCGACAACCTCGTTCTCTCTCTCTCTCGTCTCTCGCCACCCTCGCTCTCTCTCTCTCGTCTCTTGCCACCCACGCTGTCTCTCTCTCGTCTCTTGCCACCATCGCACTCTCTCTCTCTCGTTCGGCGCCACCCTCGCTCTCTCTCTCTCTCTCGTCTCTCGTCACTCACCACCCTCGCTCTCTCTCTCTCGTCTCTCGCCACCCTAGCTCTCTCTCTCTCTCTCGTCTCTCGCCACCCTCGCACTCTCTCTCTCATCTCTCGTCTCTCGCCACCCTCGCTCGCTCTCTCTCTCGTCTCTCGCCACCCTCGCTCGCTCTCTCTCTCGTCTCTCGCCACCCTCGCTCGCTCTCTCTCTCGTCTCTCGCCACCCTCGCTCGCTCTCTCGTCTCTCGCCACCCTCGATCGCTCTCTATCTGTCGTCTCTCGCCACCCTCGCTCGCTCTCTCTCTCTCGTCTCTCGCCACCATCGCTCGCTCTCTCTCTCTCGTCTCTCGCCACCATCGCTCGCTCTCTCTCTCTCGTCTCTCGCCACCATCGCTCGTCTCTCTCTCTCGTCTCTTGCCACCATCGCTCGCTCTCTCTCTCTCGTCTCTTGCCACCATCGCTCTATCTCTCTCTCACTCGTCCCTCGCCACCCTCACTTTCTCTCTCTCTTGCCATGCTCGCTCTCTTTTTCTCTCTCTCTCGTCTCTTGCCACTCTCGCTCTCTCTCGTCTCTCACTCGTCCCTCGCCACCCTCACTTTCTCTCTCTCTTGCCATGCTCGCTCTCTTTTTCTCTCTCTCTCGTCTCTTGCCACTCTCGCTCTCTCTCGTCTCTCGCCACCCTCGCTCGATCTCTCTCTCTCCCTTTCTCGTCTCTCACCACACTCGCTCTCTCTCTCTCGCCCCTCACCACACTCGCTCTCTCTCTCTCATCTCTCGCCACCCTCGCGCTCTCTCTCTCTCATCTCTCGCCACCCTTGCTCTCTCTATCATCTCTCGCCACCCTCGCTCGCTCTCTCTCTCGTCTCACGCCACCCTCGATCTCTTTCTCGCTCATCTCACGCCACCCTCGCTCTCTTTCTCTCTCTCGTCTCTCGCCACCCTCGCTTGCTCTCTCGTCTCTCGCCACACTCGCTCTTTCTCTCTCTCGTCTCTCGCCACCCTTGCTCGCTCTCTCTCATCTCTCGCCACACTCGCTCGATCTCTCTCTCCCTTTCACGTCTCTCGCCACCCTCGCTCTCTCTCTCTCGTCTCTCGCCACCCTCGCTCGCTCTCTCTCATCTCTCGCCACCCTCGCTCGCTCTCTCTCTCGTCTCTCGCCACCCTCGCTCGCTCTCTCTCTCGTTTCTCGCCACCCTCGCTCGCTCTCTCGTCTCTCGCCACCCTCGCTCGCTCTCTATCTCGTCTCTCGCCACCCTCGCTCTCTCTCTCTCATCTCTCGCCACCCTCGCTGTCTCTCTCTCTCGTCTCTCGCCACCCTCGCTCTCTCTCTCTCTCTCTCGTCTCTCGCCACCATCGCTCGCTCTCTCTCTCGTCTCTCGCCACGCTCGCTCGCTCTCTCTTTCGTCTCTCGCCACCCTCGCTCGCTCTCTCTCTCGTCTCTCGCCACCCTCGCTCGCTCTCTCTCTCGTCTCTCGCCACCCTCGCTCGCACTCTCTCTCGTCTCTCGCCACCCTCGCTCGCTCTCTCTCTCGTCTCTCGCCACCCCCGCTCCCTCTCTCTCTCTCTCGTCTCTCGCCACTCTCGCTATCTCTCTCTCTCTCGTTTCTCACCACCCTCGCTCTCTCTCTCTCCCGTCTCTCGCCACCCTCGCTCGCTCTCTCTCTCGTCTCTCGCCACCCTCGCTCACTCTCTCTCATCTCTCGACAACCTCGTTCTCTCTCTCTCTCGTCTCTTGCCACCCTCGCTCTCTCTCTCTCGTCTCTTGCCACCCACGCTGGCTCTCTCTCGTCTATCGCCACCATCGCACTCTCTCTCTCTCGTTCGGCGCCACCCTCGCTCTCTCTCTCTCTCGTCTCTCGTCACTCACCACCCTAGCTCTCTCTCTCTCTCTCGTCTCTTGCCACCCTCGCTCTCTCTCTCTCATCTCTCGCCACCCTCGCTCTCTCTCTCTCTCTCTCTCTCTCTCGTCTCTCGCCACCCTCGCTCTCTCTCTCTCGTCTCTCGCCACCATCGTTCACTCTCTCTCTCATCTCTCGCCACCCTCGCTCGCTCTGTCGTCTCTCGCCACCCTCGCTCGCTCTCTCTCTCGTCTCTCGCCACCCTCGCTCGCTCGGTCGTCTCTCGCCACCCTCGTTCGCTCGGTCGTCTCTCGCCACCCTCGTTCGCTCTCTCTCTCGTCTCTCGCCACCCTCGCTCGCTCTCTCTCTCGTCTCTCGCCACCCTCGCTCGCTCGCTCTCTCGTCTCTCGCCACCCTCGCTCGCTCTCTCGTCTCTCGCCACCCTCGCTCGCTCTCTCTCTCGTCTCTCGCCACCCTCGCTCGCTCTCTCTCTCGTCTCTCGCCACCCTCGCTCGCTCTCTCTCTCGTCTCTCGCCACCCTCGCTCGCTCTCTCTCTCGTCTCTCGCCACCCTCGCTCGCTCTCTCTCTCGTCTCTCGCCACCCTCGCTCGCTCTCTCTCTCGTCCCTCGCCACCCTCGCTCTCTCTCTCTCGTCTCTCGCCACCCTCGCTCTCTCTCTCTCTCTCTCGTCTCTCGCCTCCCTCGCTCTCTCTCTGGTCTCTCGCCACCCTCGCTCTCTCTCTCTCGTCTCTCGCCACCCTCGCTCTCTCTCTCTCCTCTCTCGCCACCATCGCTCCTCTCTCTCTCTCGCCACCAACGCTCTCTCTCTCTGTCTCGTCTCTCGCCACCCTCGCTCTCTTTCTCTCTCTCTCTCGTCTCTCGCTACCCTCGCTCTCCCTCTCTCTCTCGCCACCATCGCTCTCTCTCTCTGTCTCGTCTCTCGCCACCCTCGCTCGCTCTCTCTCTCGTCTCTCGCCACCCTCGCTCGCTCTCTCTCTCGTCTCTCGCCACCCTCGCTCGCTCTCTCTCTCGTCTCTCGCCACCCTCGCTCGCTCTCTCTCTCGTCTCTCGCCACCCTCGCTCGCTCTCTCTCTCGTCTCTCGCCACCCTCGCTCGCTCTCTCTCTCGTCTCTCGCCACCCTCGCTCGCTCTCTCTCTCGTCCCTCGCCACCCTCGCTCTCTCTCTCTCGTCTCTCGCCACCCTCGCTCTCTGTCTCTCTCTCTCGTCTCTCGCCTCCCTCGCTCTCTCTCTGGTCTCTCGCCACCCTCGCTCTCTCTCTCTCGTCTCTCGCCACCCTCGCTCTCTCTCTCTCCTCTCTCGCCACCATCGCTCTCCCTCTCTCTCTCGCCACCAACGCTCTCCCTCTCTGTCTCGTCTCTCGCCACCCTCGCTCTCTTTCTCTCTCTCTCTCGTCTCTCGCTACCCTCGCTCTCCCTCTCTCTCTCGCCACCATCGCTCTCTCTCTCTGTCTCGTCTCTCGCCACCCTCGCTCGCTCTCTCTGTCTCGTCTCTCGCCACCCTCGCTCGCTCTCTCTCTCGTCTCTCGCCACCCTCGCTCGCTCTCTCATCTCTCGCCACCCTCGCTCGCTCTCTCTCTCGTCTCTCGCCACCCTCGCTCGCTCTCTCTCGTCTCTCGCCACCCTCGCTCGCTCTCTCTCTCGTCTCTCGCCACCCTCGCTCGCTCTCTCTCTCACCACCCTCGCTCGCTCTCTCTCCCAATTCTCACCACCCTCGTTTGCTCTCTCTCTCATCTCTCACCACCCTCGCTCGCTCTCTCTCTCGTCTCTCGCCACCCTCGCTCTCTCTCTCTCTCTCTCTCGTCTCACGCCAGCCTCGCTCGCTCTCTCTCTCATCTCTCGCCACCCTCGCTCGCTCTCTCTCTCGTCTCTCGCCACCCTCGCTCGCTCTCTCTCTCTCGTCTCTCGCCACCCTCGCTCGCTCTCTCTCTCTCGTCTCACGCCACCCTCGCTCGTTCTCTCTCTCGTCTCTCGCCACCCTCGCTCGCTCTCTCTCTCGTCTCTCGCCACCCTCGCTCGCTCTCTCTCTCGTCTCACGCCACCCTCGCTCGCTCTCTCTCTCGTCTCTCGCCACCCTCGCTCGCTCTCTCTCTCTCGTCTCTCGCCACCATCGCTCGCTCTCTCTCTCTCGTCTCTCGCCACCATCGCTCGCTCTCTCTCTCTCATCTCTCGCCACCCTTGCTCGCTCTCTCTCGTCTCTCGCCACACTCGCTCGATCTCTCTCTCCCTTTCTCGTCTCTCGCCACCCTCGCTCTCTCTCTCTCGTCTCTCGCCACCCTCGCTCGCTCTCTCTCTTGTCTCTCGCCACCCTCGCTCGCTCTCTCTCTCGTCTCTCGCCACCCTCGCTCGCTCTCTCTCTCGATTCTCGCCACCCTCGTTTGCTCTCTCTCTCGTCCCTCGCCACCCTCGCTCGCTCTCTCTCTCGTCTCTCGCCAATCTTGCTCTCTCTCTCTCTCTCTCGTCTCACGCCACCCTCGCTCGCTCTCGCTCTCGTCTCTCGCCACCCTAGCTCGCTCTCTCTGTCTCGTCTCTCGCCACCCTCGCTCGCTCTCTCTCTCTCGTCTCTCGCCACGCTCGCTCGCTCTCTCTCTCGTCTCTCGCCACGCTCGCTTGCTCTCTCTCTCTCGTCTCTCGCCACCATCGCTCGCTCTCTCTCTCTCGTCTCTCGCCACCATCGCTCGCTCTCTCTCTCTCGTCTCTCGCCACCCTTGCTCGCTCTGTCTCGTCTCTCGCTACAGTCGCTCGATCTCTCCCTCCCTTTCTCGTCTCTCGCCACCCTCGCTCTCTCTCTCTCGTCTCTCGCCGTCCTCGCGCTCTCTCTTTCGTCTCTCGCCACCCTCGCGCTCTCTCTGTCTCGTCTCTCGCCACCCTCACTCGCTCTCTGTCTCGTCTCTCACTACCCTCGCTCGCTCTCTGTCTCGTCTCTCGCCACGCTCGCTCGCTCTCTCTCTCATCTCTCGCCACCCTCGCTCGCTCTCTCATCTCTCGCCACCCTCGCTCGCTCTCTCTCTCGTCTCTCGCCACCCTCGCTCGCTCTCTCTCTCGTCTCTCGCCACCCTCGCTCGTTCTCTCTCTCGTCTCTCGCCACACTCGCTTGCTCTCTCTCTCGTCTCTCGCCACCCTCGCTCGCTCTCTCTCTCGTCTCTCGCTCGCTCTCTCTCTCGTCTCTCGCCACCCTCGCTCGCTCTCTCTCTCGTCTCACGCCACCCTCGCTCGCTCTCTCTCTCGTCTAACGCCACCCTCGCTCGCTCTCTCTCTCGTCTCTCGCCACCCTCGCTCGCTCTCTCTCTCTCGTCTCTCGCCACCATCGCTCGCTCTCTCTCTCTCGTCTCTCGCCACCATCGCTCGCTCTCTCTCTCTCATCTCTCGCCACCCTTGCTCGCTCTCTCTCGTCTCTCGCCACACTCGCTCGATCTCTCTCTCCCTTTCTCGTCTCTCGCCACCCTCGCTCTCTCTCTCTCGTCTCTCGCCACCCTCGCACTCCCTCTCGTCTCTCGCCACCCTCGCGCTCTCTCTGTCTCGTCTCTTGCCACCCTCGCTCGCTCTCTCTGTCTCGTCTCTCGCCACCCTCGCTCGCTCTCTGTCTCGTCTCTCGCCACCCTCGCTCGCTCTCTCTTGTCTCTCGCCACCCTCGCTCGCTCTCTCTCTCGTCTCTCGCCACCCTCGCTCGCTCTCTCTCTCATCTCTCGCCACCCTCGCTCGCTCTCTCTCTCGATTCTCGCCACCCTCGTTTGTTCTCTCTCTCGTCTCTCGCCACCCTCGCTCGCTCTCTCTCTCTCTCTCGTCTCACGCCACCCTCGCTCGCTCTCTCTATCGTCTCTCGCCACCCTCGCTCGCTCTCTCTCTCTCGGCTCTCGCCACCCTCGCTCGCTCTCTCTCTCTCGTCTCTCGCAACACTCGCTCGCTCTCTCTCTCTCGTCTCTCGCCACCCTCGCTTGCTCTCTCTCTCTCGTCTCTCGCCACCATCGCTCGCTCTCTCTCGTCTCTCGCCACCATCGCTCGCTTTCTCTCTCTCGCCTCTCGCCACCCTTGCTCGCTCTCTCTCGTCTCTCGCCACACTCGCTCGATCTCTCTCTCCCTTTCTCGTCTCTCGCCACCCTCGCTCTCTCTCTCTCGTCTCTCGCCATCCTCGCGCTCTCTCTCTCGTCTCTCGCCACCCTCGCTCGCTCTCTCTGTCTCGTCTCTCGCTACGCTCGCTCGCTCTCTCTGTTTCGTCTCTCGCTACCCTCGCTCGCTCTCTCTGTCTCGTCTCTCGCCACCCTCGCTCGCTCTCTCTCTCGTCTCTCGCCACCCTCGCTCGCTCTCTCATCTCTCGCCACCCTCGCTCGCTCTCTCTCTCGTCTCTCGCCACCCTCGCTCGCTCTCTCTCTCGTCTCTCGCCACCCTCGCTCGCTCTCTCTCTCGTCTCTCGCCACCCTCGCTCGCTCTCTCTCTCGTCCCTCGCCACCCTCGCTCGCTCTCTCTCTCGTCTCTCGCCACCCTCGCTCGCACTCTCTCTCGTCTCTCGCCACTCTCGCTCGCTCTCTCTCTCGTCTCACGCCACCCTCGCTCACTCTCTCTCTCGTCTCTCGCCACTCTCGCTCGCTCTCTCTCTCTCGTCTCTCGCCACCCTCGTTCTCTTTCTCTCTCTGTCTCGTCTCTCACTACCCTCGCTCTCCCTCTCTCTCTCGCCACCATCGCTCTCTCTCTCTGTCTCGTCTCTCGCCACCCTCGCTCGCTCTCTCTGTCTCGTCTCTCGCCACCCTCGCTCGCTCTCTCTCTCGTCCCTCGCCACCCTCGCTCGCTCTCTCATCTCTCGCCACCCTCGCTCGCTCTCTCTCGTCTCTCGCCACCCTCGCTCTCTCTCTCTCATCTCTCGCCACCCTCGCTCTCTCTCTCTCTCTCTCTCTCTCTCTCGTCTCACGCCACCCTCGCTTGCTCTCTCTCTCGTCTCTCGCCACCCTCGCTCGCTCTCTCGTCTCTCGCCACCCTCGCTCGCTCTCTCTCTCACCACCCTCGCTCGCTCTCTCTCCCAATTCTCACCACCCTCGTTTGCTCTCTCTCTCATCTCTCACCACCCTCGCTCGCTCTCTCTCTCGTCTCTCGCCACCCTCGCTCTCTCTCTCGCTCTCTCTCGTCTCACGCCAGCCTCGCTCGCTCTCTCTCTCATCTCTCGCCACCCTCGCTCGCTCTCTCTCTCGTCTCTCGCCACCCTCGCTCGCTCTCTCTCTCTCGTCTCTCGCCACCCTCGCTCGCTCTCTCTCTCTCGTCTCACGCCACCCTCGCTCGTTCTCTCTCTCGTCTCTCGCCACCCTCGCTCGCTCTCTCTCTCGTCTCTCGCCACCCTCGCTCGCTCTCTCTCTCGTCTCACGCCACCCTCGCTCGCTCTCTCTCTCGTCTCTCGCCACCCTCGCTCGCTCTCTCTCTCTCGTCTCTCGCCACCATCGCTCGCTCTCTCTCTCTCGTCTCTCGCCACCATCGCTCGCTCTCTCTCTCTCATCTCTCGCCACCCTTGCTCGCTCTCTCTCGTCTCTCGCCACACTCGCTCGATCTCTCTCTCCCTTTCTCGTCTCTCGCCACCCTCGCTCTCTCTCTCTCGTCTCTCGCCACCCTCGCTCGCTCTCTCTCTTGTCTCTCGCCACCCTCGCTCGCTCTCTCTCTCGTCTCTCGCCACCCTCGCTCGCTCTCTCTCTCGATTCTCGCCACCCTCGTTTGCTCTCTCTCTCGTCCCTCGCCACCCTCGCTCGCTCTCTCTCTCGTCTCTCGCCAATCTTGCTCTCTCTCTCTCTCTCTCGTCTCACGCCACCCTCGCTCGCTCTCGCTCTCGTCTCTCGCCACCCTAGCTCGCTCTCTCTGTCTCGTCTCTCGCCACCCTCGCTCGCTCTCTCTCTCTCGTCTCTCGCCACGCTCGCTCGCTCTCTCTCTCGTCTCTCGCCACGCTCGCTTGCTCTCTCTCTCTCGTCTCTCGCCACCATCGCTCGCTCTCTCTCTCTCGTCTCTCGCCACCATCGCTCGCTCTCTCTCTCTCGTCTCTCGCCACCCTTGCTCGCTCTGTCTCGTCTCTCGCTACAGTCGCTCGATCTCTCCCTCCCTTTCTCGTCTCTCGCCACCCTCGCTCTCTCTCTCTCGTCTCTCGCCGTCCTCGCGCTCTCTCTTTCGTCTCTCGCCACCCTCGCGCTCTCTCTGTCTCGTCTCTCGCCACCCTCACTCGCTCTCTGTCTCGTCTCTCACTACCCTCGCTCGCTCTCTGTCTCGTCTCTCGCCACGCTCGCTCGCTCTCTCTCTCATCTCTCGCCACCCTCGCTCGCTCTCTCATCTCTCGCCACCCTCGCTCGCTCTCTCTCTCGTCTCTCGCCACCCTCGCTCGCTCTCTCTCTCGTCTCTCGCCACCCTCGCTCGTTCTCTCTCTCGTCTCTCGCCACACTCGCTTGCTCTCTCTCTCGTCTCTCGCCACCCTCGCTCGCTCTCTCTCTCGTCTCTCGCTCGCTCTCTCTCTCGTCTCTCGCCACCCTCGCTCGCTCTCTCTCTCGTCTCACGCCACCCTCGCTCGCTCTCTCTCTCGTCTAACGCCACCCTCGCTCGCTCTCTCTCTCGTCTCTCGCCACCCTCGCTCGCTCTCTCTCTCTCGTCTCTCGCCACCATCGCTCGCTCTCTCTCTCTCGTCTCTCGCCACCATCGCTCGCTCTCTCTCTCTCATCTCTCGCCACCCTTGCTCGCTCTCTCTCGTCTCTCGCCACACTCGCTCGATCTCTCTCTCCCTTTCTCGTCTCTCGCCACCCTCGCTCTCTCTCTCTCGTCTCTCGCCACCCTCGCACTCCCTCTCGTCTCTCGCCACCCTCGCGCTCTCTCTGTCTCGTCTCTTGCCACCCTCGCTCGCTCTCTCTGTCTCGTCTCTCGCCACCCTCGCTCGCTCTCTGTCTCGTCTCTCGCCACCCTCGCTCGCTCTCTCTTGTCTCTCGCCACCCTCGCTCGCTCTCTCTCTCGTCTCTCGCCACCCTCGCTCGCTCTCTCTCTCATCTCTCGCCACCCTCGCTCGCTCTCTCTCTCGATTCTCGCCACCCTCGTTTGTTCTCTCTCTCGTCTCTCGCCACCCTCGCTCGCTCTCTCTCTCTCTCTCGTCTCACGCCACCCTCGCTCGCTCTCTCTATCGTCTCTCGCCACCCTCGCTCGCTCTCTCTCTCTCGGCTCTCGCCACCCTCGCTCGCTCTCTCTCTCTCGTCTCTCGCAACACTCGCTCGCTCTCTCTCTCTCGTCTCTCGCCACCCTCGCTTGCTCTCTCTCTCTCGTCTCTCGCCACCATCGCTCGCTCTCTCTCGTCTCTCGCCACCATCGCTCGCTTTCTCTCTCTCGCCTCTCGCCACCCTTGCTCGCTCTCTCTCGTCTCTCGCCACACTCGCTCGATCTCTCTCTCCCTTTCTCGTCTCTCGCCACCCTCGCTCTCTCTCTCTCGTCTCTCGCCATCCTCGCGCTCTCTCTCTCGTCTCTCGCCACCCTCGCTCGCTCTCTCTGTCTCGTCTCTCGCTACGCTCGCTCGCTCTCTCTGTTTCGTCTCTCGCTACCCTCGCTCGCTCTCTCTGTCTCGTCTCTCGCCACCCTCGCTCGCTCTCTCTCTCGTCTCTCGCCACCCTCGCTCGCTCTCTCATCTCTCGCCACCCTCGCTCGCTCTCTCTCTCGTCTCTCGCCACCCTCGCTCGCTCTCTCTCTCGTCTCTCGCCACCCTCGCTCGCTCTCTCTCTCGTCTCTCGCCACCCTCGCTCGCTCTCTCTCTCGTCCCTCGCCACCCTCGCTCGCTCTCTCTCTCGTCTCTCGCCACCCTCGCTCGCACTCTCTCTCGTCTCTCGCCACTCTCGCTCGCTCTCTCTCTCGTCTCACGCCACCCTCGCTCACTCTCTCTCTCGTCTCTCGCCACTCTCGCTCGCTCTCTCTCTCTCGTCTCTCGCCACCCTCGTTCTCTTTCTCTCTCTGTCTCGTCTCTCACTACCCTCGCTCTCCCTCTCTCTCTCGCCACCATCGCTCTCTCTCTCTGTCTCGTCTCTCGCCACCCTCGCTCGCTCTCTCTGTCTCGTCTCTCGCCACCCTCGCTCGCTCTCTCTCTCGTCCCTCGCCACCCTCGCTCGCTCTCTCATCTCTCGCCACCCTCGCTCGCTCTCTCTCGTCTCTCGCCACCCTCGCTCTCTCTCTCTCATCTCTCGCCACCCTCGCTCTCTCTCTCTCTCTCTCTCTCTCTCTCGTCTCACGCCACCCTCGCTTGCTCTCTCTCTCGTCTCTCGCCACCCTCGCTCGCTCTCTCGTCTCTCGCCACCCTCGCTCGCTCTCTCATCTCTCGCCACCCTCGCTCGCTCTCTCTCTCGTCTCTCGCCACCCTCGCTCGCTCTCTCTCGTCTCTCGCCACCCTCGCTCGCTCTCTCTCTCGTCTCTCGCCACCCTCGCTCGCTCTCTCTCTCGTCTCTCGCCACCCTCGCTCGCTCTCTCTCTCATCTCTCGCCACCCTCGCTCGCTCTCTCTCTCGATTTTCGCCACCCTCGTATGCTCTCTCTCTCGTCTCTCGCCACCCTCGCTCGCTCTCTCTCTCGTCTCTCGCCACCCTAGCTCTCTCTTTCTCTCATCTCTCGCCACCCTCGCTCTCTCTCTCTCGTCTCTCACCACCCTCGCTCTCTCTCGTCTCTCGCCAACATCGCTCTCCCTCTCTCTCTCGCCACCATCGCTCTCTCTCTCTCTCTCGTCTCTCGCCACCCTCGCTCTCTTTCTCTCTCTCTCTCGTCTCTCGCTACCCTCGCTCTCCCTCTCTCTCTCGCCACCATCGCTCTCTCTCTCTGTCTCGTCTCTCGCCACCCTCGCTCGCTCTCTCTGTCTCGTCTCTCGCCACCCTCGCTCGCTCTCTCTCTCGTCTCTCGCCACCCTCGCTCGCTCTCTCATCTCTCGCCACCCTCGCTCGCTCTCTCTCTCGTCTCTCGCCACCCTCGCTCGCTCTCTCTCGTCTCTCGCCACCCTCGCTCGCTCTCTCTCTCGTCTCTCGCCACCCTCGCTCGCTCTCTCTCTCGCCACCCTCGCTCGCTCTCTCTCTCGCCACCCTCGCTCGCTCTCTCTCCCAATTCTCACCACCCTCGTTTGCTCTCTCTCTCGTCTCTCACCACCCTTGCTCGCTCTCTCTCTCGTCTCTCGCCACCCTCGCTCGCTCTCTCGTCTCTCGCCACCCTCGCTCGCTCTCTCTCTCTCGTCTCTCGCCACCCTCGCTCGCTCTCTCTCTCTCGTCTCACGCCACCCTCGCTCGTTCTCTCTCTCGTCTCTCGCCACCCTCGCTCGCTCTCTCTCTCGTCTCTCGCCACCCTCGCTCGCTCTCTCTCTCGTCTCACGCCACCCTCGCTCGCTCTCTCTCTCGTCTCTCGCCACCCTCGCTCGCTCTCTCTCTCTCGTCTCTCGCCACCATCGCTCGCTCTCTCTCTCTCGTCTCTCGCCACCATCGCTCGCTCTCTCTCTCTCATCTCTCGCCACCCTTGCTCGCTCTCTCTCGTCTCTCGCCACACTCGCTCGATCTCTCTCTCACTTTCTCGTCTCTCGCCACCCTCGCTCTCTCTCTCTCGTCTCTCGCCACCCTCGCGCTCTCTCTCTCGTCTCTCGCCACCCTCGCGCTCTCTCTGTCTCGTCTCTCGCCACCCTCGCTCGCTCTCTCTGTCTCGTCTCTCGCTACCCTCGCTTGCTCTCTGTCTCGTCTCTTGCCACGCTCGCTCGCTCTCTCTCTCGTCTCTCGCCACCCTCGCTCGCTCTCTCATCTCTCGCCACCCTCGCTCGCTCTCTCTCTCGTCTCTCGTCACCCTCGCTCGCTCTCTCTCGTCTCTCGCCACCCTCGCTCGCTCTCTCTCTTGTCTCTCGCCACCCTCGCTCGCTCTCTCTCTTGTCTCTCGCCACCCTCGCTCGCTCTCTCTCTCGTCTCTCGCCACCCTCGCTCGCTCTCTCTCTCGATTCTCGCCACCCTCGTTTGCTCTCTCTCTCGTCCCTCGCCACCCTCGCTCGCTCTCTCTCTCGTCTCTCGCCAATCTTGCTCTCTCTCTCTCTCTCGTCTCACGCCACCCTCGCTCGCTCTCTCTCTCGTCTCTCGCCACCCTAGCTCGCTCTCTCTGTCTCGTCTCTCGCCACCCTCGCTCGCTCTCTCTCTCTCGTCTCTCGCCACGCTCGCTCGCTCTCTCTCTCGTCTCTCGCCACGCTCGCTTGCTCTCTCTCTCTCGTCTCTCGCCACCATCGCTCGCTCTCTCTCTCTCGTCTCTCGCCACCATCGCTCGCTCTCTCTCTCTCGTCTCTCGCCACCCTTGCTCGCTCTGTCTCGTCTCTCGCTACAGTCGCTCGATCTCTCCCTCCCTTTCTCGTCTCTCGCCACCCTCGCTCTCTCTCTCTCGTCTCTCGCCGTCCTCGCGCTCTCTCTTTCGTCTCTCGCCACCCTCGCGCTCTCTCTGTCTCGTCTCTCGCCACCCTCGCTCGCTCTCTGTCTCGTCTCTCACTAGCCTCGCTCGCTCTCTGTCTCGTCTCTCGCCACGCTCGCTCGCTCTCTCTCTCGTCTCTCGCCACCCTCGCTCGCTCTCTCATCTCTCGCCACCCTCGCTCGCTCTCTCTCTCGTCTCTCGCCACCCTCGCTCGCTCTCTCTCTCGTCTCTCGCCACCCTCGCTCGTTCTCTCTCTCGTCTCTCGCCACCCTCGCTCGCTCTCTCTCTCGTCTCTCGCTCGCTCTCTCTCTCGTCTCTCGCCACCCTCGCTCGCTCTCTCTCTCGTCTCACGCCACCCTCGCTCGCTCTCTCTCTCGTCTCACGCCACCCTCGCTCGCTCTCTCTCTCGTCTCTCGCCACCCTCGCTCGCTCTCTCTCTCTCGTCTCTCGCCACCATCGCTCGCTCTCTCTCTCTCGTCACTCGCCACCCTCGCTCGCTCTCTCTCTCTCATCTCTCGCCACCCTTGCTCGCTCTCTCTCGTCTCTCGCCACACTTGCTCGATCTCTCTCTCCCTTTCTCGTCTCTCGCCACCCTCGCTCTCTCTCTCTCGTCTCTCGCCACCCTCGCACTCCCTCTCGTCTCTCGCCACCCTCGCGCTCTCTCTGTCTCGTCTCTTGCCACCCTCGCTCGCTCTCTCTGTCTCGTCTCTCGCCACCCTCGCTCGCTCTCTCTCTCGTCTCTCGCCACCCTAGCTCGCTCTCTCTGTCTCGTCTCTCGCCACCCTCGCTCGCTCTCTCTCTCTCGTCTCTCGCCACGCTCGCTCGCTCTCTCTCTCTCGTCTCTCGCCACGCTCGCTTGCTCTCTCTCTCTCGTCTCTCGCCACCATCGCTCGCTCTCTCTCTCTCGTCTCTCGCCACCATCGCTCGCTCTCTCTCTCTCGTCTCTCGCCACCCTTGCTCGCTCTGTCTCGTCTCTCGCTACAGTCGCTCGATCTCTCCCTCCCTTTCTCGTCTCTCGCCACCCTCGCTCTCTCTCTCTCGTCTCTCGCCGTCCTCGCGCTCTCTCTTTCGTCTCTCGCCACCCTCGCGCTCTCTCTGTCTCGTCTCTCGCCACCCTCGCTCGCTCTCTGTCTCGTCTCTCACTACCCTCGCTCGCTCTCTGTCTCGTCTCTCGCCACGCTCGCTCGCTCTCTCTCTCGTCTCTCGCCACCCTCGCTCGCTCTCTCATCTCTCGCCACCCTCGCTCGCTCTCTCTCTCGTCTCTCGCCACCCTCGCTCGCTCTCTCTCTCGTCTCTCGCCACCCTCGCTCGTTCTCTCTCTCGTCTCTCGCCACACTCGCTTGCTCTCTCTCTCGTCTCTCGCCACCCTCGCTCGCTCTCTCTCTCGTCTCTCGCCACCCTCGCTCGCTCTCTCTCTCGTCTCACGCCACCCTCGCTCGCTCTCTCTCTCGTCTCACGCCACCCTCGCTCGCTCTCTCTCTCGTCTCTCGCCACCCTCGCTCGCTCTCTCTCTCTCGTCTCTCGCCACCATCGCTCGCTCTCTCTCTCTCGTCTCTCGCCACCCTCGCTCGCTCTCTCATCTCTCGCCACCCTTGCTCGCTCTCTCTCGTCTCTCGCCACACTCGCTCGATCTCTCTCTCCCGTTCTCGTCTCTCGCCACCCTCGCTCTCTCTCTCTCGTCTCTCGCCACCCTCGCACTCCCTCTCGTCTCTCGCCACCCTCGCGCTCTCTCTGTCTCGTCTCTTGCCACCCTCGCTCGCTCTCTCTGTCTCGTCTCTCGCCACCCTCGCTCGCTCTCTGTCTCGTCTCTCGCCACCCTCGCTCGCTCTCTCTCTCTCGTCTCTCGCCACGCTCGCTTGCTCTCTCTCTCTCGTCTCTCGCCACCATCGCTCGCTCTCTCTCTCTCGTCTCTCGCCACCATCGCTCGCTCTCTCTCTCTCGTCTCTCGCCACCCTTGCTCGCTCTGTCTCGTCTCTCGCTACAGTCGCTCGATCTCTCCCTCCCTTTCTCGTCTCTCGCCACCCTCGCTCTCTCTCTCTCGTCTCTCGCCGTCCTCGCGCTCTCTCTTTCGTCTCTCGCCACCCTCGCGCTCTCTCTGTCTCGTCTCTCGCCACCCTCGCTCGCTCTCTGTCTCGTCTCTCACTACCCTCGCTCGCTCTCTGTCTCGTCTCTCGCCACGCTCGCTCGCTCTCTCTCTCGTCTCTCGCCACCCTCGCTCGCTCTCTCATCTCTCGCCACCCTCGCTCGCTCTCTCTCTCGTCTCTCGCCACCCTCGCTCGCTCTCTCTCTCGTCTCTCGCCACCCTCGCTCGTTCTCTCTCTCGTCTCTCGCCACACTCGCTTGCTCTCTCTCTCGTCTCTCGCCACCCTCGCTCGCTCTCTCTCTCGTCTCTCGCCACCCTCGCTCGCTCTCTCTCTCGTCTCACGCCACCCTCGCTCGCTCTCTCTCTCGTCTCACGCCACCCTCGCTCGCTCTCTCTCTCGTCTCTCGCCACCCTCGCTCGCTCTCTCTCTCTCGTCTCTCGCCACCATCGCTCGCTCTCTCTCTCTCGTCTCTCGCCACCCTCGCTCGCTCTCTCATCTCTCGCCACCCTTGCTCGCTCTCTCTCGTCTCTCGCCACACTCGCTCGATCTCTCTCTCCCTTTCTCGTCTCTCGCCACCCTCGCTCTCTCTCTCTCGTCTCTCGCCACCCTCGCACTCCCTCTCGTCTCTCGCCACCCTCGCGCTCTCTCTGTCTCGTCTCTTGCCACCCTCGCTCGCTCTCTCTCTCTCGTCTCTCGCCACCCTCGCTCGCTCTCTGTCTCGTCTCTCGCCACCCTCGCTCGCTCTCTCTCGTCTCTCGCCACCCTCGCTCGCTCTCTCTCTCGTCTCTCGCCACCCTCGCTCGCTCTCTCTCTCATCTCTCGCCACCCTCGCTCGCTCTCTCTCTCGATTCTCGCCACCCTCGTTTGTTCTCTCTCTCGTCTCTCGCCACCCTCGCTCGCTCTCTCTCTCTCTCTCGTCTCACGCCACCCTCGCTCGCTCTCTCTATCGTCTCTCGCCACCCTCGCTCGCTCTCTCTCTCTCGTCTCTCGCCACCCTCGCTCGCTCTCTCTCTCTCGTCTCTCGCAACACTCGCTCGCTCTCTCTCTCTCGTCTCTCGCCACCCTCGCTTGCTCTCTCTCTCTCGTCTCTCGCCACCATCGCTCGCTCTCTCTCGTCTCTCGCCACCATCGCTCGCTTTCTCTCTCTCGCCTCTCGCCACCCTTGCTCGCTCTCTCTCGTCTCTCGCCGCACTCGCTCGATCTCTCTCTCCCTTTCTCGTCTCTCGCCACCCTCGCTCTCTCTCTCTCGTCTCTCGCCATCCTCGCGCTCTCTCTCTCGTCTCTCGCCACCCTCGCTCGCTCTCTCTGTCTCGTCTCTCGCTACGCTCGCTCGCTCTCTCTGTCTCGTCTCTCGCTACCCTCGCTCGCTCTCTCTGTCTCGTCTCTCGCCACCCTCGCTCGCTCTCTCTCTCGTCTCTCGCCACCCTCGCTCGCTCTCTCATCTCTCGCCACCCTCGCTCGCTCTCTCTCTCGTCTCTCGCCACCCTCGCTCGCTCTCTCTCTCGTCTCTCGCCACCCTCGCTCGCTCTCTCTCTCGTCTCTCGCCACCCTCGCTCGCTCTCTCTCTCGTCCCTCGCCACCCTCGCTCGCTCTCTCTCTCGTCTCTCGCCACCCTCGCTCGCTCTCTCTCGTCTCTCGCCACCCTCGCTCGCTCTCTCTCTCGTCTCTCGCCACCCTCGCTCGCTCTCTCTCTCGCCACCCTCGCTCGCTCTCTCTCCCAATTCTCACCACCCTCGTTTGCTCTCTCTCTCGTCTCTCACCACCCTCGCTCGCTCTCTCTCTCGTCTCTCGCCACCCTCGCTCTCTCTCTCGTCTCTCGCCACCCTCGCTCGCTCTCTCTCTCTCGTCTCTCGCCACCCTCGCTCGCTCTCTCTCTCTCGTCTCACGCCACCCTCGCTCGTTCTCTCTCTCGTCTCTCGCCACCCTCGCTCGCTCTCTCTCTCGTCTCTCGCCACCCTCGCTCGCTCTCTCTCTCTCGTCTCACGCCACCCTCGCTCGCTCTCTCTCTCGTCTCTCGCCACCCTCGCTCGCTCTCTCTCTCTCGTCTCTCGCCACCATCGCTCGCTCTCTCTCTCTCGTCTCTCGCCACCATCGCTCGCTCTCTCTCTCTCATCTCTCGCCACCCTTGCTCGCTCTCTCTCGTCTCTCGCCACACTCGCTCGATCTCTCTCTCACTTTCTCGTCTCTCGCCACCCTCGCTCTCTCTCTCTCGTCTCTCGCCACCCTCGCGCTCTCTCTCTCGTCTCTCGCCACCCTCGCGCTCTCTCTGTCTCGTCTCTCGCCACCCTCGCTCGCTCTCTCTGTCTCGTCTCTCGCTACCCTCGCTCGCTCTCTGTCTCGTCTCTCGCCACTCTCGCTCGCTCTCTCTCTCGTCTCTCGCCACCCTCGCTCGCTCTCTCATCTCTCGCCACCCTCGCTCGCTCTCTCTCTCGTCTCTCGCCACCCTCGCTCGCTCTCTCTCGTCTCTCGCCACCCTCGCTCGCTCTCTCTCTTGTCTCTCGCCACCCTCGCTCGCTCTCTCTCTCGTCTCTCGCCACCCTCGCTCGCTCTCTCTCTCGATTCTCGCCACCCTCGTTTGCTCTCTCTCTCGTCCCTCGCCACCCTCGCTCGCTCTCTCTCTCGTCTCTCGCCAATCTTGCTCTCTCTCTCTCTCTCTCGTCTCACGCCACCCTCGCTCGCTCTCTCTCTCGTCTCTCGCCACCCTAGCTCGCTCTCTCTGTCTCGTCTCTCGCCACCCTCGCTCGCTCTCTCTCTCTCGTCTCTCGCCACGCTCGCTCGCTCTCTCTCTCGTCTCTCGCCACGCTCGCTTGCTCTCTCTCGTCTCTCGCCACCATCGCTCGCTCTCTCTCTCTCGTCTCTCGCCACCATCGCTCGCTCTCTCTCTCTCGTCTCTCGCCACCCTTGCTCGCTCTGTCTCGTCTCTCGCTACAGTCGCTCGATCTCTCCCTCCCTTTCTCGTCTCTCGCCACCCTCGCTCTCTCTCTCTCGTCTCTCGCCGTCCTCGCGCTCTCTCTTTCGTCTCTCGCCACCCTCGCGCTCTCTCTGTCTCGTCTCTCGCCACCCTCGCTCGCTCTCTGTCTCGTCTCTCACTACCCTCGCTCGCTCTCTGTCTCGTCTCTCGCCACGCTCGCTCGCTCTCTCTCTCGTCTCTCGCCACCCTCGCTCGCTCTCTCATCTCTCGCCACCCTCGCTCGCTCTCTCTCTCGTCTCTCGCCACCCTCGCTCGCTCTCTCTCTCGTCTCTCGCCACCCTCGCTCGTTCTCTCTCTCGTCTCTCGCCACCCTCGCTCGCTCTCTCTCTCGTCTCTCGCTCGCTCTCTCTCTCGTCTCTCGCCACCCTCGCTCGCTCTCTCTCTCGTCTCACGCCACCCTCGCTCGCTCTCTCTCTCGTCTCACGCCACCCTCGCTCGCTCTCTCTCTCGTCTCTCGCCACCCTCGCTCGCTCTCTCTCTCTCGTCTCTCGCCACCATCGCTCGCTCTCTCTCTCTCGTCACTCGCCACCCTCGCTCGCTCTCTCTCTCTCATCTCTCGCCACCCTTGCTCGCTCTCTCTCGTCTCTCGCCACACTCGCTCGATCTCTCTCTCCCTTTCTCGTCTCTCGCCACCCTCGCTCTCTCTCTCTCGTCTCTCGCCACCCTCGCACTCCCTCTCGTCTCTCGCCACCCTCGCGCTCTCTCTGTCTCGTCTCTTGCCACCCTCGCTCGCTCTCTCTGTCTCGTCTCTCGCCACCCTTGTTCGCTCTCTCTGTCTCGTCACTCGCCACCCTCGCTCGCTCTCTCTCTCGTCTCTCGCCACCCTAGCTCGCTCTCTCTGTCTCGTCTCTCGCCACCCTCGCTCGCTCTCTCTCTCTCGTCTCTCGCCACGCTCACTCGCTCTCTCTCTCTCGTCTCTCGCCACGCTCGCTTGCTCTCTCTCTCTCGTCTCTCGCCACCATCGCTCGCTCTCTCTCTCTCGTCTCTCGCCACCATCGCTCGCTCTCTCTCTCTCGTCTCTCGCCACCCTTGCTCGCTCTGTCTCGTCTCTCGCTACAGTCGCTCGATCTCTCCCTCCTTTCTCGTCTCTCGCCACCCTCGCTCTCTCTCTCTCGTCTCTCGCCGTCCTCGCGCTCTCTCTTTCGTCTCTCGCCACCCTCGCGCTCTCTCTGTCTCGTCTCTCGCCACCCTCGCTCGCTCTCTGTCTCGTCTCTCACTACCCTCGCTCGCTCTCTGTCTCGTCTCTCGCCACGCTCGCTCGCTCTCTCTCTCGTCTCTCGCCACCCTCGCTCGCTCTCTCATCTCTCGCCACCCTCGCTCGCTCTCTCTCTCGTCTCTCGCCACCCTCGCTCGCTCTCTCTCTCGTCTCTCGCCACCCTCGCTCGTTCTCTCTCTCGTCTCTCGCCACACTCGCTTGCTCTCTCTCTCGTCTCTCGCCACCCTCGCTCGCTCTCTCTCTCGTCTCTCGCCACCCTCGCTCGCTCTCTCTCTCGTCTCACGCCACCCTCGCTCGCTCTCTCTCTCGTCTCACGCCACCCTCGCTCGCTCTCTCTCTCGTCTCTCGCCACCCTCGCTCGCTCTCTCTCTCTCGTCTCTCGCCACCATCGCTCGCTCTCTCTCTCTCGTCTCTCGCCACCCTCGCTCGCTCTCTCTCTCTCATCTCTCGCCACCCTTGCTCGCTCTCTCTCGTCTCTCGCCACACTCGCTCGATCTCTCTCTCCCTTTCTCGTCTCTCGCTACCCTCGCTCTCTCTCTCTCGTCTCTCGCCACCCTCGCACTCCCTCTCGTCTCTCGCCACCCTCGCGCTCTCTCTGTCTCGTCTCTTGCCACCCTCGCTCGCTCTCTCTGTCTCGTCTCTCGCCACCCTCGCTCGCTCTCTGTCTCGTCTCTCGCCACCCTCGCTCGCTCTCTCTCGTCTCTCGCCACCCTCGCTCGCTCTCTCTCTCGTCTCTCGCCACCCTCGCTCGCTCTCTCTCTCATCTCTCGCCACCCTCGCTCGCTCTCTCTCTCGATTCTCGCCACCCTCGTTTGTTCTCTCTCTCGTCTCTCGCCACCCTCGCTCGCTCTCTCTCTCTCTCTCGTCTCACGCCACCCTCGCTCGCTCTCTCTATCGTCTCTCGCCACCCTCGCTCGCTCTCTCTCTCTCGTCTCTCGCCACCCTCGCTCGCTCTCTCTCTCGTCTCTCGCCACCCTCTCTCTCTCTCTCTCGTCTCTCGCCACCCTCTCTCTCTCTCTCTCGTCTCTCGCCACCCTCGCTCGCTCTCTCTCTCGTCTCTCTCCACCCTCGCTCGCTCTCTCTCTCGTCTCTCGCCACCCTCGCTCGCTCTCTCTCTCGTCTCTCGCCACCCTCGCTCGCTCTCTCTCTCGATTCTCGCCACCCTCGTATGCTCTCTCTCTCGTCTCTCGCCACCCTCGCTCGCTCTCTCTCTCGTCTCTCGCCACCCTCGCTCGCTCTCTCTCTCGTCTCTCGCCACCCTAGCTCTCTCTCTCTCTCGTCTCTCGCCTCCCTCGCTCTCTCTTTCTCTCATCTCTCGCCACCCTCGCTCTCTCTCTCTCGTCTCTCACCACCCTCGCTCTCTCTCGTCTCTCGCCAACATCGCTCTCCCTCTCTCTCTCGCCACCATCGCTCTCTCTCTCTGTCTCGTCTCTCGCCACCCTCACTCTCTTTCTCTCTCTCTCTCGTCTCTCGCTACCCTCGCTCTCCCTCTCTCTCTCGCCACCATCGCTCTCTCTCTCTCTCGCCACCATCGCTCTCTCTCTCTCTCGCCACCATCGCTCTCTCTCTCTCTCGCCACCATCGCTCTCTCTCTCTGTCTCGTCTCTCGCCACCCTCGCTCGCTCTCTCTCTCGTCTCTCGCCACCCTCGCTCGCTCTCTCATCTCTCGCCACCCTCGCTCGCTCTCTCTCTCGTCTCTCGCCACCCTCGCTCGCTCTCTCTCTCGTCTCTCGCCACCCTCGCTCGCTCTCTCTCTCGTCTCTCGCCACCCTCGCTCGCTCTCTCTCTCGATTCTCGCCACCCTCGTATGCTCTCTCTCTCGTCTCTCGCCACCCTCGCTCGCTCTCTCTCTCGTCTCTCGCCACCCTCGCTCTCTCTCGTCTCTCGCCAACATCGCTCTCCCTCTCTCTCTCGCCACCATCGCTCTCTCTCTCTCTCTCTCTCTCGTCTCTCGCTACCCTTGCTCTCCCTCTCTCTCTCGCCACCATCGCTCTCTCTCTCTCTCGCCACCATCGCTCTCTCTCTCTCTCGCCACCATCGCTCTCTCTCTCTCTCGCCACCATCGCTCTCTCTCTCTCTCGCCACCATCGCTCTCTCTCTCTCTCGCCACCATCGCTCTCTCTCTCTCTCGCCACCATCGCTCTCTCTCTCTCTCGCCACCATCGCTCTCTCTCTCTCGCCACCATCGCTCTCTCTCTCTCTCGCCACCATCGCTCTCTCTCTCTCTCGCCACCATCGCTCTCTCTCTCTCTCGCCACCATCGCTCTCTCTCTCTCTCGCCACCATCGCTCTCTCTCTCTCTCGCCACCATCGCTCTCTCTCTCTCTCGCCACCATCGCTCTCTCTCTCTCTCGCCACCATCGCTCTCTCTCTCTGTCTCGTCTCTCGCCACCCTCGCTCGCTCTCTCTCTCTCTCGCCACCCTGGCTCGCTCTCTCATCTCTCGCCACCCTTGCTCGCTCTCTCTCTCGTCTCTCGCCACCCTCGCTCGCTCTCTCTCTCGTCTCTCGCCACCCTCGCTCGCTCTCTCTCTCGTCTCTCGCCACCCTCGCTCGCTCTCTGTCTCGTCTCTCGCCACCCTCGCTCGCTCTCTCTCTCGTCTCTCGCCACCCTCGCTCGCTCTCTCTCGTCTCTCGCCACCCTCGCTCGCTCTCTCTCTCGTCTCTCGCCACCCTCGCTCGCTCTCTCTCGTCTCTCGCCACCCTCGCTCGCTCTCTCTCTTGTCTCTCGCCACCCTCGCTCGCTCTCTCTCTCGTCTCTCGCCACCCTCGCTCGCTCTCTCTCTCGATTCTCGCCACCCTCGTTTGCTCTCTCTCTCGTCCCTCGCCACCCTCGCTCGCTCTCTCTCTCGTCTCTCGCCAATCTTGCTCTCTCTCTCTCTCTCTCGTCTCACGCCACCCTCGCTCGCTCTCTCTCTCGTCTCTCGCCACCCTAGCTCGCTCTCTCTGTCTCGTCTCTCGCCACCCTCGCTCGCTCTCTTTCTCTCGTCTCTCGCCACGCTCGCTCGCTCTCTCTCTCTCGTCTCTCGCCACGCTCTCTTGCTCTCTCTCTCTCGTCTCTCGCCACCATCGCTCGCTCTCTCTCTCTCGTCTCTCGCCACCATCGCTCGCTCTCTCTCTCTCGTCTCTCGCCACCCTTGCTCGCTCTGTCTCGTCTCTCGCTACAGTCGCTCGATCTCTCCCTCCCTTTCTCGTCTCTCGCCACCCTCGCTCTCTCTCTCTCGTCTCTCGCCGTCCTCGCGCTCTCTCTTTCGTCTCTCGCCACCCTCGCGCTCTCTCTGTCTCGTCTCTCGCCACCCTCGCTCGCTCTCTCTCTCGTCTCTCGCCACCCTCGCTCGCTCTCTCTCGTCTCTCGCCACCCTCGCTCGCTCTCTCTCGTCTCTCGCCACCCTCGCTCGCTCTCTCTCGTCTCTCGCCACCCTCGCTCGCTCTCTCTCTCGTCTCTCGCCACCCTCGCTCGCTCTCTCTCTCGTCTCTCGCCACCCTCGCTCGCTCTCTCTCTCATCTCTCGCCACCCTCGCTCGCTCTCTCTCTCGATTCTCGCCACCCTCGTATGCTCTCTCTCTCGTCTCTCGCCACCCTCGCTCGCTCTCTCTCTCGTCTCTCGCCACCCTCGCTCGCTCTCTCTCTCGTCTCTCGCCACCCTAGCTCTCTCTCTCTCTCTCGTCTCTCGCCTCCCTCGCTCTCTCTTTCTCTCATCTCTCGCCACCCTCGCTCTCTCTCTCTCGTCTCTCACCACCCTCGCTCTCTCTCGTCTCTCGCCAACATCGCTCTCCCTCTCTCTCTCGCCACCATCGCTCTCTCTCTCTGTCTCGTCTCTCGCCACCCTCGCTCTCTTTCTCTCTCTCTCTCGTCTCTCGC
Organism: Carcharodon carcharias; assembly: GCF_017639515.1. Classification (NCBI taxonomy): domain Eukaryota; kingdom Metazoa; phylum Chordata; class Chondrichthyes; order Lamniformes; family Lamnidae; genus Carcharodon; species Carcharodon carcharias. The sequence goes on from NC_054470.1 coordinate 114,602,744, forward strand.
TACCCTCGCTCTCCCTCTCTCTCTCGCCACCATCGCTCTCTCTCTCTCTCGCCACCATCGCTCTCTCTCTCTCTCGCCACCATCGCTCTCTCTCTCTCTCGCCACCATCGCTCTCTCTCTCTGTCTCGTCTCTCGCCACCCTCGCTCGCTCTCTCTCTCGTCTCTCGCCACCCTCGCTCGCTCTCTCATCTCTCGCCACCCTCGCTCGCTCTCTCTCGTCTCTCGCCACCCTCGCTCGCTCTCTCTCGTCTCTCGCCACCCTCGCTCGCTCTCTCTCTCGTCTCACGCCACCCTCGCTCGCTCTCTCACTCGTCTCTCGCCACCCTCGCTCGCTCTCTCTCTCGTCTCTCGCCACCCTCGCTCGCTCTCTCTCTCGATTCTCGCCACCCTCGTATGCTCTCTCTCTCGTCTCTCGCCACCCTCGCTCGCTCTCTCTCTCGTCACTCGCCACCCTCGCTCTCTCTCGTCTCTCGCCAACATCGCTCTCCCTCTCTCTCTCGCCACCATCGCTCTCTCTCTCTGTCTCGTCTCTCGCCACCCTCGCTCTCTTTCTCTCTCTCTCTCTCGTCTCTCGTTACCCTCGCTCTCCCTCTCTCTCTCGCCACCATCGCTCTCTCTCTCTCTCGCCACCATCGCTCTCTCTCTCTCTCGCCACCATCGCTCTCTCTCTCTCTCGCCACCATCGCTCTCTCTCTCTCTCGCCACCATCGCTCTCTCTCTCTCTCGCCACCATCGCTCTCTCTCTCTCTGTCTCGTCTCTCGCCACCATCGCTCTCTCTCTCTCTCGCCACCATCGCTCTCTCTCTCTCTCGCCACCATCGCTCTCTCTCTCTCTCGCCACCATCGCTCTCTCTCTCTCTCGCCACCATCGCTCTCTCTCTCTCTCGCCACCATCGCTCTCTCTCTCTCGCCACCATCGCTCTCTCTCTCTCTCGCCACCATCGCTCTCTCTCTCTCTCGCCACCATCGCTCTCTCTCTCTCTCGCCACCATCGCTCTCTCTCTCTCTCGCCACCATCGCTCTCTCTCTCTGTCTCGTCTCTCGCCACCCTCGCTCGCTCTCTCTCTCTCTCGCCACCCTCGCTCGCTCTCTCATCTCTCGCCACCCTTGCTCACTCTCTCTCTCGTCTCTCGCCACCCTCGCTCGCTCTCTCTCTCGTCTCTCGCCACCCTCGCTCGCTCTCTCTCTCGTCTCTCGCCACCCTCGCTCGCTCTCTCACTCGTCTCTCGCCACACTCGCTCGCTCTCTCTCTCGTCTCTCGCCACCCTAGCTCGCTCTCTCTGTCTCGTCTCTCGCCACCCTCGCTCGCTCTCTTTCTCTCGTCTCTCGCCACGCTCGCTCGCTCTCTCTCTCTCGTCTCTCGCCACGCTCGCTTGCTCTCTCTCTCTCGTCTCTCGCCACCATCGCTCGCTCTCTCTCTCTCGTCTCTCGCCACCATCGCTCGCTCTCTCTCTCTCGTCTCTCGCCACCCTTGCTCGCTCTGTCTCGTCTCTCGCTACAGTCGCTCGATCTCTCCCTCCCTTTCTCGTCTCTCGCCACCCTCGCTCTCTCTCTCTCGTCTCTCGCCGTCCTCGCGCTCTCTCTTTCGTCTCTCGCCACCCTCGCGCTCTCTCTGTCTCGTCTCTCGCCACCCTCGCTCGCTCTCTCTCTCGTCTCTCGCCACCCTCGCTCGCTCTCTCTCGTCTCTCGCCACCCTCGCTCGCTCTCTCTCGTCTCTCGCCACCCTCGCTCGCTCTCTCTCGTCTCTCGCCACCCTCGCTCGCTCTCTCTCTCGTCTCTCGCCACCCTCGCTCGCTCTCTCTCTCGTCTCTCGCCACCCTCGCTCGCTCTCTCTCTCATCTCTCGCCACCCTCGCTCGCTCTCTCTCTCGATTCTCGCCACCCTCGTATGCTCTCTCTCTCGTCTCTCGCCACCATCGCTCGCTCTCTCTCTCTCGTCTCTCGCCACCATCGCTCGCTCTCTCTCTCTCGTCTCTCGCCACCCTTGCTCGCTCTGTCTCGTCTCTCGCTACAGTCGCTCGATCTCTCCCTCCCTTTCTCGTCTCTCGCCACCCTCGCTCTCTCTCTCTCGTCTCTCGCCGTCCTCGCGCTCTCTCTTTCGTCTCTCGCCACCCTCGCGCTCTCTCTGTCTCGTCTCTCGCCACCCTCGCTCGCTCTCTGTCTCGTCTCTCACTACCCTCGCTCGCTCTCTGTCTCGTCTCTCGCCACGCTCGCTCGCTCTCTCTCTCGTCTCTCGCCACCCTCGCTCGCTCTCTCATCTCTCGCCACCCTCGCTCGCTCTCTCTCTCGTCTCTCGCCACCCTCGCTCGCTCTCTCTCTCGTCTCTCGCCACCCTCGCTCGTTCTCTCTCTCGTCTCTCGCCACACTCGCTTGCTCTCTCTCTCGTCTCTCGCCACCCTCGCTCGCTCTCTCTCTCGTCTCTCGCCACCCTCGCTCGCTCTCTCTCTCGTCTCACGCCACCCTCGCTCGCTCTCTCTCTCGTCTCACGCCACCCTCGCTCGCTCTCTCTCTCGTCTCTCGCCACCCTCGCTCGCTCTCTCTCTCTCGTCTCTCGCCACCATCGCTCGCTCTCTCTCTCTCGTCTCTCGCCACCCTCGCTCGCTCTCTCTCTCTCATCTCTCGCCACCCTTGCTCGCTCTCTCTCGTCTCTCGCCACACTCGCTCGATCTCTCTCTCCCTTTCTCGTCTCTCGCTACCCTCGCTCTCTCTCTCTCGTCTCTCGCCACCCTCGCACTCCCTCTCGTCTCTCGCCACCCTCGCGCTCTCTCTGTCTCGTCTCTTGCCACCCTCGCTCGCTCTCTCTGTCTCGTCTCTCGCCACCCTCGCTCGCTCTCTGTCTCGTCTCTCGCCACCCTCGCTCGCTCTCTCTCGTCTCTCGCCACCCTCGCTCGCTCTCTCTCTCGTCTCTCGCCACCCTCGCTCGCTCTCTCTCTCATCTCTCGCCACCCTCGCTCGCTCTCTCTCTCGATTCTCACCACCCTCGTTTGTTCTCTCTCTCGTCTCTCGCCACCCTCGCTCGCTCTCTCTCTCTCTCTCGTCTCACGCCACCCTCGCTCGCTCTCTCTATCGTCTCTCGCCACCCTCGCTCGCTCTCTCTGTCTCGTCTCTCGCCACCCTCGCTCGCTCTCTCTCTCGTCTCTCGCCACCCTCTCTCTCTCTCTCTCGTCTCTCGCCACCCTCTCTCTCTCTCTCTCGTCTCTCGCCACCCTCGCTCGCTCTCTCTCTCGTCTCTCTCCACCCTCGCTCGCTCTCTCTCTCGTCTCTCGCCACCCTCGCTCGCTCTCTCTCTCATCTCTCGCCACCCTCGCTCGCTCTCTCTCTCGATTCTCGCCACCCTCGTATGCTCTCTCTCTCGTCTCTCGCCACCCTCGCTCGCTCTCTCTCTCGTCTCTCGCCACCCTCGCTCGCTCTCTCTCTCGTCTCTCGCCACCCTAGCTCTCTCTCTCTCTCTCGTCTCTCGCCTCCCTCGCTCTCTCTTTCTCTCATCTCTCGCCACCCTCGCTCTCTCTCTCTCGTCTCTCACCACCCTCGCTCTCTCTCGTCTCTCGCCAACATCGCTCTCCCTCTCTCTCTCGCCACCATCGCTCTCTCTCTCTGTCTCGTCTCTCGCCACCCTCACTCTCTTTCTCTCTCTCTCTCGTCTCTCGCTACCCTCGCTCTCCCCCTCTCTCTCGCCACCATCGCTCTCTCTCTCTCTCGCCACCATCGCTCTCTCTCTCTCTCGCCACCATCGCTCTCTCTCTCTGTCTCGTCTCTCGCCACCCTCGCTCGCTCTCTCTCTCGTCTCTCGCCACCCTCGCTCGCTCTCTCATCTCTCGCCACCCTCGCTCGCTCTCTCTCTCGTCTCTCGCCACCCTCGCTCGCTCTCTCTCTCGTCTCTCGCCACCCTCGCTCGCTCTCTCTCTCGTCTCTCGCCACCCTCGCTCGCTCTCTCTCTCGATTCTCGCCACCCTCGTATGCTCTCTCTCTCGTCTCTCGCCACCCTCGCTCGCTCTCTCTCTCGTCTCTCGCCACCCTCGCTCTCTCTCGTCTCTCGCCAACATCGCTCTCCCTCTCTCTCTCGCCACCATCGCTCTCTCTCTCTCTCTCTCTCTCGTCTCTCGCTACCCTTGCTCTCCCTCTCTCTCTCGCCACCATCGCTCTCTCTCTCTCGCCACCATCGCTCTCTCTCTCTCTCTCTCTCTCGTCTCTCGCTACCCTTGCTCTCCCTCTCTCTCTCGCCACCATCGCTCTCTCTCTCTCGCCACCATCGCTCTCTCTCTCTCTCGCCACCATCGCTCTCTCTCTCTCTCGCCACCATCGCTCTCTCTCTCTCTCGCCACCATCGCTCTCTCTCTCTCTCGCCACCATCGCTCTCTCTCTCTCTCGCCACCATCGCTCTCTCTCTCTCTCGCCACCATCGCTCTCTCTCTCTCTCGCCACCATCGCTCTCTCTCTCTCTCGCCACCATCGCTCTCTCTCTCTCTCGCCACCATCGCTCTCTCTCTCTCTCGCCACCATCGCTCTCTCTCTCTCTCGCCACCATCGCTCTCTCTCTCTCTCGCCACCATCGCTCTCTCTCTCTGTCTCGTCTCTCGCCACCCTCGCTCGCTCTCTCTCTCTCTCGCCACCCTGGCTCGCTCTCTCATCTCTCGCCACCCTTGCTCGCTCTCTCTCTCGTCTCTCGCCACCCTCGCTCGCTCTCTCTCTCGTCTCTCGCCACCCTCGCTCGCTCTCTCTCTCGTCTCTCGCCACCCTCGCTCGCTCTCTGTCTCGTCTCTCGCCACCCTCGCTCGCTCTCTCTCTCGTCTCTCGCCACCCTCGCTCGCTCTCTCTCGTCTCTCGCCACCCTCGCTCGCTCTCTCTCTCGTCTCTCGCCACCCTCGCTCGCTCTCTCTCGTCTCTCGCCACCCTCGCTCGCTCTCTCTCTTGTCTCTCGCCACCCTCGCTCGCTCTCTCTCTCGTCTCTCGCCACCCTCGCTCGCTCTCTCTCTCGATTCTCGCCACCCTCGTTTGCTCTCTCTCTCGTCACTCGCCACCCTCGCTCGCTCTCTCTCTCGTCTCTCGCCAATCTTGCTCTCTCTCTCTCTCTCGTCTCACGCCACCCTCGCTCGCTCTCTCTCTCGTCTCTCGCCACCCTAGCTCGCTCTCTCTGTCTCGTCTCTCGCCACCCTCGCTCGCTCTCTTTCTCTCGTCTCTCGCCACGCTCGCTCGCTCTCTCTCTCTCGTCTCTCGCCACGCTCGCTTGCTCTCTCTCTCTCGTCTCTCGCCACCATCGCTCGCTCTCTCTCTCTCGTCTCTCGCCACCATCGCTCGCTCTCTCTCTCTCGTCTCTCGCCACCCTTGCTCGCTCTGTCTCGTCTCTCGCTACAGTCGCTCGATCTCTCCCTCCCTTTCTCGTCTCTCGCCACCCTCGCTCTCTCTCTCTCGTCTCTCGCCGTCCTCGCGCTCTCTCTTTCGTCTCTCGCCACCCTCGCGCTCTCTCTGTCTCGTCTCTCGCCACCCTCGCTCGCTCTCTCTCTCGTCTCTCGCCACCCTCGCTCGCTCTCTCTCGTCTCTCGCCACCCTCGCTCGCTCTCTCTCGTCTCTCGCCACCCTCGCTCGCTCTCTCTCGTCTCTCGCCACCCTCGCTCGCTCTCTCTCGTCTCTCGCCACCCTCGCTCGCTCTCTCTCTCGTCTCTCGCCACCCTCGCTCGCTCTCTCTCTCGTCTCTCGCCACCCTCGCTCGCTCTCTCTCTCATCTCTCGCCACCCTCGCTCGCTCTCTCTCTCGATTCTCGCCACCCTCGTATGCTCTCTCTCTCGTCTCTCGCCACCCTCGCTCGCTCTCTCTCTCGTCTCTCGCCACCCTCGCTCGCTCTCTCTCTCGTCTCTCGCCACCCTAGCTCTCTCTCTCTCTCTCGTCTCTCGCCTCCCTCGCTCTCTCTTTCTCTCATCTCTCGCCACCCTCGCTCTCTCTCTCGTCTCTCACCACCCTCGCTCTCTCTCGTCTCTCGCCAACATCGCTCTCCCTCTCTCTCTCGCCACCATCGCTCTCTCTCTCTGTCGCGTCTCTCGCCACCCTCGCTCTCTTTCTCTCTCTCTCTCGTCTCTCGCTACCCTCGCTCTCCCTCTCTCTCTCGCCACCATCGCTCTCTCTCTCTCTCGCCACCATCGCTCTCTCTCTCTCTCGCCACCATCGCTCTCTCTCTCTCTCGCCACCATCGCTCTCTCTCTCTCTCGCCACCATCGCTCTCTCTCTCTCTCGCCACCATCGCTCTCTCTCTCTGTCTCGTCTCTCGCCACCCTCGCTCGCTCTCTCTCTCGTCTCTCGCCACCCTCGCTCGCTCTCTCATCTCTCGCCACCCTCGCTCGCTCTCTCTCTCGTCTCTCGCCACCCTCGCTCGCTCTCTCTCGTCTCTCGCCACCCTCGCTCGCTCTCTCTCTCGTCTCACGCCACCCTCGCTCGCTCTCTCACTCGTCTCTCGCCACCCTCGCTCGCTCTCTCTCTCGTCTCTCGCCACCCTCGCTCGCTCTCTCTCTCGATTCTCGCCACCCTCGTATGCTCTCTCTCTCGTCTCTCGCCACCCTCGCTCGCTCTCTCTCTCGTCTCTCGCCACCCTCGCTCTCTCTCGTCTCTCGCCAACATCGCTCTCCCTCTCTCTCTCGCCACCATCGCTCTCTCTCTCTGTCTCGTCTCTCGCCACCCTCGCTCTCTTTCTCTCTCTCTCTCTCGTCTCTCGCTACCCTCGCTCTCCCTCTCTCTCTCGCCACCATCGCTCTCTCTCTCTCTCGCCACCATCGCTCTCTCTCTCTCTCGCCACCATCGCTCTCTCTCTCTCTCGCCACCATCGCTCTCTCTCTCTCTCGCCACCATCGCTCTCTCTCTCTCTCGCCACCATCGCTCTCTCTCTCTCTCGCCACCATCGCTCTCTCTCTCTCTCGCCACCATCGCTCTCTCTCTCTCTCGCCACCATCGCTCTCTCTCTCTCTCGCCACCATCGCTCTCTCTCTCTCTCGCCACCATCGCTCTCTCTCTCTCTCGCCACCATCGCTCTCTCTCTCTCTCGCCACCATCGCTCTCTCTCTCTCTCGCCACCATCGCTCTCTCTCTCTCTCGCCACCATCGCTCTCTCTCTCTCTCGCCACCATCGCTCTCTCTCTCTCTCGCCACCATCGCTCTCTCTCTCTCTCGCCACCATCGCTCTCTCTCTCTCTCGCCACCATCGCTCTCTCTCTCTCTCGCCACCATCGCTCTCTCTCTCTCTCGCCACCATCGCTCTCTCTCTCTCTCGCCACCATCGCTCTCTCTCTCTCTCGCCACCATCGCTCTCTCTCTCTCTCGCCACCATCGCTCTCTCTCTCTCTCGCCACCATCGCTCTCTCTCTCTCTCGCCACCATCGCTCTCTCTCTCTGTCTCGTCTCTCGCCACCCTCGCTCGCTCTCTCTGTCTCTCGCCACCCTCGCTCGCTCTCTCATCTCTCGCCACCCTTGCTCGCTCTCTCTCTCGTCTCTCGCCACCCTCGCTCGCTCACTCTCTCGTCTCTCGCCACCCTCGCTCGCTCTCTCTCTCGTCTCTCGCCACCCTCGCTCGCTCTCTCACTCGTCTCTCGCCACACTCGCTCGCTCTCTCTCTCGTCTCTCGCCACCCTAGCTCGCTCTCTCTGTCTCGTCTCTCGCCACCCTCGCTCGCTCTCTTTCTCTCGTCTCTCGCCACGCTCGCTCGCTCTCTCTCTCTCGTCTCTCGCCACGCTCGCTTGCTCTCTCTCTCTCGTCTCTCGCCACCATCGCTCGCTCTCTCTCTCTCGTCTCTCGCCACCATCGCTCGCTCTCTCTCTCTCGTCTCTCGCCACCCTTGCTCGCTCTGTCTCGTCTCTCGCTACAGTCGCTCGATCTCTCCCTCCCTTTCTCGTCTCTCGCCACCCTCGCTCTCTCTCTCTCGTCTCTCGCCGTCCTCGCGCTCTCTCTTTCGTCTCTCGCCACCCTCGCGCTCTCTCTGTCTCGTCTCTCGCCACCCTCGCTCGCTCTCTCTCTCGTCTCTCGCCACCCTCGCTCGCTCTCTCTCGTCTCTCGCCACCCTCGCTCGCTCTCTCTCGTCTCTCGCCACCCTCGCTCGCTCTCTCTCGTCTCTCGCCACCCTCGCTCGCTCTCTCTCTCGTCTCTCGCCACCCTCGCTCGCTCTCTCTCTCGTCTCTCGCCACCCTCGCTCGCTCTCTCTCTCATCTCTCGCCACCCTCGCTCGCTCTCTCTCTCGATTCTCGCCACCCTCGTATGCTCTCTCTCTCGTCTCTCGCCACCCTCGCTCGCTCTCTCTCTCGTCTCTCGCCACCCTCGCTCGCTCTCTCTCTCGTCTCTCGCCACCCTAGCTCTCTCTCTCTCTCTCGTCTCTCGCCTCCCTCGCTCTCTCTTTCTCTCATCTCTCGCCACCCTCGCTCTCTCTCTCTCGTCTCTCACCACCCTCGCTCTCTCTCGTCTCTCGCCAACATCGCTCTCCCTCTCTCTCTCGCCACCATCGCTCTCTCTCTCTGTCTCGTCTCTCGCCACCCTCGCTCTCTTTCTCTCTCTCTCTCGTCTCTCGCTACCCTCGCTCTCCCTCTCTCTCTCGCCACCATCGCTCTCTCTCTCTCGCGCCACCATCGCTCTCTCTCTCTCTCGCCACCATCGCTCTCTCTCTCTCTCGCCACCATCGCTCTCTCTCTCTGTCTCGTCTCTCGCCACCCTCGCTCGCTCTCTCTCTCGTCTCTCGCCACCCTCGCTCGCTCTCTCATCTCTCGCCACCCTCGCTCGCTCTCTCTCTCGTCTCTCGCCACCCTCGCTCGCTCTCTCTCTCGTCTCACGCCACCCTCGCTCGCTCTCTCTCTCGTCTCACGCCACCCTCGCTCGCTCTCTCACTCGTCTCTCGCCACCCTCGCTCGCTCTCTCTCTCGTCTCTCGCCACCCTCGCTCGCTCTCTCTCTCGATTCTCGCCACCCTCGTATGCTCTCTCTCTCGTCTCTCGCCACCCTCGCTCGCTCTCTCTCTCGTCTCTCGCCACCCTCGCTCTCTCTCGTCTCTCGCCAACATCGCTCTCCCTCTCTCTCTCGCCACCATCGCTCTCTCTCTCTGTCTCGTCTCTCGCCACCCTCGCTCTCCCTCTCTCTCTCGCCACCATCGCTCTCTCTCTCTCTCGCCACCATCGCTCTCTCTCTCTCTCGCCACCATCGCTCTCTCTCTCTCTCGCCACCATCGCTCTCTCTCTCTCTCGCCACCATCGCTCTCTCTCTCTCTCGCCACCATCGCTCTCTCTCTCTCTCGCCACCATCGCTCTCTCTCTCTCTCGCCACCATCGCTCTCTCTCTCTCTCGCCACCATCGCTCTCTCTCTCTCTCGCCACCATCGCTCTCTCTCTCTCTCGCCACCATCGCTCTCTCTCTCTCTCGCCACCATCGCTCTCTCTCTCTCTCGCCACCATCGCTCTCTCTCTCTCTCGCCACCATCGCTCTCTCTCTCTCTCGCCACCATCGCTCTCTCTCTCTCTCGCCACCATCGCTCTCTCTCTCTCTCGCCACCATCGCTCTCTCTCTCTCTCGCCACCATCGCTCTCTCTCTCTCTCGCCACCATCGCTCTCTCTCTCTCTCGCCACCATCGCTCTCTCTCTCTCTCGCCACCATCGCTCTCTCTCTCTCTCGCCACCATCGCTCTCTCTCTCTCTCGCCACCATCGCTCTCTCTCTCTGTCTCGTCTCTCGCCACCCTCGCTCGCTCTCTCTCTCTCTCGCCACCCTCGCTCGCTCTCTCATCTCTCGCCACCCTTGCTCGCTCTCTCTCTCGTCTCTCGCCACCCTCGCTCGCTCTCTCTCTCGTCTCTCGCCACCCTCGCTCGCTCTCTCTCTCGTCTCTCGCCACCCTCGCTCGCTCTCTCACTCGTCTCTCGCCACACTCGCTCGCTCTCTCTCTCGTCTCTCGCCATCCTCGCTCGCTCTCTCTCGTCTCTCGCCACCCTCGCTCGCTCTCTCTCTCGTCTCTCGCCACCCTCGCTCGCTCTCTCTCTCGTCTCTCGCCACCCTCGCTCGCTCTCTCTCTCATCTCTCGCCACCCTCGCTCGCTCTCTCTCTCGATTCTCGCCACCCTCGCTCGCTCTCTCTGTCTCGTCTCTCGCTACCCTCGCTCGCTCTCTGTCTCGTCTCTCGCCACGCTCGCTCGCTCTCTCTCTCGTCTCTCGCCACCCTCGCTCGCTCTCTCATCTCTCGCCACCCTCGCTCGCTCTCTCTCTCGTCTCTCGCCACCCTCGCTCGCTCTCTCTCGTCTCTCGCCACCCTCGCTCGCTCTCTCTCTTGTCTCTCGCCACCCTCGCTCGCTCTCTCTCTCGTCTCTCGCCACCCTCGCTCGCTCTCTCTCTCGATTCTCGCCACCCTCGTTTGCTCTCTCTCTCGTCCCTCGCCACCCTCGCTCGCTCTCTCTCTCGTCTCTCGCCACCCTAGCTCGCTCTCTCTGTCTCGTCTCTCGCCACCCTCGCTCGCTCTCTCTCTCTCGTCTCTCGCCACGCTCGCTCGCTCTCTCTCTCTCGTCTCTCGCCACGCTCGCTTGCTCTTTCTCTCTCGTCTCTCGCCACCATCGCTCGCTCTCTCTCTCTCGTCTCTCGCCACCATCGCTCGCTCTCTCTCTCTCGTCTCTCGCCACCCTTGCTCGCTCTGTCTCGTCTCTCGCTACAGTCGCTCGATCTCTCCCTCCCTTTCTCGTCTCTCGCCACCCTCGCTCTCTCTCTCTCGTCTCTCGCCGTCCTCGCGCTCTCTCTCTCGTCTCTCGCCACCCTCGCGCTCTCTCTGTCTCGTCTCTCGCCACCCTCGCTCGCTCTCTGTCTCGTCTCTCGCTACCCTCGCTCGCTCTCTGTCTCGTCTCTCGCCACGCTCGCTCGCTCTCTCTCTCGTCTCTCGCCACCCTCGCTCGCTCTCTCATCTCTCGCCACCCTCGCTCGCTCTCTCTCTCGTCTCTCGCCACCCTCGCTCGCTCTCTCTCTCGTCTCTCGCCACCCTCGCTCGTTCTCTCTCTCGTCTCTCGCCACACTCGCTTGCTCTCTCTCTCGTCTCTCGCCACCCTCGCTCGCTCTCTCTCTCGTCTCTCGCTCGCTCTCTCTCTCGTCTCTCGCCACCCTCGCTCGCTCTCTCTCTCGTCTCACGCCACCCTCGCTCGCTCTCTCTCTCGTCTCACGCCACCCTCGCTCGCTCTCTCTCTCGTCTCACGCCACCCTCGCTCGCTCTCTCTCTCGTCTCTCGCCACCCTCGCTCGCTCTCTCTCTCTCGTCTCTCGCCACCATCGCTCGCTCTCTCTCTCTCGTCTCTCGCCACCATCGCTCGCTCTCTCTCTCTCATCTCTCGCCACCCTTGCTCGCTCTCTCTCGTCTCTCGCCACACTCGCTCGATCTCTCTCTCCCTTTCTCGTCTCTCGCCACCCTCGCTCTCTCTCTCTCGTCTCTCGCCAACCTCGCACTCCCTCTCGTCTCTCGCCACCCTCGCGCTCTCTCTGTCTCGTCTCTTGCCACCCTCGCTCGCTCTCTCTGTCTCGTCTCTCGCCACCCTCGCTCGCTCTCTGTCTCGTCTCTCGCCACCCTCGCTCGCTCTCTCTCGTCTCTCACCACCCTCGCTCGCTCTCTCTCTCGTCTCTCGCCACCCTCGCTCGCTCTCTCTCTCATATCTCGCCACCCTCGCTCGCTCTCTCTCTCGATTCTCGCCACCCTCGTTTGTTCTCTCTCTCGTCTCTCGCCACCCTCGCTCGCTCTCTCTCTCTCTCTCGTCTCACGCCACCCTCGCTCGCTCTCTCTATCGTCTCTCGCCACCCTCGCTCGCTCTCTCTCGTCTCTCGCCACCCTCGCTCGCTCTCTCTCTCGTCTCTCGCAACACTCGCTCGCTCTCTCTCTCTCGTCTCTCGCCACCCTCGCTTGCTCTCTCTCTCTCGTCTCTCGCCACCATCGCTCGCTCTCTCTCGTCTCTCGCCACCATCGCTCGCTTTCTCTCTCTCGCCTCTCGCCACCCTTGCTCGCTCTCTCGTCTCTCGCCACACTCGCTCGATCTCTCTCTCCCTTTCTCGTCTCTCGCCACCCTCGCTCTCTCTCTCTCGTCTCTCGCCATCCTCGCGCTCTCTCTCTCGTCTCTCGCCACCCTCGCTCGCTCTCTCTGTCTCGTCTCTCGCTACGCTCGCTCGCTCTCTCTGTCTCGTCTCTCGCTACCCTCGCTCGCTCTCTCTGTCTCGTCTCTCGCCACCCTCGCTCGCTCTCTCTCTCGTCTCTCGCCACCCTCGCTCGCTCTCTCTCTCGTCTCTCGCCACCCTCGCTCGCTCTCTCTCTCCTCACTCGCCACCCTCGCTCGCTCTCTCTCTCATCTCTCGCCACCCTCGCTCGCTCTCTCTCTCGATTCTCGCCACCCTCGTATGCTCTCTCTCTTGTCTCTCGCCACCCTCGCTCGCTCTCTCTCTAGTCTCTCGCCACCCTCGCTCGCTCTCTCTCTCGTCTCTCGCCACCCTAGCTCTCTCTCTCTCTCTCGTCTCTCGCCTCCCTCGCTCTCTCTTTCTCTCATCTCTCGCCACCCTCGCTCTCTCTCTCTCGTCTCTCACCACCCTCGCTCTCTCTCGTCTCTCGCCAACATCGCTCTCCCTCTCTCTCTCGCCACCATCGCTCTCTCTCTCTGTCTCGTCTCTCGCCACCCTCGCTCTTTCTCTCTCTCTCTCGTCTCTCGCTACCCTCGCTCTCCCTCTCTCTCTCGCCACCATCGCTCTCTCTCTCTCGCCACCATCGCTCTCTCTCTCTCTCGCCACCATCGCTCTCTCTCTCTCTCGCCACCATCGCTCTCTCTCTCTCTCTCGCCACCATCGCTCTCTCTCTCTCTCGCCACCATCGCTCTCTCTCTCTGTCTCGTCTCTCGCCACCCTCGCTCGCTCTCTCTCTCGATTCTCGCCACCCTCGCTCGCTCTCTCATCTCTCGCCACCCTCGCTCGCTCTCTCTCTCGTCTCTCGCCACCCTCGCTCGCTCTCTCTCGTCTCTCGCCACCCTCGCTCGCTCTCTCTCTCGTCTCACGCCACCCTCGCTCGCTCTCTCTCTCGTCTCTCGCCACCCTCGCTCGCTCTCTCTCTCGTCTCTCGCCACCCTCGCTCGCTCTCTCTCTCGATTCTCGCCACCCTCGTATGCTCTCTCTCTCGTCTCTCGCCACCCTCGCTCGCTCTCTCTCTCGTCTCTCGCCACCCTCGCTCGCTCTCTCTCTCTCGTCTCTCGCCACCCTCGCTCTCTCTCGGCTCTCGCCAACATCGCTCTCCCTCTCTCTCTCGCCACCACCGCTCTCTCTCTCTGTCTCGTCTCTCGCCACCCTCGCTCTCTTTCTCTCTCTCTCTCGTCTCTCGCTACCCTCGCTCTCCCTCTCTCTCTCGCCACCATCGCTCTCTCTCTCTCTCGCCACCATCGCTCTCTCTCTCTCTCGCCACCATCGCTCTCTCTCTCTCTCGCCACCATCGCTCTCTCTCTCTCTCGCCACCATCGCTCTCTCTCTCTCTCGCCACCATCGCTCTCTCTCTCTGTCTCGTCTCTCGCCACCCTCGCTCGCTCTCTCTCTCTCTCGCCACCCTCGCTCGCTCTCTCTCGTCTCTCGCCACCCTCGCTCGCTCTCTCTCTCGTCTCTCGCCACCCTCGCTCGCTCTCTCTCTCGTCTATCGCCACCCTCGCTCGCTCTCTCTCTCGTCTCTCGCCACCCTCGCTCGCTCTCTCTCTCGATTCTCGCCACCCTCGTATGCTCTCTCTCTCGTCTCTCGCCACCCTCGCTCGCTCTCTCTCTCGTCTCTCGCCACCCTCGCTCGCTCTCTCTCTCTCGTCTCTCGCCACCCTCGCTCGCTCTCTCTCGTATCTCGCCACCATCGCTCGCTCTCTCTCTCGTCTCTCGCCACCATCGCTCTCTCTCTCTCGTCTCTCGCCACCCTCGCTCTCTCTCTCTCTCTTCTCTCGCCACCCTCGCTCGCTCTCTCTCTCTTCTCTCGCCACCCTCGCTCGCTATCTCTCTCATCTCTCGCCACACTCGCTCGATCTCTCTCTCCCTTTCTCGTCTCTCGCCACCCTCGCTCTCTCTCTCTCGTCTCTCGCCACCCTCGCACTCCCTCTCGTCTCTCGCCACCCTCGCGCTCTCTCTGTCTCGTCTCTTGCCACCCTCGCTCGCTCTCTCTGTCTCGTCTCTCGCCACCCTCGCTCGCTCTCTGTCTCGTCTCTCGCCACCCTCGCTCGCTCTCTCTCGTCTCTCGCCACCCTCGCTCGCTCTCTCTCGTCTCTCGCCACCCTCGCTCGCTCTCTCTCTCGTCTCTCGCCACCCTCGCTCGCTCTCTCTCTCATCTCTCGCCACCCTCGTTCGCTCTCTCTCTCGATTCTCGCCACCCTCGTTTGTTCTCTCTCTCGTCTCTCGCCACCCTCGCTCGCTCTCTCTCTCTCTCTCGTCTCACGCCACCCTCGCTCGCTCTCTCTATCGTCTCTCGCCACCCTCGCTCGCTCTCTCTCTCTCGTCTCTCGCCACCCTCGCTCGCTCTCTCTCTCTCGTCTCTCGCAACCCTCGCTCGCTCTCTCTCTCTCGTCTCTCGCCACCCTCGCTTGCTCTCTCTCTCACGTCTCTCGCCACCATCGCTCGCTCTCTCTCGTCTCTCACCACCATCGCTCGCTTTCTCTCTCTCGCCTCTCGCCACCCTTGCTCGCTCTCTCTCGTCTCTCGCCACACTCGCTCGATCTCTCTCTCCCTTTCTCGTCTCTCGCCACCCTCGCTCTCTCTCTCTCGTCTCTCGCCATCCTCGCGCTCTCTCTCTCGTCTCTCGCCACCCTCGCTCGCTCTCTCTGTCTCGTCTCTCGCTACCCTCGCTCGCTCTCTCTGTCTCGTCTCTCGCCACCCTCGCTCGCTCTCTCTCTCGTCTCTCGCCACCCTCGCTCGCTCTCTCATCTCTCGCCACCCTCGCTCGCTCTCTCTCTCGTCTCTCGCCACCCTCGCTCGCTCTCTCTCTCGTCTCTCGCCACCCTCGCTCGCTCTCTCTCTCGTCCCTCGCCACCCTCGCTCGCTCTCTCTCTCGTCTCTCGCCACCCTCGCTCGCACTCTCTCTCGTCTCTCGCCACTCTCGCTCGCTCTCTCTCTCGTCTGTCGCCAACCTCGCTCGCTCTCTCTCTCGTCTCTCGCCACCCTCGCTCGCTCTCTCTCTCGTCTCACGCCACCCACGCTCGCTCTCTCTCTCTCGTCTCTCGCCACCCTCGCTCGCTCTCTCTCTCTCGTCTCTCGCCACCCTCGCTCGCTCTCTCTCTCGTCTCTCGCCACTCTCGCTCGCTCTCTCTCTCGTCTCTCGCCACCCTCGCTCGCTCTCTCTCTCGTCTCACGCCACCCTCGCTCACTCTCTCTCTCGTCTCTCGCCACTCTCGCTCGCTCTCTCTCTCTCGTCTCTCGCCACCCTCGTTCTCTTTCTCTCTCTGTCTCGTCTCTCACTACCCTCGCTCTCCCTCTCTCTCTCGCCACCATCGCTCTCTCTCTCTGTCTCGTCTCTCGCCACCCTCGCTCGCTCTCTCTGTCTCGTCTCTCGCCACCCTCGCTCGCTCTCTCTCTCGTCCCTCGCCACCCTCGCTCGCTCTCTCATCTCTCGCCACCCTCGCTCGCTCTCTATCGTCTCTCGCCACCCTCGCTCTCTCTCTCTCGTCTCTCGCCACCCTCGCTCTCTCTCTCTCTCTCTCTCTCGTCTCTCGCCACCCTCGCTCGCTCTCTCTCTCGTCCCTCGCCACCCTCGCTCGCTCTCTCATCTCTCGCCACCCTCGCTCGCTCTCTATCGTCTCTCGCCACCCTCGCTCGCTCTCTCTCTCGTCTCTCGCCACCCTCGCTCGCTCTCTCTCTCGTCTCTCGCCACCCTCGCTCGCTCTCTCTCTCATCTCTCGCCACCCTCGCTCGCTCTCTCTCTCGATTCTCGCCACCCTCGTATGCTCTCTCTCTCGTCTCTCGCCACCCTCGCTCGCTCTCTCTCTCGTCTCTCGCCACCCTCGCTCGCTCTCTCTCTCGTCTCTCGCCACCCTAGCTCTCTCTCTCTCTCTCGTCTCTCGCCTCCCTCGCTCTCTCTTTCTCTCATCTCTCGCCACCCTCGCTCTCTCTCTCTCGTCTCTCACCACCCTCGCTCTCTCTCGTCTCTCGCCAACATCGCTCTCCCTCTCTCTCTCGCCACCATCGCTCTCTCTCTCTGTCTCGTCTCTCGCCACCCTCGCTCTCTTTCTCTCTCTCTCTCGTCTCTCGCTACCCTTGCTCTCCCTCTCTCTCTCGCCACCATCGCTCTCTCTCTCTCTCGCCACCATCGCTCTCTCTCTCTCTCTCGCCACCATCGCTCTCTCTCTCTCTCGCCACCATCGCTCTCTCTCTCTCTCGCCACCATCGCTCTCTCTCTCTCACCATCCTTCTCTCTCGCCACCATCGCTCTCTCTCTCTCTCGCCACCATCGCTCTCTCTCTCTGTCTCGTCTCTCGCCACCCTCGCTCGCTCTCTCTCTCGTCTCTCGCCACCCTCGCTCGCTCTCTCATCTCTCGCCACCCTCGCTCGCTCTCTCTCTCGTCTCTCGCCACCCTCGCTCGCTCTCTCTCGTCTCTCGCCACCCTCGCTCGCTCTCTCTCTCGTCTCACGCCACCCTCGCTCGCTCTCTCTCTCGTCTCTCGCCACCCTCGCTCGCTCTCTCTCTCGTCTCTCGCCACCCTCGCTCGCTCTCTCTCTCGATTCTCGCCACCCTCGTATGCTCTCTCTCTCGTCTCTCGCCACCCTCGCTCGCTCTCTCTCTCGTCTCTCGCCACCCTCGCTCGCTCTCTCTCTCTCGTCTCTCACCACCCTCGCTCTCTCTCGTCTCTCGCCAACATCGCTCTCCCTCTCTCTCTCGCCACCCTCGCTCTCTCTCTCTGTCTCGTCTCTCGCCACCCTCGCTCTCTTTCTCTCTCTCTCTCGTCTCTCGCTACCCTCGCTCTCCCTCTCTCTCTCGCCACCATCGCTCTCTCTCTCTCTCGCCACCATCGCTCTCTCTCCCTCTCGCCACCATCGCTCTCTCTCTCTCGCCACCATCGCTCTCTCTCTCTCTCGCCACCCTCGCTCTCTCTCTCTCTCGCCACCATCGCTCTCTCTCTCTCTCGCCACCATCGCTCTCTCTCTCTCTCGTCACCATCGCTCTCTCTCTCTCTCGCCACCATCGCTCTCTCTCTCTGTCTCGTCTCTCGCCACCCTCGCTCGCTCTCTCTCTCTCTCGCCACCCTCGCTCGCTCTCTCATCTCTCGCCACCCTTGCTCGCTCTCTCTCTCGTCTCTCGCCACCCTCGCTCGCTCTCTCTCTCGTCTATCGCCACCCTCGCTCGCTCTCTCTCTCGTCTCTCGCCACCCTCGCTCGCTCTCTCTCTCGTCTCTCGCCACCCTCGCTCGCTCTCTCTCTCGTCTCTCGCCACCCTCGCTCGCTCACTCTCTCGCCTCTCGCCACCCTCGCTCGCTCTCTCACTCGTCTCTCGCCACCCTCGCTCGCTCTCTCTCTCGTCTCTCGCCACCCTCGCTCGCTCTCTCTCGTCTCTCGCCACCCTCGCTCGCTCTCTCTCTCGTCTCTCGCCACCCTCGCTCGCTCTCTCTCTCGTCTCTCGCCACCCTCGCTCGCTCTCTCTCTCGATTCTCGCCACCCTCGTATGCTCTCTCTCTCTCGTCTCTCGCCACCCTCGCTCTCTCTCGTCTCTCGCCAACATCGCTCTCCCTCTCTCTCTCGCCACCATCGCTCTCTCTCTCTGTCTCGTCTCTCGCCACCCTCGCTCTCTTTCTCTCGTCTCTCGCTACCCTCGCTCTCCCTCTCTCTCTCGCCACCATCGCTCTCTCTCTCTCTCGCCACCATCGCTCTCTCTCTCTCTCGCCACCATCGCTCTCTCTCTCTCTCGCCACCATCGCTCTCTCTCTCTCTCGCCACCATCGCTCTCTCTCTCTCTCGCCACCATCGCTCTCTCTCTCTCTCGCCACCATCGCTCTCTCTCTCTCTCGCCATCATCGCTCTCTCTCTCTCTCGCCATCATCGCTCTCTCTCTCTCTCGCCACCATCGCTCTCTCTCTCTCTCGCCACCATCGCTCTCTCTCTCTCTCGCCACCATCGCTCTCTCTCTCTCTGTCTCGTCTCTCGCCACCCTCGCTCGCTCTCTCTCTCGTCTCTCGCCACCCTCGCTGGCTCTCTCATCTCTCGCCACCCTTGCTCGCTCTCTCTCTCGTCTCTCGCCACCCTCGCTCGCTCTCTCTCTCGTCGCTCGCCACCCTCGCTCGCTCTCTCTCTCGTCTCACGCCACCCTCGCTCGCTCACTCTCTCGTCTCTCGCCACCCTCGCTCGCTCTCTCACTCGTCTCTCGCCACTCTCGCTCGCTCACTCTCTCGTCTCTCGCCACCCTCGCTCGCTCTCTCTCTCGTCTCACGCCACCCTCGCTCGCTCTCTCTCTCGTCTCTCGCCACCCTCGCTCGCTCTCTCTCTCGTCTCTCGCCACCCTCGCTCGCTCTCTCTCTCGTCTCTCGCCACCCTCGCTCGCTCTCTCTCTTCTCTCGCCACCCTCGCTCGCTCTCTCTCTCATCTCTCGCCACCCTCGCTCGCTCTCTCTCTCGTCTCTCGCCACCCTCGCTCGCTCTCCCTCTCGTCTCTCGCCACCCTCGCTCTCTCTCTCTCTCGTCTCTCGCCACCCTAGCTCTCTCTCTCTCGTCTCTCGCCACCCTCGGTCTCTCTCGTCTCTCGCTACCTTCGCTCTCCCTCTCTCTCGCCACCATCGCTCTCTCTCTCTGTCTCATCTCTCGCCACCCTCGCTCGCTCTCTCTGTCTCGTCTCTCGCCACCCTCGCTCGCTCTCTCATCTCTCGCCACCCTCGCTCGCTCTCTCTCTCGTCTCTCGCCACCCTCGCTCGCTCTCTCGTCTCTCGCCACCCTCGCTCGCTCTCTCTCTCGTCTCTCGCCACCCTCGCTCGCTCTCTCTCTCGCCACCCTCGCTCGCTCTCTCTCTCGATTCTCGCCACCCTCGTTTGCTCTCTCTCTCGTCTCTCGCCACCCTCGTTTGCTCTCTCTCTCGTCTCTCGCCACCCTCGCTCGCTCTCTCTCTCTCGTCTCTCGCCACACTCGCTCGCTCTCTCTCTCGTCTCTCGCCACCCTCGCTTGCTCTCTCTCTCTCGTCTCTCGCCACCCTTGCTCGCTCTCTCTCGTCTCTCGCCACACTCGCTCGATCTCTCTCTCCCTTTCTCGTCTCTCGCCACCCTCGCTCTCTCTCTCTTGTCTCTCGCCATCCTCGCGCTCTCTCTCTCGTCTTTCGCCACCCTCGCGCTCTCTCTGTCTCGTCTCTCGCCACCCTCGCTCGCTCTCTGTCTCGTCTCTCGCTACCCTCGCTCGCTCTCTCTCTCGTCTCTCGCCACCCTCGCTCGCTCTCTCTCTCTTCTCTCGCCACCCTCGCTCGCTCTCTCACTCGTCTCTCGCCACTCTCGCTCGCTCACTCTCTCGTCTCTCGCCACCCTGGCTCGCTCTCTCTCTCGTCTCTCGCCACCCTCGCTTGCTCTCTCTCTCACGTCTCTCGCCACCCTCGCTCGCTCTCTCTCTCGTCTCTCGCCACTCTCGCTCGCTCTCTCTAGTCTCTCGCCACCCTCGCTCGCTCTCTCTCTCGTCTCACGCCACCCTCGCTCGCTCTCTCTCTCGTCTCTCGCCACCCTCGCTCGCTCTCTCTCTCTCGTCTCTCGCCACCCTCGCTCGCTCTCTCACTCGTCTCTCGCCACTCTCGCTCGCTCTCTCTCTCGTCTCACGCCACCCTCGCTCGCTCTCTCTCTCGTCTCTCGCCACCCTCGCTCGCTCTCTCTCTCTCGTCTCTCGCCACCCTCGCTCGCTCTCTCTCTCGTCTCACGCCACCCTCGCTCGCTCTCTCTAGTCTCTCGCCACCCTCGCTCGCTCTCTCTCTCGTCTCACGCCACCCTCGCTCGCTCTCTCTCTCGTCTCTCGCCACCCTCGCTCGCTCTCTCTCTCTCGTCTCTCGCCACCCTCGCTCGCTCTCTCTCTCTCGTCTCTCGCCACCCTCGCTCGCTCTCTCTCTCGTCTCTCGCCACCCTCGCTCGCTCTCTCTCTCGTCTCTCGCCACCCTTGCTCGCTCTCTCTCTCGTCTCTCGCCACCCTCGCTCGCTCTCTCTCTCGTCTCTCGCCACCCTCGCTCTCTCTCTCGTCTCTCGCCACCCTCGCTCTCTCTCTCTCTCTCGTCTCTCGCCTCCCTCGCTCTCTCTCTCTCTCTCGTCTCTCGCCTCCCTCGCTCTCTCTCTCGTCTCTCGCCACCCTCACTCTCTCTCTCTCGTCTCTCGCCACCCTCGCTCTCTCTCTCTCGTCTCTCGCCAACATCGCTCTCCCTCTCTCTCTCGCCACCATCGCTCTCCCTCTCTCTCTCGCCACCAACGCTCTCTCTCTGTCTCGTCTCTCGCCACCCTCGCTCGCTCTCTCTCTCTCGTCTCTCGCCACCCTCGCTCGCTCTCTCTCTCTCGTCTCTCGCCACACTCGCTCGCTCTCTCTCTCATCTCTCGCCACCCTCGCTTGCTCTCTCTCTCGTCTCTCGCCACCATCGCTCGCTCTCTCTCGTCTCTCGCCACCATCGCTCGCTCTCTCTCTCTCGTCTCTCGCCACACTCGCTCGATCTCTCTCTCCCTTTCTCGTCTCTCGCCACCCTCGCTCTCTCTCTCTCGTCTCTCGCCACCCTCGCTCGCTCTCTCTCTCGTCTCTCGCCACCCTCGCTCGCTCTCTCTCTCGTCTCTCGCCACCCTCGCTCGCTCTCTCTCTCATCTCTCGCCACCCTCGCTCGCTCTCTCTCTCGATTCTCGCCACCCTTGAATGCTCTCTCTCTCGTCTCTCGCCACCCTCGCTCGCTCTCTCTCTCGTCTCTCGCCACCCTCGCTCGCTCTCTCTCTCTCGTCTCTCGCTACCCTCGCTCGCTCTCTCTCTCTCGTCTCTCGCCACACTCGCTCGCTCTCTATCTCGTCTCTCGCCACCCTCGCTTGCTCTCTCTCTCTCGTCTCTCGCCACCATCGCTCGCTCTCTCTCGTCTCTCGCCACCATCGCTCGCTCTCTCTCTCTCGTCTCTCGCCACACTCGCTCGATCTCTCTCTCGTCTCTCGCCACCCTCGCTCGCTCTCTCTCTCGTCTCTCGCCACCCTCGCTCGCTCTCTCTCTCGTCTCTCGCCACCCTCGCTCTCTCACTCTCTCGTCTCTCACCACCCTCGCTCTCTCTCTCTCGTCTCTCGCCAACATCGCTCTCCCTCTCTCTCTCGCCAACATCGCTCTCCCTCTCTCGCCAACATCGCTCTCCCTCTCTCGCCAACATCGCTCTCCCTCTCTCGCCAACATCGCTCTCCCTCTCTCTCTCGCCAGCATCGCTCTCTCTCTCTTTCTCGTCTCTCGCCACCCTCGTTCTCTTTCTCGCTCTGTCTCGTCTCTCGCTACCCTCGCTCTCCCTCTCTCTCTCGCCAGCATCGCTCTCTCTCTCTGTCTCGTCTCTCGCCACCCTCGCTCGCTCTCTGTCTCGTCTCTCGCCACCCTCGCTCGCTCTCTCTCTCGTCCCTCGCCACCCTCGCTCGCTCTCTCATCTCTCGCCACCCTCGCTCGCTCTCTCTCGTCTCTCGCCACCCTCGCTCTCTCTCTCTCTCTCTCGTCTCACGCCACCCTCGCTCGCTCTCTCTCTCGTCTCTCGCCACCCTCGCTCGCTCTCTCTCTCTCGTCTCTCGCCACCCTCGCTCGCTCTCTCTCTCTCGTCTCTCGCCACACTCGCTCGCTCTCTCTCTCGTCTCTCGCCACCCTCGCTTGCTCTCTCTCTCTCGTCTCTCGCCACCATCGCTCGCTCTCTCTCTCTCGTCGCTCGCCACCCTCGCTCGCTCTCTCTCTCTCGTCTCTCGCCACCCTTGTTCGCTCTCTCTCGTCTCTCGCCACACTCGCTCGATCTCTCTCTCCCTTTCTCGTCTCTCGCCACCCTCGCTCTCTCTCTCTCGTCTCTCGCCATCCTCGCGCTCTCTCTCTCGTCTCTCGCCACCCTCGCGCTCTCTCTGTCTCGTCTCTCGCCACCCTCGCGCTCTCTCTGTCTCGTCTCTCGCCACCCTCGCTCGCTCTCTCTGTCTCGTCTCTCGCTACGCTCGCTCGCTCTCTCGTCTCTCGCCACCCTCGCTCGCTCTCTCTCGTCTCTCGCCACACTCGCTCGCTCTCTCTCATCTCTCGCCACCCTCGCTCGCTCTCTCTCGTCTCTCGCCACCCTCGCTCGCTCTCTCTCTCGTCTCTCACCACCCTCGCTCTCTCTCTCTCTCTCTCTCTCTCGCGCCATCCTCGCTCGCTCTCTCTCTCGTCTCTCGCCACCCTCGCTCGCTCTCTCTCTCGTCTCTCGCCACCCTCGCTCGCTCTCTCTCTCGTCTCTCGCCACCCTCGCTCGCTCTCTCTCTCGTCTCTCGCCACCCTCGCTCGCTCACTCTCTCGTCTCTCGCCACCCTCGCTCGCTCGCTCTCTCGTCTCTCGCCACCCTAGCTCTCTCTCTCTCGTCTCTCACCTCCCTCGCTCTCTCTCTCTCTCTCGCCATCCTCGCTCGCTCTCTCTCTCGTCTCTCGCCACCCTCGCTCGCTCTCTCTCTCGTCTCTCGCCACCCTCGCTCGCTCTCTCATCTCTCGCCACCCTCGCTCGCTCTCTCTCTCGTCTCTCGCCACCCTCGCTCGCTCTCTCTCTCGTCTCTCGCCACCCTCGCTCGCTCTCTCTCTCATCTCTCGCCACCCTCGCTCGCTCTCTCTCTCGTCTCTCGCCACCCTCGCTCGCTCACTCTCTCGTCTCTCGCCACCCTCGCTCGCTCTCTCTCTCGTCTCTCGCCACCCTAGCTCTCTCTCTCTCGTCTCTCACCTCCCTCGCTCTCTCTTTCTCTCATCTCTCGCCACCCTCGCTCTCTCTCGTCTCTCACCACCCTCGCTCTCTCTCGTCTCTCGCCAACATCGCTCTCCCTCTCTCTCTCGCCACCATCGCTCTCTGTCTCTGTCTCGTCTCTCGCCACCCTCGCTCTCTTTCTCTCTCTCTCTCGTCTCTCGCTACCCTCGCTCTCCCTCTCTCTCTCGCCACCATCGCTCTCTCTCTCTCTCGCCACCATCGCTCTCTCTCTCTCTCGCCACCATCGCTCTCTCTCTCTGTCTCGTCTCTCGCCACCCTCGCTCGCTCTCTCTCTCGTCTCTCGCCACCCTCGCTCGCTCTCTCTCTCGTCTCTCGCCACCCTCGCTCGCTCTCTCTCTTCTCTCGCCACCCTCGCTCGCTCTCTCTCTCATCTCTCGCCACCCTCGCTCGCTCTCTCTCTCGTCTCTCGCCACCCTCGCTCGCTCTCCCTCTCGTCTCTCGCCACCCTCGCTCTCTCTCTCTCTCGTCTCTCGCCACCCTAGCTCTCTCTCTCTCGTCTCTCGCCACCCTCGGTCTCTCTCGTCTCTCGCTACCTTCGCTCTCCCTCTCTCTCGCCACCATCGCTCTCTCTCTCTGTCTCATCTCTCGCCACCCTCGCTCGCTCTCTCTGTCTCGTCTCTCGCCACCCTCGCTCGCTCTCTCATCTCTCGCCACTCTCGCTCGCTCTCTCTCTCGTCTCTCGCCACCCTCGCTCGCTCTCTCGTCTCTCGCCACCCTCGCTCGCTCTCTCTCTCGTCTCTCGCCACCCTCGCTCGCTCTCTCTCTCGCCACCCTCGCTCGCTCTCTCTCTCGATTCTCGCCACCCTCGTTTGCTCTCTCTCTCGTCTCTCGCCACCCTCGTTTGCTCTCTCTCTCGTCTCTCGCCACCCTCGCTCGCTCTCTCTCTCTCGTCTCTCGCCACACTCGCTCGCTCTCTCTCTCGTCTCTCGCCACCCTCGCTTGCTCTCTCTCTCTCGTCTCTCGCCACCCTTGCTCGCTCTCTCTCGTCTCTCGCCACACTCGCTCGATCTCTCTCTCCCTTTCTCGTCTCTCGCCACCCTCGCTCTCTCTCTCTTGTCTCTCGCCATCCTCGCGCTCTCTCTCTCGTCTCTCGCCACCCTCGCGCTCTCTCTGTCTCGTCTCTCGCCACCCTCGCTCGCTCTCTGTCTCGTCTCTCGCTACCCTCGCTCGCTCTCTCTCTCGTCTCTCGCCACCCTCGCTCGCTCTCTCTCTCTTCTCTCGCCACCCTCGCTCGCTCTCTCACTCGTCTCTCGCCACTCTCGCTCGCTCACTCTCTCGTCTCTCGCCACCCTGGCTCGCTCTCTCTCTCGTCTCTCGCCACCCTCGCTCGCTCTCTCTCTCTCGTCTCTCGCCACCCTCGCTCGCTCTCTCTCTCGTCTCTCGCCACTCTCGCTCGCTCTCTCTAGTCTCTCGCCACCCTCGCTCGCTCTCTCTCTCGTCTCACGCCACCCTCGCTCGCTCTCTCTCTCGTCTCTCGCCACCCTCGCTCGCTCTCTCTCTCTCGTCTCTCGCCACCCTCGCTCGCTCTCTCACTCGTCTCTCGCCACTCTCGCTCGCTCTCTCTCTCGTCTCACGCCACCCTCGCTCGCTCTCTCTCTCGTCTCTCGCCACCCTCGCTCGCTCTCTCTCTCTCGTCTCTCGCCACCCTCGCTCGCTCTCTCTCTCGTCTCACGCCACCCTCGCTCGCTCTCTCTAGTCTCTCGCCACCCTCGCTCGCTCTCTCTCTCGTCTCACGCCACCCTCGCTCGCTCTCTCTCTCGTCTCTCGCCACCCTCGCTCGCTCTCTCTCTCTCGTCTCTCGCCACCCTCGCTCGCTCTCTCTCTCTCGTCTCTCGCCACCCTCGCTCGCTCTCTCTCTCGTCTCTCGCCACCCTCGCTCGCTCTCTCTCTCGTCTCTCGCCACCCTCGCTCGCTCTCTCTCTCGTCTCTCGCCACCCTCGCTCGCTCTCTCTCTCGTCTCTCGCCACCCTCGCTCTCTCTCTCTCTCGTCTCTCGCCACCCTCGCTCTCTCTCTCTCTCTCGTCTCTCGCCTCCCTCGCTCTCTCTCTCTCTCTCGTCTCTCGCCTCCCTCGCTCTCTCTCTCGTCTCTCGCCACCCTCACTCTCTCTCTCTCGTCTCTCGCCACCCTCGCTCTCTCTCTCTCGTCTCTCGCCAACATCGCTCTCCCTCTCTCTCTCGCCACCATCGCTCTCCCTCTCTCTCTCGCCACCAACGCTCTCTCTCTGTCTCGTCTCTCGCCACCCTCGCTCGCTCTCTCTCTCGATTCTCGCCACCCTCGTATGCTCTCTCTCTCGTCTCTCGCCACCCTCGCTCGCTCTCTCTCTCTCGTCTCTCGCCACCCTCGCTCGCTCTCTCTCTCTCGTCTCTCGCCACACTCGCTCGCTCTCTCTCTCATCTCTCGCCACCCTCGCTTGCTCTCTCTCTCTCGTCTCTCGCCACCATCGCTCGCTCTCTCTCGTCTCTCGCCACCATCGCTCGCTCTCTCTCTCTCGTCTCTCGCCACACTCGCTCGATCTCTCTCTCCCTTTCTCGTCTCTCGCCACCCTCGCTCTCTCTCTCTCGTCTCTCGCCACCCTCGCTCGCTCTCTCTCTCGTCTCTCGCCACCCTCGCTCGCTCTCTCTCTCGTCTCTCGCCACCCTCGCTCGCTCTCTCTCTCATCTCTCGCCACCCTCGCTCGCTCTCTCTCTCGATTCTCGCCACCCTTGAATGCTCTCTCTCTCGTCTCTCGCCACCCTCGCTCGCTCTCTCTCTCGTCTCTCGCCACCCTCGCTCGCTCTCTCTCTCTCGTCTCTCGCTACCCTCGCTCGCTCTCTCTCTCTCGTCTCTCGCCACACTCGCTCGCTCTCTATCTCGTCTCTCGCCACCCTCGCTTGCTCTCTCTCTCTCGTCTCTCGCCACCATCGCTCGCTCTCTCTCGTCTCTCGCCACCATCGCTCGCTCTCTCTCTCTCGTCTCTCGCCACACGCGCTCGATCTCTCTCTCGTCTCTCGCCACCCTCGCTCGCTCTCTCTCTCGTCTCTCGCCACCCTCGCTCGCTCTCTCTCTCGTCTCTCGCCACCCTCGCTCTCTCACTCTCTCGTCTCTCACCACCCTCGCTCTCTCTCTCTCGTCTCTCGCCAACATCGCTCTCCCTCTCTCTCTCGCCAACATCGCTCTCCCTCTCTCGCCAACATCGCTCTCCCTCTCTCGCCAACATCGCTCTCCCTCTCTCTCTCGCCAGCATCGCTCTCTCTCTCTTTCTCGTCTCTCGCCACCCTCGTTCTCTTTCTCGCTCTGTCTCGTCTCTCGCTACCCTCGCTCTCCCTCTCTCTCTCGCCAGCATCGCTCTCTCTCTCTGTCTCGTCTCTCGCCACCCTCGCTCGCTCTCTGTCTCGTCTCTCGCCACCCTCGCTCGCTCTCTCTCTCGTCCCTCGCCACCCTCGCTCGCTCTCTCATCTCTCGCCACCCTCGCTCGCTCTCTCTCGTCTCTCGCCACCCTCGCTCTCTCTCTCTCTCTCTCTCGTCTCACGCCACCCTCGCTCGCTCTCTCTCTCGTCTCTCGCCACCCTCGCTCGCTCTCTCTCTCTCGTCTCTCGCCACCCTCGCTCGCTCTCTCTCTCTCGTCTCTCGCCACACTCGCTCGCTCTCTCTCTCGTCTCTCGCCACCCTCGCTTGCTCTCTCTCTCTCGTCTCTCGCCACCATCGCTCGCTCTCTCTCTCTCGTCGCTCGCCACCCTCGCTCGCTCTCTCTCTCTCGTCTCTCGCCACCCTTGTTCGCTCTCTCTCGTCTCTCGCCACACTCGCTCGATCTCTCTCTCCCTTTCTCGTCTCTCGCCACCCTCGCTCTCTCTCTCTCGTCTCTCGCCATCCTCGCGCTCTCTCTCTCGTCTCTCGCCACCCTCGCGCTCTCTCTGTCTCGTCTCTCGCCACCCTCGCGCTCTCTCTGTCTCGTCTCTCGCCACCCTCGCTCGCTCTCTCTGTCTCGTCTCTCGCTACGCTCGCTCGCTCTCTCGTCTCTCGCCACCCTCGCTCGCTCTCTCTCGTCTCTCGCCACACTCGCTCGCTCTCTCTCATCTCTCGCCACCCTCGCTCGCTCTCTCTCGTCTCTCGCCACCCTCGCTCGCTCTCTCTCTCGTCTCTCACCACCCTCGCTCTCTCTCTCTCTCTCTCTCTCTCGCGCCATCCTCGCTCGCTCTCTCTCTCGTCTCTCGCCACCCTCGCTCGCTCTCTCTCTCGTCTCTCGCCACCCTCGCTCGCTCTCTCTCTCGTCTCTCGCCACCCTCGCTCGCTCTCTCTCTCGTCTCTCGCCACCCTCGCTCGCTCACTCTCTCGTCTCTCGCCACCCTCGCTCGCTCGCTCTCTCGTCTCTCGCCACCCTAGCTCTCTCTCTCTCGTCTCTCACCTCCCTCGCTCTCTCTCTCTCTCTCGCCATCCTCGCTCGCTCTCTCTCTCGTCTCTCGCCACCCTCGCTCGCTCTCTCTCTCGTCTCTCGCCACCCTCGCTCGCTCTCTCTCTCGTCTCTCGCCACCCTCGCTCGCTCTCTCTCTCGTCTCTCGCCACCCTCGCTCGCTCTCTCTCTCATCTCTCGCCACCCTCGCTCGCTCTCTCTCTCGTCTCTCGCCACCCTCGCTCGCTCACTCTCTCGTCTCTCGCCACCCTCGCTCGCTCTCTCTCTCGTCTCTCGCCACCCTAGCTCTCTCTCTCTCGTCTCTCACCTCCCTCGCTCTCTCTTTCTCTCATCTCTCGCCACCCTCGCTCTCTCTCGTCTCTCACCACCCTCGCTCTCTCTCGTCTCTCGCCAACATCGCTCTCCCTCTCTCTCTCGCCACCATCGCTCTCTCTCTCTGTCTCGTCTCTCGCCACCCTCGCTCTCTTTCTCTCTCTCTCTCGTCTCTCGCTACCCTCGCTCTCCCTCTCTCTCTCGCCACCATCGCTCTCTCTCTCTCTCGCCACCATCGCTCTCTCTCTCTCTCGCCACCATCGCTCTCTCTCTCTGTCTCGTCTCTCGCCACCCTCGCTCGCTCTCTCTCTCGTCTCTCGCCACCCTCGCTCGCTCTCTCATCTCTCGCCACCCTCGCTCGCTCTCTCTCTCGTCTCTCGCCACCCTCGCTCGCTCTCTCTCGTCTCTCGCCACCCTCGCTCGCTCTCTCTCTCGTCTCTCGCCACCCTCGCTCGCTCTCTCTCTCGTCTCTCGCCACCCTCGCTCGCTCTCTCTCTCGTCTCTCGCCACCCTCGCTCGCTCTCTCTCTCGATTCTCGCCACCCTCGTATGCTCTCTCTCTCGTCTCTCGCCACCCTCGCTCGCTCTCTCTCTCGTCTCTCGCCACCCTCGCTCGCTCTCTCTCTCTCGTCTCTCGCCACCCTCGCTCGCTCTCTCTCTCTCGTCTCTCGCCACCCTCGCTCGCTCTCTCTCTCGATTCTCGCCACCCTCGTATGCTCTCTCTCTCGTCTCTCGCCACCCTCGCTCGCTCTCTCTCTCGTCTCTCGCCACCCTCGCTCGCTCTCTCTCTCTCGTCTCTCGCCACCCTCGCTCGCTCTCTCTCTCTCGTCTCTCGCCACACTCGCTCGCTCTCTCTCTCTCGTCTCTCGCCACACTCGCTCGCTCTCTCTCTCGTCTCTCGCCACCCTCGCTTGCTCTCTCTCTCTCGTCTCTCGCCACACTCGCTCGCTCTCTCTCGTCTCTCACCACCATCGCTCGCTCTCTCTCTCTCGTCTCTCGCCACACTCGCTCGATCTCCCTCTCCCTTTCTCGTCTCTCGCCACCCTCGTTCTCTCTCTCTCGTCTCTCGCCATCCTCGCGCTCTCTGTCTCGTCTCTCGCCACCCTCACTCGCTGTCTCTGTCTCGTCTCTCGCTACCCTCGCTCGATCTCTCTGTCTCGTCTCTCGCTACCCTCGCTCGCTGTCTCTGTCTCGTCTCTCGCCACCCTCGCTCGCTCTCTCTCTCATCTCTCGCCACCCTCGCTCGCTCTCTCATCTCTCGCCACCCTCGCTCGCTCTCTCTCTCGTCTCTCGCCACCCTCGCTCGCTCGCTCTCTCGTCTCTGGCCACCCTCGCTCGCTCTCTCTCTCGTCTCTCGCCACTCTCGCTCGCTCTCTCTCTCGTCTCTCGCCACCCTCGCTCGCTCTCTCTCTCGTCTCTCGCCACCCTCGCTCGCTCTCTCTCTCGTCTCACGCCACCCTCGCTCGCTCTCTCTCTCTCGTCTCTCGCCACCCTCGCTCACTCTCTCTCGTCTCTCGCCACCCTCGCTCACTCTCTCTCTCTCGTCTCTCGCCACACTCGCTCGCTCTCTCTCTCGTCTCTCGCCACTCTCGCTCGCTCTCTCTCTCGTCTCTCGCCACTCTCGCTCGCTCTCTCTCTCGTCTCTCGCCACCCTCGCTCGCTCTCTCTCTCGTCTCACGCCACCCTCGCTCGCTCTCTCTCTCGTCTCTTGCCACCCGCGCTCGCTCTCTCTCTCTCGTCTCTCGCCACCCTCGCTCGCTCTCTCTCGTCTCTCGCCACCCTCGCTCGTTCTCTCTCTCGTCCCTCGCCACCCTCGCTCGCTCTCTCTCTCGTCTCTCGCCACCCTCGCTCGCTCTCTCTCTCGTCTCTCGCCACCCTCGCTCGCTCTCTCTCTCGTCTCTCGCCACCCTCGCTCGCTCTCTCTCTCGTCTCTCGCCACCCTCGCTCGCTCTCTCTCTCGTCTCTCGCCACCCTCGCTTGCTCCCTCTCTCGTCTCTCGCCACCCTCGCTCTCTCACTCTCTCGTCTCTTGCCACCCTAGCTCTCTCTCTCTCTCTCGTCTCTCGCCTCTCGCCTCCCTCGCTCTCTCTCTCTCTCATCTCTCGCCACCCTCGCTCTCTCTCTCTCGTCTCTCGCCACCCTCGCTCTCTCTCTCTCGTCTCTCGCCAACATCGCTCTCCCTCTCTCTCTCGCCACCATCGCTCTCTCTCTCTTTCTCGTCTCTCGCCACCCTCGCTCTCTTTCTCTGTCTCGTCTCTCGCTACCCTCGCTCTCACTCTCTCTCTCGCCACCATCGCTCTCTCCCTCTGTCTCGTCTCTCGCCAACCTCGCTCGCTCTCTCTGTCTCGTCTCTCGCCACCCTCGCTCGCTCTCTCTCTCGTCCCTCGCCACCCTCGCTCGCTCTCTCATCTCTCGCCACCCTCGCTCGCTCTCTCTCTCGTCTCTCGCCACCCTCGCTCTCTCTCTCTCTCTCTCTCTCTCGTCTCACGCCACCCTCGCTCGCTCTCTCTCTCGTCTCTCGCCACCCTCGCTCGCTCTCTCTCTCTCGTCTCTCGCCACCCTCGCTCGCTCTCTCTCTCTCGTCTCTCGCCACACTCGCTCGCTCTCTCTCTCGTCTCTCGCCACCCTCGCTCGCTCTCTCTCTCTCGTCTCTCGCCACCATCGCTCGCTCTCTCTCTCTCGTCTCTCGCAACCATCGCTCGCTCTCTCTCTCTCGTCTCTCGCCACCCTTGCTCGCTCTCTCTCGTCTCTCGCCACACTCGCTCGATCTCTCTCTCCCTTTCTCGTCTCTAGCCACCCTCGCTCTCTCTCTCTCATCTCTCGCCACCCTCGCTCGCTCTCTCTCTCGATTCTCGCCACCCTCGTATGCTCTCTCTCTCGTCTCTCGCCACCCTCGCTCGCTCTCTCTCTCGTCTCTCGCCACCCTCGCTCGCTCTCTCTCTCTCGTCTCTCGCCACCCTCGCTCGCTCTCTCTCTCTCGTCTCTCGCCACACTCGCTCGCTCTCTCTCGTCTCTCGCCACCCTCGCTTGCTCTCTCTCTCTCGTCTCTCGCCACCATCGCTCGCTCTCTCTCGTCTCTCGCCACCATCGCTCGCTCTCTCTCTCTCGTCTCTCGCCACACTCGCTCGATCTCTCTCTCCCTTACTCGTCTCTCGCCACCCTCGCTCTCTCTCTCTCGTCTCTCGCCACCCTCGCTCGCTCTCTCTCTCATCTCTCGCCACCCTCGCTCGCTCTCTCTCTCGTCTCTCGCCACCCTCGCTCGCTCTCTCTCTCATCTCTCGCCACCCTCGCTCGCTCTCTCTCTCGATTCTCGCCACCCTTGTATGCTCTCTCTCTCGTCTCTCGCCACCCTCGCTCTCTCACTCTCTCGTCTCTCGCCACCCTCGCTCTCTCTCTCTCGTCTCTCGCCAACATCGCTCTCCCTCTCTCTCTCGCCAACATCGCTCTCCCTCTCTCGCCAACATCGCTCTCCCTCTCTCTCTCGCCACCATCGCTCTCTCTCTCTTTCTCGTCTCTCGCCACCCTCGTTCTCTTTCTCGCTCTGTCTCGTCCCTCGCTACCCTCGCTCTCCCTCTCTCTCTCGCCACCATCGCTCTCTCTCTCTGTCTCGTCTCTCGCCACCCTCGCTCGCTCTCTCTGTCTCGTCTCTCGCCACCCTCGCTCGCTCTCTCTCTCGTCCCTCGCCACCCTCGCTCGCTCTCTCATCTCTCGCCACCCTCGCTCGCTCTCTCTCGTCTCTCGCCACCCTCGCTCTCTCTCTCTCATCTCTCGCCACCCTCGCTCTCTCTCTCTCTCGTCTCACGCCACCCTCGCTCGCTCTCTCTCTCGTCTCTCGCCACCCTCGCTCGCTCTCTCTCGTCTCTCGCCACCCTCGCTCGTTCTCTCTCTCTCGTCTCTCGCCACACTCGCTCGCTCTCTCTCTCGTCTCTCGCCACCCTCGCTTGCTCTCTCTCTCTCGTCTCTCGCCACCATCGCTCGCTCTCTCTCTCGTCGCTCGCCACCCTCGCTCGCTCTCTCTCTCTCGTCTCGCCACCCTTGTTCGCTCTCTCTCGTCTCTCGCCACACTCGCTCGATCTCTCTCTCCCTTTCTCGTCTCTCGCCACCCTCGCTCTCTCTCTCTCATCTCTCGCCATCCTCGCGCTTTCTCTCTCGTCTCTCGCCACCCTCGCGCTCTCTCTGTCTCGTCTCTCGCCACCCTCGCGCTCTCTCTGTCTCGTCTCTCGCCACCCTCGCGCTCTCTCTGTCTCGTCTCTCGCCACCCTCGCTCGCTCTCTCTGTCTCGTCTCTCGCCACCCTCGCTCGCTCTCTCGTCTCTCGCCACCCTCGCTCGCTCTCTCTCGTCTCTCGCCACCCTCGCTCGCTCTCTCTCATCTCTCGCCACCCTCGCTCGCTCTCTCTCGTCTCTCGCCACCCTCGCTCGCTCTCTCTCTCGTCTCTCACCACCCTCGCTCTCTCTCTCTCTCTCTCTCTCTCGCCATCCTCGCTCGCTCTCTCTCTCGTCTCTCGCCACCCTCGCTCGCTCTCTCTCTCGTCTCTCGCCACCCTCGCTCGCTCTCTCTCTCATCTCTCGCCACCCTCGCTCGCTCTCTCTCTCGTCTCTCGCCACCCTCGCTCGCTCACTCTCTCGTCTCTCGCCACCCTCGCTCGCTCGCTCTCTCGTCTCTCGCCACCCTAGCTCTCTCTCTCTCGTCTCTCACCTCCCTCGCTCTCTCTCTCTCTCTCGCCATCCTCGCTCGCTCTCTCTCTCGTCTCTCGCCACCCTCGCTCGCTCTCTCTCTCGTCTCTCGCCACCCTCGCTCGCTCTCTCTCTCGTCTCTCGCCACCCTCGCTCGCTCTCTCTCTCATCTCTCGCCACCCTCGCTCGCTCTCTCTCTCGTCTCTCGCCACCCTCGCTCGCTCACTCTCTCGTCTCTCGCCACCCTCGCTCGCTCTCTCTCTCGTCTCTCGCCACCCTAGCTCTCTCTCTCTCGTCTCTCACCTCCCTCGCTCTCTCTTTCTCTCATCTCTCGCCACCCTCGCTCACTCTCTCTCGTCTCTCACCACCCTCGCTCTCTCTCGTCTCTCGTCAACATCGCTCTCCCTCTCTCTCTCGCCACCATCGCTCTCTCTCTCTGTCTCGTCTCTCGCCACCCTCGCTCTCTTTCTCTCTCTCTCTCGTCTCTCGCTACCCTCGCTCTCCCTCTCTCTCTCGCCACCATCGCTCTCTCTCTCTCTCTCGCCACCATCGCTCTCTCTCTGTCTCGTCTCTCGCCACCCTCGCTCGCTCTCTCTCTCGTCTCTCGCCACCCTCGCTCGCTCTCTCATCTCTCGCCACCCTCGCTCGCTCTCTCTCTCGTCTCTCGCCACCCTCGCTCGCTCTCTCTCGTCTCCCGCCACCCTCGCTCGCTCTCTCTCTCGTCTCTCGCCACCCTCGCTCGCTCTCTCTCTCGTCTCTCGCCACCCTCGCTCGCTCTCTCTCTCGTCTCTCGCCACCCTCGCTCGCTCTCTCTCTCGTCTCTCGCCACCCTCGTATGCTCTCTCTCTCGTCTCTCGCCACCCTCGCTCGCTCTCTCTCTCGTCTCTCGCCACCCTCGCTCGCTCTCTCTCTCTCGTCTCTCGCCACCCTCGCTCGCTCTCTCTCTCTCGTCTCTCGCCACACTCGCTCGCTCTCTCTCTCGTCTCTCGCCACCCTCGCTTGCTCTCTCTCTCTCGTCTCTCGCCACACTCGCTCGCTCTCTCTCGTCTCTCACCACCATCGCTCGCTCTCTCTCTCTCGTCTCTCGCCACACTCGCTCGATCTCTCTCTCCCTTTCTCGTCTCTCGGCACCCTCGCTCTCTCTCTCTCGTCTCTCGCCATCCTCGCGCTCTCTCTCTCGTCTCTCGCCACCCTCGCGCTCTCTCTGTCTCGTCTCTCGCCACCCTCACTCGCTGTCTCTGTCTCGTCTCTCGCTACCCTCGCTCGATCTCTCTGTCTCGTCTCTCGCTACCCTCGCTCGCTGTCTCATCTCTCGCCACCCTCGCTCGCTCTCTCTCTCGCCTCTCGCCACCCTCGCTCGCTCTCTCTCTCGTCTCTCGCCACCCTCGCTCGCTCGCTCTCTCGTCTCTGGCCACCCTCGCTCGCTCTCTCTCTCGTCTCTCGCCACTCTCGCTCGCTCTCTCTCTCGTCTCTCGCCACCCTCGCTCGCGCTCTCGTCTCTCGCCACCCTCGCTCGCTCTGTCTCTCGCCACCCTCGCTCGCTCTCTCTCTCGTCTCTCGCCACCCTCGCTCGCTCTCTCTCTCGTCTCTCGCCACCCTCGCTCGCTCTCTCTCTCGTCTCTCGCCACCCTCGCTCGCTCTGTCTCTCGTCTCTCGCCACCCTCGCTCGCTCTCTCTCTCGTCTCTCGCCACCCTCGCTTGCTCTCTCTCTCGTCTCTCGCCACCCTCGCTCTCTCTCTCTCTCGTCTCTCGCCACCCTCGCTCTCTCACTCTCTCGTCTCTTGCCACCCTAGCTCTCTCTCTCTCTCTCGTCTCTCGCCTCCCTCGCTCTCTCTCTCTCTCATCTCTCGCCACCCTCGCTCTCTCTCTCTCGTCTCTCGCCACCCTCGCTCTCTCTCTCTCGTCTCTCGCCAACATCGCTCTCCCTCTCTCTCTCGCCACCATCGCTCTCTCTCTCTTTCTCGTCTCTCGCCACCCTCGCTCTCTTTCTCTGTCTCGTCTCTCGCTACCCTCGCTCTCCCTCTCTCTCTCGCCACCATCGCTCTCTCCCTCTGTCTCGTCTCTCGCCAACCTCGCTCGCTCTCTCTGTCTCGTCTCTCGCCACCCTCGCTCGCTCTCTCTCTCGTCCCTCGCCACCCTCGCTCGCTCTCTCATCTCTCGCCACCCTCGCTCGCTCTCTCTCTCGTCTCTCGCCACCCTCGCTCTCTCTCTCTCTCTCTCTCGTCTCACGCCACCCTCGCTCGCTCTCTCTCGTCTCTCGCCACCCTCGCTCGCTCTCTCTCTCGTCTCTCGCCACCCTCGCTCGCTCTCTCTCTCGTCTCTCGCCACCCTCGCTCGCTCTCTCTCTCTCGTCTCTCGCCACACTCGCTCGCTCTCTCTCTCGTCTCTCGCCACCCTCGCTTGCTCTCTCTCTCTCGTCTCTCGCCACCATCGCTCGCTCTCTCTCTCTCGTCTCTCGCAACCATCGCTCGCTCTCTCTCTCTCGTCTCTCGCCACCCTTGCTCGCTCTCTCTCGTCTCTCGCCACACTCGCTCGATCTCTCTCTCCCTTTCTCGTCTCTCGCCACCCTCGCTCTCTCTCTCTCGTCTCTCGCCATCCTCGCGCTCTCTCTGTCTCGTCTCTCGCCACCCTCGCTCGCTCTCTCTGTCTCGTCTCTCGCCACCCTCGCTCGCTCTCTCTGTCTCGTCTCTCGCCACCCTCGCTCGCTCTCTCTCGTCTCTCGCCAC
This sequence comes from Carcharodon carcharias, assembly GCF_017639515.1. Taxonomy (NCBI): domain Eukaryota; kingdom Metazoa; phylum Chordata; class Chondrichthyes; order Lamniformes; family Lamnidae; genus Carcharodon; species Carcharodon carcharias. The sequence continues at coordinate 114,637,719 of NC_054470.1, forward strand.
CCTCGCTCGCTCTCTCTCGTCTCTCGCCACCCTCGCTCGCTCTCTCTCTCGTCTCTCACCACCCTCGCTCGCTCTCTCTCTCTCTCTCTCGCCACCCTCGCTCGCTCACTCTCTCGTTTCTCGCCACCCTCGCTCGCTCTCTCTCTCGTCTCTCGCCACCCTCGCTCGCTCTCTCATCTCTCGCCACCCTCGCTCGCTCTCTCTCGTCTCTCGCCACCCTCACTCGCTCTCTCTCTCGTCTCTCACCACCCTCGCTCGCTCTCTCTCTCGTCTCTCACCACCCTCGCTCGCTCTCTCTCTCTCTCGCCACCCTTGCTCGCTCACTCTCTCGTTTCTCGCCACCCTCGCTCGCTCTCTCTCTCGTCTCTCGCCACCCTCGCTCGCTCTCTCTCCCTCTCTCGTCTATCGCCACCCTCGCTCTCTCTCTCTCGTCTCTCGCCACCCTCGCGCTCTCTCTCTCGTCTCTCGCCACCCTCGCTCGCTCTCTCTCTCGTCTCTCGCCACCCTAGCTCTCTCTCTCTCTCTCGTCTCTCGCCTCCCTCGCTCTCTCTCTCTCTCTCGTCTCTCGCCACCCTCGCTCTCTCTCTTGTCTCTCGCCACCCTCGCTCTCTCTCTCGTCTCTCGCCACCCTCGCTCTCTCTCTCGTCTCTCGCCACCCTCGCTCTCTCTCTCGTCTCTCGCCACCCTCGCTCTCTCTCTCTCTCTCGTCTCGCGCCAACATCGCTCTCCCTCTCTCTCTCGCCACCATCGCTCTCTCTCTCTGTCTCGTCTCTCGCCACCCTCGCACGCTCTCTCCCTCGTCTCTCGCCACTCTCGCTCGCTATCTCTCTCGTCTCTCGCCACCCACGCTCGCTCTCTCTCGTCTCTCGCTACCCTCGCTCTCCCTCTCTCTCTCCACCATCGCTCTCTCTCTCTGTCTCGTCTCTCGCCACCCTCGCTCTCTCTCTCTCTCTCTCTCTCGTCCCTCGCCACCCTTGCTCTCTCTCTCGCCATGCTCGCTCTCTTTCTCTCTCTCTCATCTCTTGCCACTCTCGCTCTCTCTCTCTCGTCTCTCACCACCCTCGCTCGCTCTCTCTCTCGTCTCTCGCCACCCTCGCTCGCTCTCTCTCTCGTCTCTCGCCACCCTCGCTCTCTCTCTCTCATCTCTCGCCACCCTCGCTCTCTCTCTCTCATCTCTCGCCACCCTCGCTCTCTCTCTCTCTCTCGTCTCTCGCCACCCTCGCTCTCTCTCTCTCTCGTCTCTCGCCACCCTCGCTCACTCTCTCTCTCGTCTCTCGCCACCCTCGCTCTCTCTCTCTCATCTCTCGCCACCCTCGCTCTCTCTCTCTCTCTCTCGTCTCTCGCCACCCTCGCTCGCTCTCTCTCGCCACCCTCGCTCGCTCTCTCTCTCGTCTCTCGCCACCCTAGCTCTCTCTCTCTCTCTCGTCTCTCGCCTCCCTCGCTCTCTCTCTCTCTCTCGTCTCTCGCCACTCTCGCTCTCTCTCTTGTCTCTCGCCACCCTCGCTCTCTCTCTCGTCTCTCGCCACCCTCGCTCTCTCTCTCGTCTCTCGCCACCCTCGCTCTCTCTCTCTCTCGCCTCTCGCCACCCTCGCTCGCTCTCTCTCTCGTCTCTCGCCACCCTCGCTCGCTCTCTCTCTCGTCTCTCGCCACCCTCGCTCGCTCTCTCTCTCGTCTCTCGCCACTCTCGCTCGCTCTCTCTCGTCTCTCGCCACCCTCGCTCGCTCTCTCGTCTCTCGCCACCCTCGCTCGCTCTCTCTCGCCACCCTCGCTCGCTCTCTCTCTCGTCTCTCGCCACCCTCGCTCGCTCTCTCTCTCGTCTCTCGCCACCCTCGCTCGCTCTCTCTCTCGTCTCTCGCCACCCTCGCTCGCTCTGTCTCTCGTCTCTCGCCACCCTCGCTCGCTCTCTCTCTCGTCTCTCGCCACCCTCGCTTGCTCTCTCTCTCGTCTCTCTCCACCCTCGCTCTCTCACTCTCTCGTCTCTTGCCACCCTAGCTCTCTCTCTCTCTCTCGTCTCTCGCCTCCCTCGCTCTCTCTCTCTCTCATCTCTCGCCACCCTCGCTCTCTCTCTCTCGTCTCTCGCCACCCTCGCTCTCTCTCTCGTCTCTCGCCAACATCGCTCTCCCTCTCTCTCTCGCCACCATCGCTCTCTCTCTCTTTCTCATCTCTCGCCACCCTCGCTCGCTCTCTCTCTCGTCTCTCGCCACCCTCGCTCTCTCTCTCTCTCTCTCTCGTCTCACGCCACCCTCGCTCGCTCTCTCTCTCGTCTCTCGCCACCCTCGCTCGCTCTCTCTTTCTCGTCTCTCGCCACCCTCGCTCGCTCTCTCTCTCTCGTCTCTCGCCACACTCGCTCGCTCTCTCTCTCGTCTCTCGCCACCCTCGCTTGCTCTCTCTCTCTCGTCTCTCGCCACCATCGCTCGCTCTCTCTCTCTCGTCTCTCGCAACCATCGCTCGCTCTCTCTCTCTCGTCTCTCGCCACCCTTGCTCGCTCTCTCTCGTCTCTCGCCACACTCGCTCGATCTCTCTCTCCCTTTCTCGTCTCTAGCCACCCTCGCTCTCTCTCTCTCGTCTCTCGCCATCCTCGCGCTCTCTCTGTCTCGTCTCTCGCCACCCTTGCTCGCTCTCTCTGTCTCGTCTCTCGCCACCGTCGCTCACTCTGTCTCGTCTCTCGCCACCCTCGCTCGTTCTCTCATCTCTCGCCACCCTCGCTCGCTCTCTCTCGTCTCTCGCCACCCTCGCTCGCTCTCTCTCGTCTCTCGCCACCCTCGCTCGCTCTCTCTCTCGTCTCTCACCACCCTCGCTCGCTCTCTCTCTCTCTCGCCACCCTCGCTCGCTCACTCTCTCGTTTCTCGCCACCCTCGCTCGCTCTCTCTCTCGTCTCTCGCCACCCTCGCTCGCTCTCTCATCTCTCGCCACCCTCGCTCGCTCTCTCTCGTCTCTCGCCACCCTCGCTCGCTCTCTCTCTCGTCTCTCACCACCCTCGCTCGCTCTCTCTCTCGTCTCTCACCACCCTCGCTCGTTCTCTCTCTCTCTCTCGCCACCCTCGCTCGCTCACTCTCTCGTTTCTCGCCACCCTCGCTCGCTCTCTCTCTCGTCTCTCGCCACCCTCGCTCGCTCTCTCTCCCTCTCTCGTCTATCGCCACCCTCGCTCTCTCTCTCTCGTCTCTCGCCACCCTCGCGCTCTCTCTCTCGTCTCTCGCCACCCTCGCTCGCTCTCTCTCTCGTCTCTCGCCACCCTCGCTCGCTCTCTCTCTCGTCTCTCGCCACCCTCGCTCGCTCTCTCTCCACCCTCGCTCGCTCTCTCTCGTCTCTCGCCACCCTCGCTCGCTCTCTCTCGCCACCCTCGCACGCTCTCTCTCTCGTCTCTCGCCACCCTCGCTCGCTCTCTCTCTCGTCTCTCGCCACCCTCGCTCGCTCTCTCTCTCGTCTCTCGCCACCCTAGCTCTCTCTCTCTCTCTCGTCTCTCGCCTCCCTCGCTCTCTCTCTCTCTCTCGTCTCTCGCCACCCTCGCTCTCTCTCTTGTCTCTCGCCACCCTCGCTCTCTCTCTCGTCTCTCGCCACCCTCGCTCTCTCTCTCGTCTCTCGCCACCCTCGCTCTCTCTCTCTCTCTCGTCTCGCGCCAACATCGCTCTCCCTCTCTCTCTCGCCACCATCGCTCTCTCTCTCTGTCTCGTCTCTCGCCACCCTCGCACGCTCTCTCCCTCGTCTCTCGCCACTCTCGCTCGCTATCTCTCTCGTCTCTCGCCACCCTCGCTCGCTCTCTCTTGTCTCTCGCTACCCTCGCTCTCCCTCTCTCTCTCCACCATCGCTCTCTCTCTCTGTCTCGTCTGTCGCCACCCTCGCTCTCTCTCTCTCTCTCTCTCTCGTCCCTCGCCACCCTTGCTCTCTCTCTCGCCATGCTCGCTCTCTTTCTCTCTCTCTCATCTCTTGCCACTCTCGCTCTCTCTCGTCTCTCGCCAACCTCGCGCTCTCTCTCTCTCGTCACTCACCACCCTCGCTCGCTCTCTCTCTCGTCTCTCGCCACCCTCGCTCGCTCTCTCTCTCGTCTCTCGCCACCCTCGCTCTCTCTCTCTCATCTCTCGCCACCCTCGCTCTCTCTCTCTCATCTCTCGCCACCCTCGCTCTCTCTCTCTCTCGTCTCTCGCCACCCTCGCTCTCTCTCTCTCTCGTCTCTCGCCACCCTCGCTCACTCTCTCTCTCGTCTCTCGCCACCCTCGCTCTCTCTCTCTCATCTCTCGCCACCCTCGCTCTCTCTCTCTCTCTCTCGTCTCTCGCCACCCTCGCTCGCTCTCTCTCTCGTCTCTCGCCACCCTCGCTCGCTCTCTCTCTCGTCTCTCGCCACCCTAGCTCTCTCTCTCTCTCTCGTCTCTCGCCTCCCTCGCTCTCTCTCTCTCTCTCGTCTCTCGCCACCCTCGCTCTCTCTCTTGTCTCTCGCCACCCTCGCTCTCTCTCTCGTCTCTCGCCACCCTCGCTCTCTCTCTCGTCTCTCGCCACCCTCGCTCTCTCTCTCTCTCGTCTCGCGCCAACATCGCTCTCCCTCTCTCTCTCGCCACCATCGCTCTCTCTCTCTGTCTCGTCTCTCGCCACCCTCGCACGCTCTCTCCCTCGTCTCTCGCCACTCTCGCTCGCTATCTCTCTCGTCTCTCGCCACCCTCGCTCGCTCTCTCTCGTCTCTCTTTACCCTCGCTCTCCCTCTCTCTCTCCACCATCGCTCTCTCTCTCTGTCTCGTCTCTCGCCACCCTCGCTCTCTCTCTCTCTCTCTCTCGTCCCTCGCCACCCTTGCTCTCTCTCTCGCCATGCTCGCTCTCTTTCTCTCTCTCTCATCTCTTGCCACTCTCGCTCTCTCTCGTCTCTCGCCAACCTCGCGCTCTCTCTCTCTCGTCTCTCACCACCCTCGCTCGCTCTCTCTCTCGTCTCTCGCCACCCTCGCTCGCTCTCTCTCTCGTCTCTCGCCACCCTCGCTCGCTCTCTCGTCTCTCGCCACCCTCGCTCGCTCTCTCTCTCGTCTCTCGCCACCCTTGCTCGCTCTCTCGTCTCTCGCCAACCTCGCTCTCTCTCTGTCTCCCTCTCTCGTCTCTCGCCACCATCGCTCGATCTCTCTCTCTCTCTCGTCTCTCGCCACCCTCGCTATCTCTCTCTCTCGTCTCTCGCCACCCTCGCTATCTCTCTCTCTCGTCTCTCGCCACCCTCGATCTCTCTCTATCTCTCGTTCCTCGCCACGCTCGCTCTCTGTCTCTCTCGTCTCTAGCCAACATCGCTCTCCCTCTCTCGTCTCTCGCCACGCTCGCTGTCTCTCTCTCTCTCTCTCGTCTCTCACCACCCTCGCTCTCTCTGTCCCGTCTCTCACCACCCTCGCTCGCTCTCTCTCTCGTCTATCACCACCCTCGCTCACTCTCTCTCTCTTGTCTCTCACCACCGTCGTTCTCTCTCTCTTGTCTCTCGCCACCCTCGCTCTCTCTCTCTCGTCTCTTGACAACCTCGTTCTCTCTCTCTCTCGCCTCTCGCCACCCTCGCTCTCTCTCTCTCGTCTCTTGCCACCCACGCTGTCTCTCTCTCGTCTCTCGCCACCATCGCACTCTCTCTCTCTCGTTCGGCGCCACCCTCGCTCTCTCTCTCTCTCGTCTCTCGTCACTCACCACCCTCGCTCTCTCTCTCGTCTCTCGCCACCCTAGCTCTCTCTCTCTCGTCTCTCGCCACCCTCGCTCTCTCTCTCTCGTCTCTCGCCACCCTCGCTCTCTCTCTCTCTCTCGTCTCTCGCCACCATCGCTCGCTCTCTCTCTCGTCACTCACCACCCTCGCTCTCTCTCTGTCGTCTCTCGCCACCCTCGCTCGCTCTCTCTCTCGTCTCTCGCCACCCTCGCTCTCTCTCTCTCATCTCTCGCCACCCTCGCTCTCTCTCTCTCTCTCTCGTCTCTCGCCACCCTCGCTCTCTCTCTCTCTCATCTCTCGCCACCCTCGCTCGCTCTCTCTCTCGTCTCTCGCCACCCTCGCACGCTCTCTCCCTCGTCTCTCGCCACTCTCGCTCGCTATCTCTCTCGTCTCTCGCCACCCTCGCTCGCTCTCTCTCGTCTCTCGCCACCCTCGCTCTCTCTCTCTCTCGCCACCCTAGCTCTCTCTCTCTCTCGCCACCCTAGCTCTCTCTCTCTCTCTCGTCTCTCGCCACCCTCACTCTCTCTCTCTCTCTCGTCTCTCGCCACCCTCGCTCTCTCTCTCTCTCGTCTCTCGCCACCCTCGCTCTCTCTCTCTCTCGTCTCTCGCCACCATCGCTCTCCCTCTCTCTCTCGCCACCATCGCTCTCTTTCTCTCTCTCTCTCGTCTCTCGCTACCCTCGCTCTCCCTCTCTCTCTCGTCTCTCGCCACCCTCTCTCTCTCTCTCGTCCCTCGCCACCCTTGCTCTCTATCTCTCTCGCCATGCTCGCTCTCTTTCTCTCTCTCTCATCTCTTGCCACTCTCGCTCTCTCTCGTCTCTCGCCACCCTCGCTCTCTCTCTCGTCTTTCGCCACCCTCGCTCGATCTCTCTCTCCCTTTCTCGTCCCTCGCCACACTGGCTCTCTCTCTCTCGTCTCTCGCCACCCTCGCTCTCTCTCTCTCGTCTCTCGCCAACCTCGCGCTCTCTCTCTCTCGTCTCTCACCACCCTCGCTCGCTCACTCTCTCGTCTCTCGCCACCCTCGCTCGCTCTCTCTCGTCTCTCGCCACCCTCGCTCACTCTCTCTCTCGTCTCTCGCCACCCTCGCTCGCTCTCTCGTCTCTCGCCACCCTCGCTCGCTCTCTCTCTCGCCACCCTCGCTCGCTCTCTCTCTCGTCTCTCGCCACCCTCGCTCGCTCTCTCTCTTGTCTCTCGCCACCCTCGCTCGCTCTCTCTCTCGTTTCTCGCCACCCTCGCTCGCTCTCTCTCTCGTCTCTCGCCACCCTCGCTCTCTCTCTGTCTCCCTCTCTTGTCTCTCGCCACCATCGCTCGCTCTCTCTCTCTTGTCTCTCGCCATCGCTCTATCTCTCTCTCTCGTCTCTCGCCACCCTCGCTATCTCTCTCTCTCTCTCGTCTCTCGCCACCCTCGATCTCTCTCTATCTCTCGTTCCTCGCCATGCTCGCTCTCTGTCTCTCTCGTCTCTCGCCAAACTCGCTCTCTCTCTCTCGTCTCTCGCCACCCCCGCTCCCTCTCTCTCTCGTCTCTCGCCACGCTCGCTATCTCTCTCTCTCTCTCATCTCTCACCACCCTCGCTCTCTCTCTCCCGTCTCTCGCCACCCTCGCTCGCTCTCTCTCTTGTCTCTCACCACCGTCGCTCTCTCTCTCTTGTCTCTCGCCACCCTCGCTCTCTCTCTCTCGTCTCTCGACAACCTTGTTCTCTCTCTCTCTCGTCTCTCGCCACCCTCACTCTCTCTCTCTCGTCTCTTGCCACCCACGCTGTCTCTCTCGTCTCTCGCCACCATCGCACTCTCTCTCTCTCGTTCGGCGCCACCCTCGCTCTCTCTCTCTCTCGTCTCTCGTCACTCACCACCCTCGCTCTCTCTCTGTCGTCTCTCGCCACCCTCGCTCGCTCTCTCTCTCGTCTCTCGCCACCCTCGCTCTCTCTCTCTCATCTCTCGCCACCCTCGCTCTCTCTCTCTCTCTCTCGTCTCTCGCCACCCTCGCTCTCTCTCTCTCTCGTCTCTCGCTACCATCGCTCGTTCTCTCTCTCGTCTCTCGCCACCCTCGCTCGCTCTCTCTCTCGTCTCTCGCCACCCTCGCTCGCTCTCTCTCTCGTCTCTCGCCACCCTCGCTCGCTCTCTCTCTCGTCTCTCGCCACCCTCGCTCGCTCTCTCTCTCGTCTCTCGCCACTCTCGCTCGCTCTCTCTCTCTCGTCTCTCGCCACCCTCGCTCGATCTCTCTCTCTCCCTTTCTCGTCTCTCACCACACTCGCTCTCTCTCTCTCGCCCCTCGCCACACTCGCTCTCCCTTTCTCGTCTCTCGCCACCCTCGCTCGCTCTCTCATCTCTCGCTACCCTCGCTCGCTCTCTCTCTCGTCTCGCGCCACCCTCGCTCGCTCTCTCTCTCGTCTCTGGCCACCCTCGCTCGCTCTCTCTCTCGTCTCTCGCCACTCTCGCTCGCTCTCTCTCTCGTCTCTCGCCACCCTCGCTCGCTCTCTCTCTCGTCTCTCGCCACCCTCGCTCGCTCTCTCTCTCGTCTCACGCCACCCTCGCTCGCTCTCTCTCTCTCGTCTCTCGCCACCCTCGCTCGCTCTCTCTCTCTCGTCTCTTGCCACACTCGCTCGCTCTCTCTCTTGTCTCACGCCACCCTCGCTCGCTCTCTCTCTCGTCTCTCGCCACCCGCGCTCGCTCTCTCTCTCTCGTCTCTCGCCACCCTCGCTCGCTCTCTCTCTCGTCTCTCGCCAACCTCGCTCGTTCTCTCTCTCGTCCCTCGCCACCCTCGCTCGCTCTCTCTCTCGTCTCTCGCCACCCTCGCTCGCTCTCTCTCTCGTCTCTTGCCACCCTCGCTCGCTCTCTCACTCGTCTCTCGCCACCCTCGCTCGCTCTGTCTCTCGTCTCTCGCCACCCTCGCTCGCTCTCTCTCTCGTCTCTCGCCACCCTCGCTTGCTCTCTCTCTCGTCTCTCGCCACCCTCGCTCTCTCACTCTCTCGTCTCTCGCCACCCTAGCTCTCTCTCTCTCTCTCGTCTCTCGCCTCCCTCGCTCTCTCTCTCTCTCATCTCTCGCCACCCTCGCTCTCTCTCTCTCGTCTCTCGCCACCCTCGCTCTCTCTCTCTCGTCTCTCGCCAACATCGCTCTCCCTCTCTCTCTCGCCACCATCGCTCTCTCTCTCTTTCTCGTCTCTCGCCACCCTCGCTCTCTTTCTCTGTCTCGTCTCTCGCTACCCTCGCTCTCCCTCTCTCTCTCGCCACCATCGCTCTCTCCCTCTGTCTCGTCTCTCGCCAACCACGCTCGCTCTCTCTGTCTCGTCTCTCGCCACCCTCGCTCGCTCTCTCTCTCGTCCCTCGCCACCCTCGCTCGCTCTCTCATCTCTCGCCACCCTCGCTCGCTCTCTCTCGTCTCTCGCCACCCTCGCTCTCTCTCTCTCTCTCTCGTCTCACGCCACCCTCGCTCGCTCTCTCTCTCGTCTCTCGCCACCCTCGCTCGCTCTCTCTCTCTCGTCTCCCGCCACCCTCGCTCGCTCTCTCTCTCTCGTCTCTCGCCACAATCGCTCGCTCTCTCTCTCGTCTCTCGCCACCCTCGCTTGCTCTCTCTCTTTCGTCTCTCGCAACCATCGCTCGCTCTCTCTCTCTCGTCTCTCGCCACCCTTGCTCGCTCTCTCTCGTCTCTCGCCACACTCGCTCGATCTCTCTCGTCTCTCGCCACCCTCGCTCGCTCTCTCTCTCTCGTCTCTCGCCACCCTCGCTCGCTCTCTCTCTCTCGTCTCTCGCCACAATCGCTCGCTCTCTCTTTCGTCTCTCGCCACCATCGCTCGCTCTCTCTCTCTCGTCTCTCGCAACCATCGCTCGCTCTCTCTCTCTCGTCTCTCGCCACCCTTGCTCGCTCTCTCTCGTCTCTCGCCACACTCGCTCGATCTCTCTCGTCTCTCGCCACCCTCGCGCTTTCTCTCTCGTCTCTCGCCACCCTCGCTCGCTCTCTCTGTCTCGTCTCTCGCCACCCTCGCTCGCTCTCTCATCTCTCGCCACCCTCGCTCGCTCTCTCTTGTCTCTCGCCACCCTCGCTCTCTCTCTCGTCTTTCGCCACCCTCGCTCGATCTCTCTCTCCCTTTCTCGTCCCTCGCCACACTGGCTCTCTCTCTCTCGTCTCTCGCCACCCTCGCTCTCTCTCTCTCGTCTCTCGCCAACCTCGCGCTCTCTCTCTCTCGTCTCTCACCACCCTCGCTCGCTCACTCTCTCGTCTCTCGCCACCCTCGCTCGCTCTCTCTCGTCTCTCGCCACCCTCGCTCACTCTCTCTCTCGTCTCTCGCCACCCTCGCTCGCTCTCTCGTCTCTCGCCACCCTCGCTCGCTCTCTCTCTCGCCACCCTCGCTCGCTCTCTCTCTCGTCTCTCGCCACCCTCGCTCGCTCTCTCTCTTGTCTCTCGCCACCCTCGCTCGCTCTCTCTCTCGTCTCTCGCCACCCTCGCTCGCTCTCTCTCTCGTCTCTCGCCACCCTCGCTCTCTCTCTGTCTCCCTCTCTTGTCTCTCGCCACCATCGCTCGCTCTCTCTCTCTTGTCTCTCGCCATCGCTCTATCTCTCTCTCTCGTCTCTCGCCACCCTCGCTATCTCTCTCTCTCTCTCGTCTCTCGCCACCCTCGATCTCTCTCTATCTCTCGTTCCTCGCCATGCTCGCTCTCTGTCTCTCTCGTCTCTCGCCAAACTCGCTCTCTCTCTCTCGTCTCTCGCCACCCCCGCTCCCTCTCTCTCTCGTCTCTCGCCACGCTCGCTATCTCTCTCTCTCTCTCATCTCTCACCACCCTCGCTCTCTCTCTCCCGTCTCTCGCCACCCTCGCTCGCTCTCTCTCTTGTCTCTCACCACCGTCGCTCTCTCTCTCTTGTCTCTCGCCACCCTCGCTCTCTCTCTCTCGTCTCTCGACAACCTTGTTCTCTCTCTCTCTCGTCTCTCGCCACCCTCACTCTCTCTCTCTCGTCTCTTGCCACCCACGCTGTCTCTCTCTCGTCTCTCGCCACCATCGCACTCTCTCTCTCTCGTTCGGCGCCACCCTCGCTCTCTCTCTCTCTCGTCTCTCGTCACTCACCACCCTCGCTCTCTCTCTGTCGTCTCTCGCCACCCTCGCTCGCTCTCTCTCTCGTCTCTCGCCACCCTCGCTCTCTCTCTCTCATCTCTCGCCACCCTCGCTCTCTCTCTCTCTCTCTCGTCTCTCGCCACCCTCGCTCTCTCTCTCTCTCGTCTCTCGCTACCATCGCTCGTTCTCTCTCTCGTCTCTCGCCACCCTCGCTCGCTCTCTCTCTCGTCTCTCGCCACCCTCGCTCGCTCTCTCTCTCGTCTCTCGCCACCCTCGCTCGCTCTCTCTCTCGTCTCTCGCCACCCTCGCTCGCTCTCTCTCTCGTCTCTCGCCACTCTCGCTCGCTCTCTCTCTCTCGTCTCTCGCCACCCTCGCTCGATCTCTCTCTCTCCCTTTCTCGTCTCTCACCACACTCGCTCTCTCTCTCTCGCCCCTCGCCACACTCGCTCTCCCTTTCTCGTCTCTCGCCACCCTCGCTCGCTCTCTCATCTCTCGCTACCCTCGCTCGCTCTCTCTCTCGTCTCGCGCCACCCTCGCTCGCTCTCTCTCTCGTCTCTGGCCACCCTCGCTCGCTCTCTCTCTCGTCTCTCGCCACTCTCGCTCGCTCTCTCTCTCGTCTCTCGCCACCCTCGCTCGCTCTCTCTCTCGTCTCTCGCCACCCTCGCTCGCTCTCTCTCTCGTCTCACGCCACCCTCGCTCGCTCTCTCTCTCTCGTCTCTCGCCACCCTCGCTCGCTCTCTCTCTCTCGTCTCTTGCCACACTCGCTCGCTCTCTCTCTCGTCTCTCGCCACTCTCGCTCGCTCTCTCTCTCGTCTCTCGCCACCCTCGCTCGCTCTCTCTCTCGTCTCACGCCACCCTCGCTCGCTCTCTCTCTCGTCTCTCGCCACCCGCGCTCGCTCTCTCTCTCTCGTCTCTCGCCACCCTCGCTCGCTCTCTCTCTCGTCTCTCGCCACCCTCGCTCGTTCTCTCTCTCGTCCCTCGCCACCCTCGCTCGCTCTCTCTCTCGTCTCTCGCCACCCTCGCTCGCTCTCTCTCTCGTCTCTTGCCACCCTCGCTCGCTCTCTCACTCGTCTCTCGCCACCCTCGCTCGCTCTGTCTCTCGTCTCTCGCCACCCTCGCTCGCTCTCTCTCTCGTCTCTCGCCACCCTCGCTAGCTCTCTCTCTCGTCTCTCGCCACCCTCGCTCTCTCACTCTCTCGTCTCTCGCCACCCTAGCTCTCTCTCTCTCTCTCGTCTCTCGCCTCCCTCGCTCTCTCTCTCTCTCATCTCTCGCCACCCTCGCTCTCTCTCTCTCGTCTCTCGCCACCCTCGCTCTCTCTCTCTCGTCTCTCGCCAACATCACTCTCCCTCTCTCTCTCGCCACCATCGCTCTCTCTCTCTTTCTCGTCTCTCGCCACCCTCGCTCTCTTTCTCTGTCTCGTCTCTCGCTACCCTCGCTCTCCCTCTCTCTCTCGCCACCATCGCTCTCTCCCTCTGTCTCGTCTCTCGCCAACCTCGCTCGCTCTCTCTGTCTCGTCTCTCGCCACCCTCGCTCGCTCTCTCTCTCGTCCCTCGCCACCCTCGCTCGCTCTCTCATCTCTCGCCACCCTCGCTCGCTCTCTCTCGTCTCTCGCCACCCTCGCTCTCTCTCTCATCTCTCGCCACCCTCGCTCTCTCTCTCTCTCTCTCGTCTCACGCCACCCTCGCTCGCTCTCTCTCTCGTCTCTCGCCACCCTCGCTCGCTCTCTCTCTCTCGTCTCTCGCCACCCTCGCTCGCTCTCTCTCTCTCGTCTCTCGCCACAATCGCTCGCTCTCTCTCTCGTCTCTCGCCACCCTCGCTTGCTCTCTCTCTTTCGTCTCTCGCAACCATCGCTCGCTCTCTCTCTCTCGTCTCTCGCCACCCTTGCTCGCTCTCTCTCGTCTCTCGCCACACTCGCTCGATCTCTCTCGTCTCTCGCCACCCTCGCTCGCTCTCTCTCTCTCGTCTCTCGCCACCCTCGCTCGCTCTCTCTCTCTCGTCTCTCGCCACAATCGCTCGCTCTCTCTTTCGTCTCTCGCCACCATCGCTCGCTCTCTCTCTCTCGTCTCTCGCAACCATCGCTCGCTCTCTTTCTCTCGTCTCTCGCCACCCTTGCTCGCTCTCTCTCGTCTCTCGCCACACTCGCTCGATCTCTCTCGTCTCTCGCCACCCTCGCGCTTTCTCTCTCGTCTCTCGCCACCCTCGCTCGCTCTCTCTGTCTCGTCTCTCGCCACCCTCGCTCGCTCTCTCATCTCTCGCCACCCTCGCTCGCTCTCTCTTGTCTCTCGCCACCCTCGCTCGCTCTCTCTCGTGTCTTGCCACCCTCGCTCGCTCTCTCTCTCGTCTCTCACCACCCTCGCTCGCTCTCTCTCTCTCGCCACCCTCGCTCGCTCACTCTCTCGTTTCTCGCCACCCTCGCTCGCTCTCTCATCTCTCGCCACCCTCGCTCGCTCTCTCTCGTCTCTCGCCACCCTCGCTCGCTCTCTCTCTCTCTCTCGCCACCCTCGCTCGCTCACTCTCTCGTTTCTCGCCACCCTCGCTCGCTCTCTCTCTCGTCTCTCGCCACCCTCGCTCGCTCTCTCTCCCTCTCTCGTCTCTCGCCACCCTCGCTCTCTCTCTCTCGTCTCTCGCCACCCTCGCTCTCTCTCTCTCTCGTCTCTCGCCACCATCGCTCGCTCTCTCTCTCTCGTCTCTCGCAACCATCGCTCGCTCTCTCTCTCTCGTCTCTCGCCACCCTTGCTCGCTCTCTCTCGTCTCTCGCCACACTCGCTCGATCTCTCTCGTCTCTCGCCACCCTCGCGCTCTCTCTCTCGTCTCTCGCCACCCTCGCTCGCTCTCTCTGTCTCGTCTCTCGCCACCCTCGCTCGCTCTCTCATCTCTCGCCACCCTCGCTCGCTCTCTCTTGTCTCTCGCCACCCTCGCTCGCTCTCTCTCGTCTCTTGCCACCCTCGCTCGCTCTCTCTCTCGTCTCTCACCACCCTCGCTCGCTCTCTCTCTCTCGCCACCCTCGCTCGCTCACTCTCTCGTTTCTCGCCACCCTCGCTCGCTCTCTCATCTCTCGCCACCCTCGCTCGCTCTCTCTCGTCTCTCGCCACCCTCGCTCGCTCTCTCTCTCGTCTCTCGCCACCCTCGCTCGCTCTCTCTCCCTCTCTCGTCTCTCGCCACCCTCGCTCTCTCTCTCTCGTCTCTCGCCACCCTCGCGCTCTCTCTCTCGTCTCTCGCCACCCTCGCTCGCTCTCTCTCTCGTCTCTCGCCACCCTCGCTCGCTCTCTCTCTCGTCTCTCGCCACCCTCGCTCGCTCTCTCTCTCGTCTCTCGCCACCCTCGCTCGCTCTCTCTCTCGTCTCTCGCCACCCTAGCTCTCTCTCTCTCTCTCGTCTCTCGCCTCCCTCGCTCTCTCTCTCTCTCGTCTCTCGCCACCCTCGCTCTCTCCCTTGTCTCTCGCCACCCTCGCTCTCTCTCTCGTCTCTCGCCACCCTCGCTCTCTCTCTCTCTCGTCTCGCGCCAACATCGCTCTCCCTCTCTCTCTCGCCACCATCGCTCTCTCTCTGTCTCGTCTCTCGCCACCCTCGCTCTCTTTCTCTCTCTCTCTCGTCTCTCGCTACCCTCGCTCTCCCTCTCTCTCTCTCCACCATCGCTCTCTCTCTCTGTCTCGTCTCTCGCCACCCTCGCTCTCTCTCTCTCTCTCTCTCTCGTCCCTCGGCACCCTTGCTCTCTCTCTCGCCATGCTCGCTCTCTTTCTCTCTCTCTCATCTCTCGCCACCCTCGCTCTCTCTCTCATCTCTCGCCACCCTCGCTCGCTCTCTCTCATCTCTCGCCACCCTCGCTCGCTCTCTCTCGTCTCTCGCCACCCTCGCTCTCTCTCTCTCTCGTCTCTCGCCACCCCCGCTCCCTCTCTCTCTCATCTCTCGCCACGCTCGCTATCTCTCTCTCTCTCTCATCTCTCACCACCCTCGCTCTCTCTCCCGTCTCTCGCCACCCTCGCTCGCTCTCTCTCTCGTCTCTCGCCACCCTCGCTCTCTCTCTCTCTCTCTCGTCTCTCGCCACCCTCGCTCGCTCTCTCTCTCGTCTCTCGCCACCCTCGCTCGCTCTCTCTCTCGTCTCTCGCCACCCTCGCTCTCTCTCTCTCATCTCTCGCCACCATCGCTCTCTCTCTCTGTCTCGTCTCTCGCCACCCTCGCTCTCTTTCTCTCTCTCTCTCGTCTCTCGCTACCCTCGCTCTCCCTCTCTCTCTCGCCACCATCGCTCTCTCTCTGTCTCGTCTCTCGCCACCCTCTCTCTCTCTCTCTCTCTCTCGTCCCTCGCCACCCTTGCTCTCTCTCTCTCTCGCCATGCTCGCTCTCTTTCTCTCTCTCTCATCTCTTGCCACTCTCGCTCTCTCTCGTCTCTCGCCACCCTCGCTCTCTCGTCTTTCGCCACCCTCTCTCGATCTCTCTCTCCCTTTCTCGTCCCTCGCCACACTGGCTCTCTCTCTCTCGTCTCTCGCCACCCTCGCTCTCTCTCTCTCGTCTCTCGCCAACCTCGCGCTCTCTCTCTCTCGTCTCTCACCACCCTCGCTCGCTCTCTCTCTCGTCTCTCGCCACCCTCGCTCGCTCTCTCTCTCGTCTCTCGCCACCCTCGCTCGCTCGCCCTCTCGTCTCTCGCCACCCTCGCTCGCTCTCTCGTCTCTCGCCACCCTCGCTCGCTCTCTCTCTCGCCACCCTCGCTCGCTCTCTCTCTCGTCTCTCGCCACCCTCGCTCGCTCTCTCTCTCGTCTCTCGCCACCCTCGCTCGCTCTCTCTCTCGTCTCTCGCCACCCTCGCTCTCTCTCTGTCTCCCTCTCTTGTCTCTCGCCACCATCGCTCGCTCTCTCTCTCTCGTCTCTCGCCACCCTCGCTCGCTCTCTCTCTCGCCACCCTCGCTCGCTCTCTCTCTCGTCTCTCGCCACCCTCGCTCGCTCTCTCTCTCGTCTCTCGCCACCCTCGCTCGCTCTCTCTCTCGTCTCTCGCCACCCTCGCTCGCTCTCTGTCTCCCTCTCTTGTCTCTCGCCACCATCGCTCGCTCTCTCTCTCTTGTCTCTCGCCATCGCTCTATCTCTCTCTCTCTCTCGTCTCTCGCCACCCTCGCTATCTCTCTCTCTCTCTCTCGTCTCTCGCCACCCTCGATCTCTCTCTATCTCTCGTTCCTCGCCATGCTCGCTCTCTGTCTCTCTCGTCTCTCGCCAAACTCGCTCTCTCTCTCGTCTCTCGCCACCCCCGCTCCCTCTCTCTCTCGTCTCTCGCCACGCTCGCTATCTCTCTCTCTCTCTCATCTCTCACCACCCTCGCTCTCTCTCTCCCGTCTCTCGCCACCCTCGCTCGCTCTCTCTCTCTCGTCTCTCGCCACCCTCGCTCACTCTCTCTCTCTCGTCTCTCACCACCGTCGCTCTCTCTTTCTTGTCTCTCGCCACCCTCGCTCTCTCTCTCTCGTCTCTCGACAACCTTGTTCTCTCTCTCTCTCGTCTCTCGCCACCCTCACTCTCTCTCTCTCGTCTCTTGCCACCCACGCTGTCTCTCTCTCGTCTCTCGCCACCATCGCACTCTCTCTCTCTCGTTCGGCGCCACCCTCGCTCTCTCTCTCTCTCGTCTCTCGTCACTCACCACCCTCGCTCTCTCTCTGTCGTCTCTCGCCACCCTCGCTCGCTCTCTCTCTCGTCTCTCGCCACCCTCGCTCTCTCTCTCTCATCTCTCGCCACCCTCGCTCTCTCTCTCTCTCTCTCGTCTCTCGCCACCCTCGCTCTCTCTCTCTCTCGTCTCTCGCTACCATCGCTCGTTCTCTCTCTCGTCTCTCGCCACCCTCGCTCGCTCTCTCTCTCGTCTCTCGCCACCCTCGCTCGCTCTCTCTCTCGTCTCTCGCCACCCTCGCTCTCTCTCTGTCTCCCTCTCTCGTCTCTCGCCACCCTCGCTCGCTCTCTCGTCTCTCGCCACCCTCGCTCGCTCTCTCGTCTCTCGCCACCCTCGCTCGCTCTCTCGTCTCTCGCCACCCTCGCTCGCTCTCTCGTCTCTCGCCACCCTCGCTCGCTCTCTCGTCTCTCGCCACCCTCGCTCGCTCTCTCGTCTCTCGCCACCTTCGCTCGCTCTCTCGTCTCTCGCCACCCTCGCTCGATCTCGTCTCTCGCCTCCCTCGCTCGCTCTCTCTCTCGTTTCTCGCCTCCCTCGCTCGCTCCCTCTCTCTCGTTTCTCGCCTCCCTCGCTCGCTCTCTCTCTCTCGTTTCTCGTCACACTCGCTCGCTCTCTCTCTCGTCTCTCGCCACCCTCGCTCTCTCTCATCTCTCGACAACCTCGTTCTCTCTCTCTCTCTCGTCTCTCGCCACCCTCGCACTCTCTCTCTCGTCTCTCGCCACCCTCGCTCACTCTCTCTCGTCTCTCGCCACCCTCGCTCACTCTCTCTCATCTCTTGCCACCCTCGCTGTCTCTCTCTCCTCTCTCGCCACCATCGCACTCTCTCTCTTGTCTCGCACCACCCTCGCTCTCTCTCTCTCTCTCTCGTCTCTCGTCTCTCAAAACCCTCGCTCTCTCTCTCTCGTCTCTCGCCACCCTAGCTCTCTCTTTCTCGTCTATCGCCACCCTCGCTCTCTCTTTCTCGTCTATCGCCACCCTCGCTCTCTCTCTCTCTCGTCTATCGCCACCCTCGCTCTCTCTTTCTCGTCTATCGCCACCCTCGCTCTCTCTCTCTCTCGTCTCTCGCCACCCTCGCTCTCTCTCTCTCTCGTCTCTCGCCACCATCGCTCTCTCTCTCTCTCGTCTCTCGCCACCATCGCTCTGCCTCTCTCTCTCGCCACGATCGCTCTCTCTCTCTGTCTCATCTCTCGCCACCATCGCTCTCTCTCTCTGTCTCATCTCTCGCCACCATCGCTCTCTCGCTCTCTCTCGTCTCTCACCACCCTCGCTCGCTCTCTCTCTCGTCTCTCGCCACCCTCGCTCGCTCTCTCTCTCGTCTCTCGCCACCCTCGCTCGCTCTCTCTCTCGTCTCTCGCCACCCTCGCTCTCTTTCTCTCTCCTCTCTCACCACCCTCCTGCTCTCTTTCTCTCTCGTCTATCGCAACCCTCCTGCTCTCTCTCTGTCTCTCTCCACCATCGCTCTCTCTCTATCATCTCTCTCCAACATCGCTCACTCTCTCGTCTCTCTCCACCATCGCTCTCTCTCTCTCTTCTCTGGCCACCCTCGCTCTCTCTCTCTCGTCTCTCGCCACCCTCGCTCGCTCTCTCTCTCGTCTCTCGCCACCCTCGCTCGCTCTCTCTCTCGTCTCTCGCCACCCTTGCTCGCTCTCTCTCTCTCGTCTCTCGCCACCCTCGCTCGCTCTCTCTCTCGTCTCTCGCCACTCTCGCTCGCTCTCTCTCTCTCGTCTCTCGCCACCCTCGCTCGATCTCTCTCTCTCCCTTTCTCGTCTCTCACCACACTCGCTCTCTCTCTCGCCCCTCGCCACACTCGCTCTCCCTTTCTCGTCTCTCGCCACCCTCGCTCTCTCTCTCTCGTCTCTCGCCATCCTCGCGCTCTCTCTCTCGTCTCTCGCCACCCTCGCGCTCTCTCTCTCTCGTCTCTCGCCACCCTCACTCGCTGTCTCTGTCTCGTCTCTCGCTACCCTCGCTCGATCTCTCTGTCTCGTCTCTCGCTACCCTCGATCGCTGTCTTTGTCTCGTCTCTCGCCACCCTCGCTCGCTCTCTCTCTCGTCTCTCGCCACCCTCGCTTGCTCTCTCATCTCTCGCCACCCTCGCTCGCTCTCTCTCTCGCCTCTCGCCACCCTCGCTCGCTCTCTCTCTCGCCTCTCGCCACCCTCGCTCGCTCTCTCTCTCGTCTCTCGCCACCCTCGCTCGCTCTCTCTCTCGTCTCTGGCCACCCTCGCTCGCTCTCTCTCTCGTCTCTCGCCACTCTCGCTCGCTCTCTCGTCTCTCGCCACCCTCGCTTGCTCTCTCTCTCGTCTCTCGCCACCCTCGCTCTCTCACTCTCTCGTCTCTCGCCACCCTAGCTCTCTCTCTCTCTCTCTCGTCTCTCGCCTCCCTCGCTCTCTCTCTCTCTCATCTCTCGCCACCCTCGCTCTCTCTCTCTCGTCTCTCGCCACCCTCGCTCTCTCTCTCTCGTCTCTCGCCAACATCGCTCTCCCTCTCTCTCTCGCCACCATCGCTCTCTCTCTCTTTCTCGTCTCTCGCCACCCTCGCTCTCTTTCTCTGTCTCGTCTCTCGCTACCCTCGCTCTCCCTCTCTCTCTCGCCAACCTCGCTCTCTCCCTCTGTCTCATCTCTCGCCAACCTCGCTCGCTCTCTCTGTCTCGTCTCTCGCCACCCTCGCTCGCTCTCTCTCTCGTCCCTCGCCACCCTCGCTCGCTCTCTCATCTCTCGCCACCCTCGCTCGCTCTCTCTCGTCTCTCGCCACCCTCGCTCTCTCTCTCATCTCTCGCCACCCTCGCTCTCTCTCTCTCTCTCTCTCGTCTCACGCCACCCTCGCTCGCTCTCTCTCTCGTCTCTCGCCACCCTCGCTCGCTCTCTCTCTCTCGTCTCTCGCCACCCTCGCTCGCTCTCTCTCTCTCGTCTCTCGCCACAATCGCTCGCTCTCTCTCTCGTCTCTCGCCACCCTCGCTTGCTCTCTCTCTTTCGTCTCTCGCCACCATCGCTCGCTCTCTCTCTCTCGTCTCTCGCAACCATCGCTCGCTCTCTCTCTCTCGTCTCTCGCCACCCTTGCTCGCTCTCTCTCGTCTCTCGCCACACTCGCTCGATCTCTCTCGTCTCTCGCCACCCTCGCGCTCTCTCTCTCATCTCTCGCCACCCTCGCTCGCTCTCTCTGTCTCGTCTCTCGCCACCCTCGCTCGCTCTCTCATCTCTCGCCACCCTCGCTCGCTCACTCTCTCGTTTCTCGCCACCCTCGCTCGCTCTCTCTCTCGTCTCTCACCACCCTCGCTCGCTCTCTCATCTCTCGCCACCCTCGCTCGCTCTCTCTCGTCTCTCGCCACCCTCGCTCGCTCTCTCTCTCGTCTCTCACCACCCTCGCTCGCTCTCTCTCTCTCTCTCGCCACCCTCGCTCGCTCACTCTCTCGTTTCTCGCCACCCTCGCTCGCTCTCTCTCTCGTCTCTCGCCACCCTCGCTCGCTCTCTCTCCCTCTCTCGTCTCTCGCCACCCTCGCTCTCTCTCTCTCGTCTCTCGCCACCCTCGCGCTCTCTCTCTCGTCTCTCGCCACCCTCGCTCGCTCTCTCTCTCGTCTCTCGCCACCCTCGCTCGCTCTCTCTCTCGTCTCTCGCCACCCTCGCTCGCTCTCTCTCTCGTCTCTCGCCACCCTCGCTCGCTCTCTCTCTCGTCTCTCGCCACCCTCGCTCGCTCTCTCTCTCGTCTCTCGCCACCCTAGCTCTCTCTCTCTCTCTCGTCTCTCGCCTCCCTCGCTCTCTCTCTCTCTCGTCTCTCGCCACCCTCGCTCTCTCCCTTGTCTCTCGCCACCCTCGCTCTCTCTCTCGTCTCTCGCCACCCTCGCTCTCTCTCTCTCTCGTCTCGCGCCAACATCGCTCTCCCTCTCTCTCTCGCCACCATCGCTCTCTCTCTGTCTCGTCTCTCGCTACCCTCGCTCTCCCTCTCTCTCTCTCCACCATCGCTCTCTCTCTCTGTCTCGTCTCTCGCCACCCTCGCTCTCTCTCTCTCTCTCTCTCGTCCCTCGGCACCCTTGCTCTCTCTCTCGCCATGCTCGCTCTCTTTCTCTCTCTCTCATCTCTCGCCACCCTCGCTCTCTCTCTCTCATCTCTCGCCACCCTCGCTCGCTCTCTCTCATCTCTCGCCACCCTCGCTCGCTCTCTCTCGTCTCTCGCCACCCTCGCTCTCTCTCTCTCTCGTCTCGCCACCCCCGCTCCCTCTCTCTCTCGTCTCTCGCCACGCTCGCTATCTCTCTCTCTCTCTCATCTCTCACCACCCTCGCTCTCTCTCCCGTCTCTCGCCACCCTCGCTCGCTCTCTCTCTCGTCTCTCGCCACCCTCGCTCTCTCTCTCTCTCTCTCGTCTCTCGCCACCCTCGCTCGCTCTCTCTCTCGTCTCTCGCCACCCTCGCTCTCTCTCTCTCATCTCTCGCCACCATCGCTCTCTCTCTCTGTCTCGTCTCTCGCCACCCTCGCTCTCTTTCTCTCTCTCTCTCGTCTCTCGCTACCCTCGCTCTCCCTCTCTCTCTCGCCACCATCGCTCTCTCTCTGTCTCGTCTCTCGCCACCCTCTCTCTCTCTCTCTCTCTCTCGTCCCTCGCCACCCTTGCTCTCTCTCTCTCTCGCCATGCTCGCTCTCTTTCTCTCTCTCTCATCTCTTGCCACTCTCGCTCTCTCTGTCTCTCGCCACCCTCGCTCTCTCGTCTTTCGCCACCCCTCGCTCGATCTCTCTCTCCCTTTCTCGTCCCTCGCCACACTGGCTCTCTCTCTCTCGTCTCTCGCCACCCTCGCTCTCTCTCTCTCGTCTCTCGCCAACCTCGCGCTCTCTCTCTCTCGTCTCTCACAACCCTCGCTCGCTCTCTCTCTCGTCTCTCGCCACCCTCGCTCGCTCTCTCTCTCGTCTCTCGCCACCCTCGCTCGCTCGCCCTCTCGTCTCTCGCCACCCTCGCTCGCTCTCTCGTCTCTCGCCACCCTCGCTCGCTCTCTCTCTCGCCACCCTCGCTCGCTCTCTCTCTCGTCTCTCGCCACCCTCGCTCGCTCTCTCTCTCGTCTCTCGCCACCCTCGCTCTCTCTCTGTCTCCCTCTCTCGTCTCTCGCCACCCTCGCTCGCTCTCTCTCTCGCCACCTCGCTCGCTCTCTCTCTCGCCTCTCGCCACCCTCGCTCGCTCTCTCTCTCGCCTCTCGCCACCCTCGCTCGCTCTCTCTCTCGTCTCTCGCCACCCTCGCTCGCTCTCTCTCTCGTCTCTGGCCACCCTCGCTCGCTCTCTCTCTCGTCTCTCGCCACCCTCGCTCTCTCACTCTCTCGTCTCTCGCCACCCTCGCTCGCTCTCTCTCTCTCGTCTCTCGCCACCCTCGCTCTCTCTCTCTCTCGTCTCACGCCACCCTCGCTCGCTCTCTCTCTCGTCTCTCGCCACCCTCGCTCGCTCTCTCTCTCTGTCTCTCGCCACACTCGCTCGCTCTCTCTCTCGTCTCTCGCCACACTCGCTCGCTCTCTCTCTCGTCTCTCGCCACCCTCGCTCGCTCTCTCTCTCGTCTCACGCCACCCTCGCTCGCTCTCTCTCTCGTCTCTCGCCACCCTCGCTCTCTCTCTCTCCTCATCTCTCGCCACCCTCGCTCGTCTCTCTCTCGTCCCTCGCCACCCTCGCTCGCTCTCTCTCTCGTCTCTCGCCACCCTCGCTCGCTCTCTCTCTCGTCTCTTGCCACCCTCGCTCGCTCTCTCTCTCGTCTCTCGCCACCCTCGCTCGCTCTGTCTCTCGTCTCTCGCCACCCTCGCTCGCTCTCTCTCTCGTCTCTCGCCACCCTCGCTTGCTCTCTCTCTCGTCTCTCGCCACCCTCGCTCTCTCACTCTCTCGTCTCTCGCCACCCTAGCTCTCTCTCTCTCTCTCGTCTCTCGCCTCCCTCGCTCTCTATCTCTCTCATCTCTCGCCACCCTCGCTCTCTCTCTCGTCTCTCGCCACCCTCGCTCTCTCTCTCTCGTCTCTCGCCAACATCGCTCTCCCTCTCTCTCTCGCCACCATCGCTCTATCTCTCTTTCTCGTCTCTCGCCATCCTCGCTCTCTTTCTCTGTCTCGTCTCTCGCTACCCTCGCTCTCCCTCTCTCTCTCGCCCACCATCGCTCTCGCCCTCTGTCTCGTCTCTCGCGACCCTCGCTCGCTCTCTCTCTCGTCCCTCGCCACCCTCGCTCGCTCTCTCTCTCGTCTCGCCACCCTCGCTCACTCTCTCTCGTCTCTCGCCACCCTCGCTCTCTCTCTCTCATCTCTCGCCACCCTCGCTCTCCCTCTCTCTCTCGTCTCACGCCACCCTCGCTCGCTCTCTCTCTCGTCTCTCGCCACCCTCGCCGCTCTCTCTCTCTCGTCTCTCGCCACCCTCGCTCGCTCTCTCTCTCTCGTCTCTCGCCCAATCGCTCGCTCTCTCTCCTCGTCTCTCGCCACCATCGCTGCTCTCTCTCTCTCGTCCTCGCCACCATCGCTCGCTCTCTCTCTCTCGTCTCTCGCAACCATCGCTCGCTCTCTCTCTCGTCTCTCGACACCCTCGCTCGCTCTCTCTCGTCTCTCGCCACCCTCGCTCGCTCTCTCTCTCGTCTCTCGCCACCCTCGCTCGCTCTCTCTCTCGTCTCTCGCCACCCTCGCTCTCTTTCTCTCTCTCTCTCTCACCACCCTCCTGCTCTCTTCTCTCTCGTCTATCGCAACCCTCCTGCTCTCTCTCTGTCTCTCTCCACCATCGCTCTCTCTCTATCATCTCTCTCCAACATCGCTCACTCTCTCGTCTCTCTCCACCATCGCTCTCTCTCTCTCTTCTCTGGCCACCCTCGCTCTCTCTCTCTCGTCTCTCGCCACCCTCGCTCGCTCTCTCTCTCGTCTCTCGCCACCCTCGCTCGCTCTCTCTCTCGTCTCTCGCCACCCTTGCTCGCTCTCTCTCTCTCGTCTCTCGCCACCCTCGCTCGCTCTCTCTCTCGTCTCTCGCCACTCTCGCTCGCTCTCTCTCTCTCGTCTCTCGCCACCCTCGCTCGATCTCTCTCTCTCCCTTTCTCGTCTCTCACCACACTCGCTCTCTCTCTCGCCCCTCGCCACACTCGCTCTCCCTTTCTCGTCTCTCGCCACCCTCGCTCTCTCTCTCTCGTCTCTCGCCATCCTCGCGCTCTCTCTCTCGTCTCTCGCCACCCTCGCGCTCTCTCTCTCTCGTCTCTCGCCACCCTCACTCGCTGTCTCTGTCTCGTCTCTCGCTACCCTCGCTCGATCTCTCTGTCTCGTCTCTCGCTACCCTCGATCGCTGTCTTTGTCTCGTCTCTCGCCACCCTCGCTCGCTCTCTCTCTCGTCTCTCGCCACCCTCGCTTGCTCTCTCATCTCTCGCCACCCTCGCTCGCTCTCTCTCTCGCCTCTCGCCACCCTCGCTCGCTCTCTCTCTCGCCTCTCGCCACCCTCGCTCGCTCTCTCTCTCGTCTCTCGCCACCCTCGCTCGCTCTCTCTCTCGTCTCTGGCCACCCTCGCTCGCTCTCTCTCTCGTCTCTCGCCACTCTCGCTCGCTCTCTCGTCTCTCGCCACCCTCGCTTGCTCTCTCTCTCGTCTCTCGCCACCCTCGCTCTCTCACTCTCTCGTCTCTCGCCACCCTAGCTCTCTCTCTCTCTCTCTCGTCTCTCGCCTCCCTCGCTCTCTCTCTCTCTCATCTCTCGCCACCCTCGCTCTCTCTCTCTCGTCTCTCGCCACCCTCGCTCTCTCTCTCTCGTCTCTCGCCAACATCGCTCTCCCTCTCTCTCTCGCCACCATCGCTCTCTCTCTCTTTCTCGTCTCTCGCCACCCTCGCTCTCTTTCTCTGTCTCGTCTCTCGCTACCCTCGCTCTCCCTCTCTCTCTCGCCAACCTCGCTCTCTCCCTCTGTCTCATCTCTCGCCAACCTCGCTCGCTCTCTCTGTCTCGTCTCTCGCCACCCTCGCTCGCTCTCTCTCTCGTCCCTCGCCACCCTCGCTCGCTCTCTCATCTCTCGCCACCCTCGCTCGCTCTCTCTCGTCTCTCGCCACCCTCGCTCTCTCTCTCATCTCTCGCCACCCTCGCTCTCTCTCTCTCTCTCTCTCGTCTCACGCCACCCTCGCTCGCTCTCTCTCTCGTCTCTCGCCACCCTCGCTCGCTCTCTCTCTCTCGTCTCTCGCCACCCTCGCTCGCTCTCTCTCTCTCGTCTCTCGCCACAATCGCTCGCTCTCTCTCTCGTCTCTCGCCACCCTCGCTTGCTCTCTCTCTTTCGTCTCTCGCCACCATCGCTCGCTCTCTCTCTCTCGTCTCTCGCAACCATCGCTCGCTCTCTCTCTCTCGTCTCTCGCCACCCTTGCTCGCTCTCTCTCGTCTCTCGCCACACTCGCTCGATCTCTCTCGTCTCTCGCCACCCTCGCGCTCTCTCTCTCATCTCTCGCCACCCTCGCTCGCTCTCTCTGTCTCGTCTCTCGCCACCCTCGCTCGCTCTCTCATCTCTCGCCACCCTCGCTCGCTCACTCTCTCGTTTCTCGCCACCCTCGCTCGCTCTCTCTCTCGTCTCTCACCACCCTCGCTCGCTCTCTCATCTCTCGCCACCCTCGCTCGCTCTCTCTCGTCTCTCGCCACCCTCGCTCGCTCTCTCTCTCGTCTCTCACCACCCTCGCTCGCTCTCTCTCTCTCTCTCGCCACCCTCGCTCGCTCACTCTCTCGTTTCTCGCCACCCTCGCTCGCTCTCTCTCTCGTCTCTCGCCACCCTCGCTCGCTCTCTCTCCCTCTCTCGTCTCTCGCCACCCTCGCTCTCTCTCTCTCGTCTCTCGCCACCCTCGCGCTCTCTCTCTCGTCTCTCGCCACCCTCGCTCGCTCTCTCTCTCGTCTCTCGCCACCCTCGCTCGCTCTCTCTCTCGTCTCTCGCCACCCTCGCTCGCTCTCTCTCTCGTCTCTCGCCACCCTCGCTCGCTCTCTCTCTCGTCTCTCGCCACCCTCGCTCGCTCTCTCTCTCGTCTCTCGCCACCCTAGCTCTCTCTCTCTCTCTCGTCTCTCGCCTCCCTCGCTCTCTCTCTCTCTCGTCTCTCGCCACCCTCGCTCTCTCCCTTGTCTCTCGCCACCCTCGCTCTCTCTCTCGTCTCTCGCCACCCTCGCTCTCTCTCTCTCTCGTCTCGCGCCAACATCGCTCTCCCTCTCTCTCTCGCCACCATCGCTCTCTCTCTGTCTCGTCTCTCGCTACCCTCGCTCTCCCTCTCTCTCTCTCCACCATCGCTCTCTCTCTCTGTCTCGTCTCTCGCCACCCTCGCTCTCTCTCTCTCTCTCTCTCGTCCCTCGGCACCCTTGCTCTCTCTCTCGCCATGCTCGCTCTCTTTCTCTCTCTCTCATCTCTCGCCACCCTCGCTCTCTCTCTCTCATCTCTCGCCACCCTCGCTCGCTCTCTCTCATCTCTCGCCACCCTCGCTCGCTCTCTCTCGTCTCTCGCCACCCTCGCTCTCTCTCTCTCTCGTCTCGCCACCCCCGCTCCCTCTCTCTCTCGTCTCTCGCCACGCTCGCTATCTCTCTCTCTCTCTCATCTCTCACCACCCTCGCTCTCTCTCCCGTCTCTCGCCACCCTCGCTCGCTCTCTCTCTCGTCTCTCGCCACCCTCGCTCTCTCTCTCTCTCTCTCGTCTCTCGCCACCCTCGCTCGCTCTCTCTCTCGTCTCTCGCCACCCTCGCTCTCTCTCTCTCATCTCTCGCCACCATCGCTCTCTCTCTCTGTCTCGTCTCTCGCCACCCTCGCTCTCTTTCTCTCTCTCTCTCGTCTCTCGCTACCCTCGCTCTCCCTCTCTCTCTCGCCACCATCGCTCTCTCTCTGTCTCGTCTCTCGCCACCCTCTCTCTCTCTCTCTCTCTCTCGTCCCTCGCCACCCTTGCTCTCTCTCTCTCTCGCCATGCTCGCTCTCTTTCTCTCTCTCTCATCTCTTGCCACTCTCGCTCTCTCTCGTCTCTCGCCACCCTCGCTCTCTCGTCTTTCGCCACCCTCGCTCGATCTCTCTCTCCCTTTCTCGTCCCTCGCCACACTGGCTCTCTCTCTCTCGTCTCTCGCCACCCTCGCTCTCTCTCTCTCGTCTCTCGCCAACCTCGCGCTCTCTCTCTCTCGTCTCTCACAACCCTCGCTCGCTCTCTCTCTCGTCTCTCGCCACCCTCGCTCGCTCTCTCTCTCGTCTCTCGCCACCCTCGCTCGCTCGCCCTCTTGTCTCTCGCCACCCTCGCTCGCTCTCTCGTCTCTCGCCACCCTCGCTCGCTCTCTCTCTCGCCACCCTCGCTCGCTCTCTCTCTCGTCTCTCGCCACCCTCGCTCGCTCTCTCTCTCGTCTCTCGCCACCCTCGCTCTCTCTCTGTCTCCCTCTCTCGTCTCTCGCCACCCTCGCTCGCTCTCTCTCTCGCCACCCTCGCTCGCTCTCTCTCTCGTCTCTCGCCACCCTCGCTCGCTCTCTCTCTCGTCTCTCGCCACCCTCGCTCGCTCTCTCTCTCGTCTCTCGCCACCCTCGCTCGCTCTCTCTCTCGTCTCTCGCCACCCTCGCTCGCTCTCTCTCTCGTCTCTCGCCACCCTCGCTCGCTCTCTGTCTCCCTCTCTTGTCTCTCGCCACCATCGCTCGCTCTCTCTCTCTTGTCTCTCGCCATCGCTCTATCTCTCTCTCTCTCTCGTCTCTCGCCACCCTCGCTATCTCTCTCTCTCTCTCTCGTCTCTCGCCACCCTCGATCTCTCTCTATCTCTCGTTCCTCGCCATGCTCGCTCTCTGTCTCTCTCGTCTCTCGCCAAACTCGCTCTCTCTCTCTCGTCTCTCGCCACCCCCGCTCCCTCTCTCTCTCGTCTCTCGCCACGCTCGCTATCTCTCTCTCTCTCTCATCTCTCACCACCCTCGCTCTCTCTCTCTCCCGTCTCTCGCCACCCTCGCTCGCTCTCTCTCTCTCGTCTCTCGCCACCCTCGCTCACTCTCTCTCTCTTGTCTCTCACCACCGTCGCTCTCTCTTTCTTGTCTCTCGCCACCCTCGCTCTCTCTCTCTCGTCTCTCGACAACCTTGTTCTCTCTCTCTCTCGTCTCTCGCCACCCTCACTCTCTCTCTCTCGTCTCTTGCCACCCACGCTGTCTCTCTCTCGTCTCTCGCCACCATCGCACTCTCTCTCTCTCGTTCGGCGCCACCCTCGCTCTCTCTCTCTCTCGTCTCTCGTCACTCACCACCCTCGCTCTCTCTCTGTCGTCTCTCGCCACCCTCGCTCGCTCTCTCTCTCGTCTCTCGCCACCCTCGCTCTCTCTCTCTCATCTCTCGCCACCCTCGCTCTCTCTCTCTCTCTCTCGTCTCTCGCCACCCTCGCTCTCTCTCTCTCTCGTCTCTCGCTACCATCGCTCGTTCTCTCTCTCGTCTCTCGCCACCCTCGCTCGCTCTCTCTCTCGTCTCTCGCCACCCTCGCTCGCTCTCTCTCTCGTCTCTCGCCACCCTCGCTCGCTCTCTCTCTCTCGTCTCTCGCCACCCTCGCTCGCTCTCTCTCTCGTCTCTCGCCACTCTCGCTCGCTCTCTCTCTCTCGTCTCTCGCCACCCTCGCTCGATCTCTCTCTCTCCCTTTCTCGTCTCTCACCACACTCGCTCTCTCTCTCGCCCCTCGCCACACTCGCTCTCCCTTTCTCGTCTCTCGCCACCCTCGCTCTCTCTCTCTCGTCTCTCGCCATCCTCGCGCTCTCTCTCTCGTCTCTCGCCACCCTCGCGCTCTCTCTCTCTCGTCTCTCGCCACCCTCACTCGCTGTCTCGGTCTCGTCTCTCGCTACCCTCGCTCGATCTCTCTGTCTCGTCTCTCGCTACCCTCGATCGCTGTCTTTGTCTCGTCTCTCGCCACCCTCGCTCGCTCGCTCTCTCGTCTCTCGCCACCCTCGCTCGCTCTCTCATCTCTCGCCACCCTCGCTCGCTCTCTCTCTCGCCTCTCGCCACCCTCGCTCGCTCTCTCTCTCGCCTCTCGCCACCCTCGCTCGCTCTCTCTCTCGTCTCTCGCCACCCTCGCTCGCTCTCTCTCTCGTCTCTGGCCACCCTCGCTCGCTCTCTCTCTCGTCTCTCGCCACTCTCGCTCGCTCTCTCGTCTCTCGCCACCCTCGCTCGCTCTCTCTCTCGTCTCTCGCCACCCTCGCTCGCTCTCTCTCTCGTCTCACGCCACCCTCGCTCGCTCTCTCTCTCTCGTCTCTCGCCACCCTCGCTCGCTCTCTCTCTCTCGTCTCTTGCCACACTCGCTCGCTCTCTCTCTCGTCTCTCGCCACTCTCGCTCGCTCTCTCTCTCGTCTCTCGCCACCCTCGCTCGCTCTCTCTCTCGTCTCACGCCACCCTCGCTCGCTCTCTCTCTCGTCTCTTGCCACCCGCGCTCGCTCTCTCTCTCTCGTCTCTCGCCACCCTCGCTCGTTCTCTCTCTCGTCCCTCGCCACCCTCGCTCGCTCTCTCTCTCGTCTCTCGCCACCCTCGCTCGCTCTCTCTCTCGTCTCTTGCCACCCTCGCTCGCTCTCTCTCTCGTCTCTCGCCACCCTCGCTCGCTCTGTCTCTCGTCTCTCGCCACCCTCGCTCGCTCTCTCTCTCGTCTCTCGCCACCCTCGCTTGCTCTCTCTCTCGTCTCTCGCCACCCTCGCTCTCTCACTCTCTCGTCTCTCGCCACCCTAGCTCTCTCTCTCTCTCTCGTCTCTCGCCTCCCTCGCTCTCTATCTCTCTCATCTCTCGCCACCCTCGCTCTCTCTCTCGTCTCTCGCCACCCTCGCTCTCTCTCTCTCGTCTCTCGCCAACATCGCTCTCCCTCTCTCTCTCGCCACCATCGCTCTATCTCTCTTTCTCGTCTCTCGCCATCCTCGCTCTCTTTCTCTGTCTCGTCTCTCGCTACCCTCGCTCTCCCTCTCTCTCTCGCCACCATCGCTCTCGCCCTCTGTCTCGTCTCTCGCCAACCACGCTCGCTCTCTCTGTCTCGTCTCTCGCGACCCTCGCTCGCTCTCTCTCTCGTCCCTCGCCACCCTCGCTCGCTCTCTCATCTCTCGCCACCCTCGCTCACTCTCTCTCGTCTCTCGCCACCCTCGCTCTCTCTCTCTCATCTCTCGCCACCCTCGCTCTCTCCCTCTCTCTCTCGTCTCACGCCACCCTCGCTCGCTCTCTCTCTCGTCTCTCGCCACCCTCGCTCGCTCTCTCTCTCTCGTCTCTCGACACCCTCGCTCGCTCTCTCTCTCTCGTCTCTCGCCACAATCGCTCGCTCTCTCTCTCGTCTCTCGCCACCCTCGCTTGCTCTCTCTCTCTCGTCACTCGCCACCATCGCTCGCTCTCTCTCTCTCGTCTCTCGCAACCATCGCTCGCTCTCTCTCTCGTCTCTCGCCACCCTTGCTCGCTCTCTCTCGTCTCTCACCACACTCGCTCGATCTCTCTCTCCCTTTCTCGTCTCTCGCCACCCTCGCTCTCTCTCTCTCGTCTCTCGCCATCCTCGCGCTCTCTCTCTCGTCTCTCGCCACCCTCGCGCTCTCTCTGTCTCGTCTCTCGCCACCCTCGCTCGCTCTCTCTGTCTCGTCTCTCGCCACCCTCGCTCGCTCTCTCTGTCTCGTCTCTCGCCACCCTCGCTCGCTCTCTCGTCTCTCGCCACCCTCGCTCGCTCTCTCTCGTCTCTCGCCACCCTCGCTCGCTCTCTCTCGTCTCTCGCCACCCTCGCTCGCTCTCTCTCGTCTCTCGCCACCCTCGCTCGCTCTCTCTCGTCTCTCACCACCCTCGCTCGCTCTCTCTCTCGTCTCTCACCACCCTCGCTCTCTCTCTCTCTCTCTCTCCACCCTCGCTCGCTCACTCTCTCGTTTCTCGCCACCCTCGCTCGCTCTCTCTCTCGTCTCTCGCCACCCTCGCTCGCTCTCTCATCTCTCGCCACCCTCGCTCGCTCTCTCTCATCTCTCGCCACCCTCGCTCGCTCTCTCTCTCGTCTCTCACCACCCTCGCTCGCTCTCTCTCTCTCTCTCGCCACCCTCGCTCGCTCACTCTCTCGTCTCTCGCCACCCTCGCTCGCTCTCTCCCCCTCTCTCGTCTCTCGCCACCCTCGCTCTCTCTCTCTCGTCTCTCGCCACCCTCGCGCTCTCTCTCTCGTCTCTCGCCACCCTCGCTCGCTCTCCCTCTCGTCTCTCGCCACCCTCGCTCGCTCTCTCTCTCGTCTCTCGCCACCCTCGCTCGCTCTCTCTCTCGTCTCTCGCCACCCTCGCTCGCTCTCTCTCTCGTCTCTCGCCACCCTAGCTCTCTCTCTCTCTCTCGTCTCTCGCCTCCCTCGCTCTCTCTCTCTCTCGTCTCTCGCCACCCTCGCTCTCTCCCTTGTCTCTCGCCACCCTCGCTCTCTCTCTCGTCTCTCGCCACCCTCGCTCTCTCTCTCTCGTCTCGCGCCAACATCGCTCTCCCTCTCTCTCTCGCCACCATCGCTCTCTCTCTCTGTCTCGTCTCTCGCCACCCTCGCTCTCTTTCTCTCTCTCTCTCGTCTCTCGCTACCCTCGCTCTCCCTCTCTCTCTCTCCACCATCGCTCTCTCTCTCTGTCTCGTCTCTCGCCACCCTCGCTCTCTCTCTCTCTCTCTCTCGTCCCTCGCCACCCTTGCTCTCTCTCTCGCCATGCTCGCTCTCTTTCTCTCTCTCTCATCTCTTGCCACTCTCGCTCTCTCTCGTCTCTTGCCACCCTCGCTCTCTCTCTCTTGTCTTTCGCCACCCTCGCTTGATCTCTCTCTCACTTTCTCGTCCCTCGCCACACTGGCTCTCTCTCTCTCGTCTCTCGCCACCCTCGCTCGCTCTCTCTCGTCTCTCGCCAACCTCGCGCTCTCTCTCTCCCGTCTCTCGCCACCCTCGCTCGCTCTCTCGTCTCTCGCCACCCTCGCTCGCTCTCTCTCTCGTCTCTCGCCACCCTCGCTCGCTCTCTCTCTCGTCTCTCGCCACCCTCGCTCGCTCTCTCGTCTCTCGCCAACCTCGCTCTCTCTCTGTCTCCCTCTCTCGTCTCTCGCCACCATCGCTCGATCTCTCTCTCTCTCTCGTCTCTCGCCACCCTCGCTATCTCTCTCTCTCGTCTCTCGCCACCCTCGATCTCTCTCTATCTCTCGTTCCTCGCCACGCTCGCTCTCTGTCTCTCTCGTCTCTAGCCAAACTCGGTCTCTCTCTCTCTCGTCTCTCGCCACCCCGCTCCCTCTCTCTCTCTCTCGTCTCTCGCCACGCTCGCTGTCTCTCTCTCTCTCTCTCTCGTCTCTCACCACCCTCGCTCTCTCTCTCCCGTCTCTCGCCACCCTCGCTCGCTCTCTCTCTCGTCTATCACCACCCTCGCTCACTCTCTCTCTCTTGTCTCTCACCACCGTCGTTCTCTCTCTCTTGTCTCTTGCCACCCTCGCTCTCTCTCTCTCGTCTCTTGACAACCTCGTTCTCTCTCTCTCTCGTCTATCGCCACCCTCGCTCTCTCTCTCTCGTCTCTTGCCACCCACGCTGTCTCTCTCTCGTCTCTCGCCACCATCGCACTCTCTCTCTCTCGTTCGGCGCCACCCTCGCTCTCTCTCTCTCTCGTCTCTCGTCACTCACCACCCTCGCTCTCTCTCTCGTCTCTCGCCACCCTAGCTCTCTCTCTCTCGTCTCTCGCCACCCTCGCTCTCTCTCTCTCTCGTCTCTCGCCACCCTCGCTCTCTCTCTCTCTCTCGTCTCTCGCCACCATCGCTCGCTCTCTCTGTCGTCTCTCGCCACCCTCGCTAGCTCTCTCTGTCGTCTCTCGCCACCCTCGCTCGCTCTCTCTCTCGTCTCTCGCCACCCTCGCTCGCTCTCTCTCTCGTCTCTCGCCACTCTCGCTCGCTCTCTCTCTCGTCTCTCGCCACCCTCGCTCGCTCTCTCTCTCGTCTCTCGCCACCCTCGCTCGCTCTCTCTCTCGTCTCTCGCCACCCTCGCACGCTCTCTCCCTCGTCTCTCGCCACTCTCGCTCGCTATCTCTCTCGTCTCTCGCCACCCTCGCTCGCTCTCTCTCGTCTCTCGCCACCCTCGCTCTCTCTCTCTCTCGCCACCCTAGCTCTCTCTCTCTCTCTCGTCTCTCGCCACCCTCGCTCTCTCTCTCTCTCTCTCTCGTCTCTCGCCACCCTCGCTCTCTCTCTCTCTCGTCTCTCGCCACCCTCGCTCTCTCTCTCTCTCGTCTCTCGCCACCATCGCTCTCCCTCTCTCTCTCGCCACCATCGCTCTCTCTCTCTGTCTCGTCTCTCGCCACCCTCGCTCTCTTTCTCTCTCTCTCTCGTCTCTCGCTACCCTCGCTCTCCCTCTCTCTCTCGCCACCATCGCTCTCTCTCTGTCTCGTCTCTCGCCACCCTCTCTCTCTCTCTCTCTCTCTCTCTCATCCCTCGCCACCCTTGCTCTCTCTCTCGCCATGCTCGCTCTCTTTCTCTCTCTCTCATCTCTTGCCACTCTCGCTCTCTCTCGTCTCTCGCCACCCTCGCTCTCTCGTCTTTCGCCACCCTCGCTCGATCTCTCTCTCCCTTTCTCGTCCCTCGCCACACTGGCTCTCTCTCTCTCGTCTCTCGCCACCCTCGCTCTCTCTCTCTCGTCTCTCACCACCCTCGCTCGCTCTCTCTCTCGTCTCTCGCCACCCTCGCTCGCTCTCTCTCTCGTCTCTCGCCACCCTCGCTCGCTCTCTCTCTCGTCTCTCGCCACCCTCGCTCGCTCTCTCTCTCGTCTCTCGCCACCCTCGCTCGCTCTCTCGTCTCTCGCCACCCTCGCTCGCTCTCTCGTCTCTCGCCACCCTCGCTCGCTCTCTCTCTCGCCACCCTCGCTCGCTCTCTCTCTCGCCACCCTCGCTCGCTCTCTCTCTCGTCTCTCGCCACCCTCGCTCGCTCTCTCTCTCGTCTCTCGCCACCCTCGCTCTCTCTCTGTCTCCCTCTCTTGTCTCTCGCCACCATCGCTCGCTCTCTCTCCCTTGTCTCTCGCCACCCTCGCTATCTCTCTCTCTCTCTCATCTCTCGCCACCCTCGATCTCTCTCTATCTCTCGTTCCTCGCCATGCTCGCTCTCTGTCTCTCTCGTCTCTCGCCAAACTCGCTCTCTCTCTCTCTCGTCTCTCGCCACCCCCGCTCCCTCTCTCTCTCGTCTCGCGCCACGCTCGCTATCTCTCTCTCTCTCTCATCTCTCACCACCCTCGCTCTCTCTCTCCCGTCTCTCGCCACCCTCGCTCGCTCTCTCTCTCTCGTCTCTCGCCACCCTCGCTCACTCTCTCTCTCTTGTCTCTCACCACCGTCGCTCTCTCTCTCTTGTCTCTCGACAACCTTGTTCTCTCTCTCTCTCGTCTCTCGCCACCCTCACTCTCTCTCTCTCGTCTCTTGCCACCCACGCTGTCTCTCTCTCGTCTCTCGACACCATCGCACTCTCTCTCTCTCGTTCGGCGCCACCCTCGCTCTCTCTCTCTCTCGTCTCTCGTCACTCACCACCCTCGCTCTCTCTCTGTCGTCTCTCGCCACCCTCGCTCTCTCTCTCTCATCTCTCGCCACCCTCGCTCTCTCTCTCTCTCTCTCTCGTCTCTCGCCACCCTCGCTCTCTCTCTCTCTCGTCTCTCGCCACCATCGCTCGTTCTCTCTCTCGTCTCTCGCCACCCTCGCTCGCTCTCTCTCTCGTCTCTCGCCACCCTCGCTCGCTCTCTCTCTCGTCTCTCGCCACCCTCGCTCGCTCTCTCTCTCTCGTCTCTCGCCACCCTCGCTCGCTCTCTCTCTCGTCTCTCGCCACTCTCGCTCGCTCTCTCTCTCTCGTCTCTCGCCACCCTCGCTCGATCTCTCTCTCTCCCTTTCTCGTCTCTCACCACACTCGCTCTCTCTCTCTCGTCTCTCGCCACCCTCGCTCTCTCTCTCTCGTCTCTCGCCAACCTCGCGCTCTCTCTCTCTCGTCTCTCACCACCCTCGCTCGCTCTCTCTCTCGTCTCTCGCCACCCTCGCTCGCTCTCTCTCTCGTCTCTCGCCACCCTCGCTCGCTCTCTCGTCTCTCGCCACCCTCGCTCGCTCTCTCTCTCGTCTCTCGCCACCCTCGCTCGCTCTCTCTCTCGTCTCTCGCCACCCTCGCTCGCTCTCTCTCTCGTCTCTCGCCACCCTCGCTCGCTCTCTCTCTCGTCTCTCGCCACCCTCGCTCTCGCTCTGTTTCCCTCTCTTGTCTCTCGCCACCATCGCTCGCTCTCTCTCTCTTGTCCCTCGCCATCGCTCTATCTCTCTCTCGTCTCTCGCCACCCTCGCTATCTCTCTCTCTCTCTCGTCTCTCGCCACCCTCGATCTCTCTCTATCTCTCGTTCCTCGCCATGCTCGCTCTCTGTCTCTCTCGTCTCTCGCCAAACTCGCTCTCTCTCTCTCGTCTCTCGCCACCCCCGCTCCCTCTCTCTCTCGTCTCTCGCCACGCTCGCTATCTCTCTCTCTCTCATCTCTCACCACCCTCGCTCTCTCTCTCTCTCTCGTCTCTCGCCACCCTCGCTCGCTCTCTCTGTCTCGTCTCTCGCCACCCTCGCTCGCTCTCTCTGTCTCGTCTCTCGCCACCCTCGCTCGCTCTCTCATCTCTCGCCACCCTCGCTCGCTCTCTCTCGTCTCTCGCCACCCTCGCTCGCTCTCTCTCGTCTCTCGCCACCCTCGCTCGCTCTCTCTCTCGTCTCTCACCACCCTCGCTCGCTCTCTCTCTCTCTCTCTCGCCACCCTCGCTCGCTCACTCTCTCGTTTCTGGCCACCCTCGCTCGCTCTCTCTCTCGTCTCTCGCCACCCTCGCTCGCTCTCTCTCTCGTCTCTCGCCACCCTCGCTCGCTCTCTCTCTCGTCTCTCGCCACCCTCGCTCGCTCTCTCTCTCGTCTCTCGCCACCCTCGCTCGCTCTCTCTCTCGTCTCTCGCCACCCTCGCTCGCTCTCTCTCTCGTCTCTCGCCACCCTCGCTCGCTCTCTCTCTCGTCTCTCGCCACCCTCGCTCTCGCTCTGTTTCCCTCTCTTGTCTCTCGCCACCATCGCTCGCTCTCTCTCTCTTGTCTCTCGCCATCGCTCTATCTCTCTCTCTCTCTCGTCTCTCGCCACCCTCGCTATCTCTCTCTCTCTCGTCTCTCGCCACCCTCGATCTCTCTCTATCTCGTTCCTCGCCATGCTCGCTCTCTGTCTCTCTCGTCTCTCGCCAAACTCGCTCTCTCTCTCTCGTCTCTCGCCACCCCCGCTCCCTCTCTCTCTCGTCTCTCGCCACGCTCGCTATCTCTCTCTCTCTCTCATCTCTCACCACCCTCGCTCTCTCTCTCCCGTCTCTCGCCACCCTCGCTCGCTCTCTCTCTCTCGTCTCTCGCCACCCTCGCTCACTCTCTCTCTCTTGTCTCTCACCACCGTCGCTCTCTCTTTCTTGTCTCTCGCCACCCTCGCTCTCTCTCTCTCGTCTCTCGACAACCTTGTTCTCTCTCTCTCTCGTCTCTCGCCACCCTCACTCTCTCTCTCTCGTCTCTTGCCACCCACGCTGTCTCTCTCTCGTCTCTCGCCACCCTCGCTCTCTCTCTCTCTCGTCTCTCGCCACCCTCGCTCTCTCTCTCTCTCGTCTCTCGCTACCATCGCTCGTTCTCTCTCTCGTCTCTCGCCACCCTCGCTCGCTCTCTCTCTCGTCTCTCGCCACCCTCGCTCGCTCTCTCTCTCGTCTCTCGCCACCCTCGCTCGCTCTCTCTCTCGTCTCTCGCCACCCTCGCTCGCTCTCTCTCTCGTCTCTCGCCACCCTCGCTCGCTCTCTCTCTCTCGTCTCTCGCCACCCTCGCTCGCTCTCTCTCTCGTCTCTCGCCACTCTCGCTCGCTCTCTCTCTCTCGTCTCTCGCCACCCTCGCTCGATCTCTCTCTCTCCCTTTCTCGTCTCTCACCACACTCGCTCTCTCTCTCTCGCCCCTCGCCACACTCGCTCTCCCTTTCTCGTCTCTCGCCACCCTCGCTCTCTCTCTCTCGTCTCTCGCCATCCTCGCGCTCTCTCTCTCGTCTCTCGCCACCCTCGCGCTCTCTCTGTA
Source organism: Carcharodon carcharias (assembly GCF_017639515.1). Lineage (NCBI taxonomy): Eukaryota > Metazoa > Chordata > Chondrichthyes > Lamniformes > Lamnidae > Carcharodon > Carcharodon carcharias. Next base: position 114,673,971 of record NC_054470.1, read on the forward strand.
TCGTCTCTCGCCACCCTCACTCGCTGTCTCTGTCTCGTCTCTCGCTACCCTCGCTCGATCTCTCTGTCTCGTCTCTCGCTAACCTCGCTCGCTGTCTTTGTCTCGTCTCTCGCCACCCTCGCTCGCTCTCTCTCTCGTCTCTCGCCACCCTCGCTCGCTCTCTCATCTCTCGCCACCCTCGCTCGCTCTCTCATCTCTCGCCACCCTCGCTCGCTCTCTCTCTCGCCTCTCGCCACCCTCGCTCGCTCTCTCTCTCGTCTCTCGCCACCCTTGCTCGCTCTCTCTCTCGTCTCTGGCCACCCTCGCTCGCTCTCTCTCTCGTCTCTCGCCACCCTCGCTCGCTCTCTCTCTCGTCTCTCGCCACCCTCGCTCGCTCTCTCTCTCGTCTCTCGCCACCCTCGCTCGCTCTCTCTCTCGTCTCACGCCACCCTCGCTCGCTCTCTCTCTCTCCTCTCTCGCCACCCTCGCTCGCTCTCTCTCTCTCGTCTCTTGCCACCCTCGCTCGCTCTCTCTCTCGTCTCTCGCCACTCTCGCTCGCTCTCTCTCTCGTCTCTCGCCACCCTCGCTCGCTCTCTCTCTCGTCTCACGCCACGCTCGCTCGCTCTCTCTCTCGTCTCTTGCCACCCGCGCTCGCTCTCTCTCTCTCGTCTCTCGCCACCCTCGCTCGCTCTCTCTCTCGTCTCTCGCCACCCTCGCTCGTTCTCTCTCTCGTCCCTCGCCACCCTCGCTCGCTCTCTCTCTCGTCTCTCGCCACCCTCGCTCGCTCTCTCTCTCGTCTCTTGCCACCCTCGCTCGCTCTCTCTCTCGTCTCTCGCCACCCTCGCTCGCTCTGTCTCTCGTCTCTCGCCACCCTCGCTCGCTCTCTCTCTCGTCTCTCGCCACCCTCGCTTGCTCTCTCTCTCGTCTCTCGCCACCCTCGCTCTCTCACTCTCTCGTCTCTCGCCACCCTAGCTCTCTCTCTCTCTCGTCTCTCGCCTCCCTCGCTCTCTATCTCTCTCATCTCTCGCCACCCTCGCTCTCTCTCTCTCGTCTCTCGCCACCCTCGCTCTCTCTCTCTCGTCTCTCGCCAACATCGCTCTCCCTCTCTCTCTCGCCACCATCGCTCTATCTCTCTTTCTCGTCTCTCGCCACCCTCGCTCTCTTTCTCTGTCTCGTCTCTCGCTACCCTCGCTCTCCCTCTCTCTCTCGCCACCATCGCTCTCTCCCTCTGTCTTGTCTCTCGCCAACCACGCTCGCTCTCTGTCTCGTCTCTCGCGACCCTCGCTCGCTCTCTCTCGTCTCTCGCCACCCTCGCTCTCTCTCTCTCATCTCTCGCCACCCTCGCTCTCTCTCTCTCTCTCTCGTCTCACGCCACCCTCGCTCGCTCTCTCTCTCTCGTCTCTCGACACCCTCGCTCGCTCTCTCTCTCGTCTCTCGCCACCCTCGCTCGCTCTCTCTCTCGTCTCACGCCACGCTCGCTCGCTCTCTCTCTCGTCTCTTGCCACCCGCGCTCGCTCTCTCTCTCTCTCTCTCGCCACCCTCGCTCGCTCTCTCTCTCGTCTCTCGCCACCCTCGCTCGTTCTCTCTCTCGTCCCTCGCCACCCTCGCTCGCTCTCTCTCTCGTCCCTCGCCACCCTCGCTCGCTCTCTCTCTCGTCTCTCGCCACCCTCGCTCGTTCTCTCTCTCGTCCCTCGCCACCCTCGCTCGCTCTCTCTCTCGTCTCTCGCCACCCTCGCTCGCTCTCTCTCTCGTCTCTCGCCACCCTCGCTCGCTCTCTCTCTCGTCTCTCGCCACCCTCGCTCGCTCTCTCTCTCGTCTCTTGCCACCCTCGCTCGCTCTCTCTCTCGTCTCTCGCCACCCTCGCTCGCTCTGTCTCTCGTCTCTCGCCACCCTCGCTCGCTCTCTGTCTCGTCTCTCGCCACCCTCGCTTGCTCTCTCTCTCGTCTCTCGCCACCCTCGCTCTCTCACTCTCTCGTCTCTCGCCACCCTAGCTCTCTCTCTCTCTCGTCTCTCGCCTCCCTCGCTCTCTATCTCTCTCATCTCTCGCCACCCTCGCTCTCTCTCTCTCGTCTCTCGAAACCCTCGCTCTCTCTCTCTCGTCTCTCGCCAACATCGCTCTCCCTCTCTCTCTCGCCACCATCGCTCTATCTCTCTTTCTCGTCTCTCGCCACCCTCGCTCTCTTTCTCTGTCTCGTCTCTCGCTACCCTCGCTCTCCCTCTCTCTCTCGCCACCATCGCTCTCTCCCTCTGTCTTGTCTCTCGCCAACCACGCTCGCTCTCTCTGTCTCGTCTCTCGCGACCCTCGCTGGCTCTCTCTCTCGTCCCTCGCCACCCTCGCTCGCTCTCTCATCTCTCGCCACCCTCGCTCACTCTCTCTCGTCTCTCGCCACCCTCGCTCTCTCTCTCTCATCTCTCGCCACCCTCGCTCTCTCTCTCTCTCTCTCTCGTCTCACGCCACCCTCGCTCGCTCTCTCTCTCGTCTCTCGCCACCCTCGCTCGCTCTCTCTCTCTCGTCTCTCGACACCCTCGCTCGCTCTCTCTCTCGTCTCTCGCCACAATCGCTCGCTCTCTCTCTCGTCTCTCGCCACCCTCGCTTGCTCTCTCTCTCTCGTCACTCGCCACCATCGCTCGCTCTCTCTCTCTCGTCTCTCGCAACCATCGCTCGCTCTCTCTCTCGTCTCTCGCCACCCTTGCTCGCTCTCTCTCGTCTCTCGCCACACTCGCTCGATCTCTCTCTCCCTTTCTCGTCTCTCGCCACCCTCGCTCTCTCTCTCTCGTCTCTCGCCATCCTCGCGCTCTCTCTCTCGTCTCTCGCCACCCTCGCGCTCTCTCTGTCTCGTCTCTCGCCACCCTCGCTCGCTCTCTCTGTCTCGTCTCTCGCCACCCTCGCTCGCTCTCTCTGTCTCGTCTCTCGCCACCCTCGCTCGCTCTCTCATCTCTCGCCACCCTCGCTCGCTCTCTCTCGTCTCTCGCCACCCTCGCTCGCTCTCTCTCGTCTCTCGCCACCCTCGCTCGCTCTCTCTCGTCTCTCACCACCCTCGCTCTCTCTCTCTCTTCTCTCGCCACCCTCGCTCTCTCTCTCTCTCTCTCGTCTCACGCCACCCTCGCTCGCTCTCTCTCTCTCGTCTCTCGACACCCTCGCTCGCTCTCTCTCTCGTCTCTCGCCACCCTCGCTCGCTCTCTCTCTCGTCTCACGCCACGCTCGCTCGCTCTCTCTCTCGTCTCTTGCCACCCGCGCTCGCTCTCTCTCTCTCGTCTCTCGCCACCCTCGCTCGCTCTCTCTCTCGTCTCTCGCCACCCTCGCTCGTTCTCTCTCTCGTCCCTCGCCACCCTCGCTCGCTCTCTCTCTCGTCCCTCGCCACCCTCGCTCGCTCTCTCTCTCGTCTCTCGCCACCCTCGCTCGTTCTCTCTCTCGTCCCTCGCCACCCTCGCTCGCTCTCTCTCTCGTCTCTCGCCACCCTCGCTCGCTCTCTCTCTCGTCTCTCGCCACCCTCGCTCGCTCTCTCTCTCGTCTCTCGCCACCCTCGCTCGCTCTCTCTCTCGTCTCTTGCCACCCTCGCTCGCTCTCTCTCTCGTCTCTCGCCACCCTCGCTCGCTCTGTCTCTCGTCTCTCGCCACCCTCGCTCGCTCTCTGTCTCGTCTCTCGCCACCCTCGCTTGCTCTCTCTCTCGTCTCTCGCCACCCTCGCTCTCTCACTCTCTCGTCTCTCGCCACCCTAGCTCTCTCTCTCTCTCGTCTCTCGCCTCCCTCGCTCTCTATCTCTCTCATCTCTCGCCACCCTCGCTCTCTCTCTCTCGTCTCTCGAAACCCTCGCTCTCTCTCTCTCGTCTCTCGCCAACATCGCTCTCCCTCTCTCTCTCGCCACCATCGCTCTATCTCTCTTTCTCGTCTCTCGCCACCCTCGCTCTCTTTCTCTGTCTCGTCTCTCGCTACCCTCGCTCTCCCTCTCTCTCTCGCCACCATCGCTCTCTCCCTCTGTCTTGTCTCTCGCCAACCACGCTCGCTCTCTCTGTCTCGTCTCTCGCGACCCTCGCTGGCTCTCTCTCTCGTCCCTCGCCACCCTCGCTCGCTCTCTCATCTCTCGCCACCCTCGCTCACTCTCTCTCGTCTCTCGCCACCCTCGCTCTCTCTCTCTCATCTCTCGCCACCCTCGCTCTCTCTCTCTCTCTCTCTCGTCTCACGCCACCCTCGCTCGCTCTCTCTCTCGTCTCTCGCCACCCTCGCTCGCTCTCTCTCTCGTCTCTCGACACCCTCGCTCGCTCTCTCTCTCGTCTCTCGCCACAATCCCTCGCTCTCTCTCTCGTCTCTCGCCACCCTCGCTTGCTCTCTCTCTCTCGTCACTCGCCACCATCGCTCGCTCTCTCTCTCGTCTCTCGCAACCATCGCTCGCTCTCTCTCTCGTCTCTCGCCACCCTTGCTCGCTCTCTCTCGTCTCTCGCCACACTCGCTCGATCTCTCTCTCCCTTTCTCGTCTCTCGCCACCCTCGCTCTCTCTCGTCTCTCGCCATCCTCGCGCTCTCTCTCTCGTCTCTCGCCACCCTCGCGCTCTCTCTGTCTCGTCTCTCGCCACCCTCGCTCGCTCTCTCTGTCTCGTCTCTCGCCACCCTCGCTCGCTCTCTCTGTCTCGTCTCTCGCCACCCTCGCTCGCTCTCTCATCTCTCGCCACCCTCGCTCGCTCTCTCTCGTCTCTCGCCACCCTCGCTCGCTCTCTCTCGTCTCTCGCCACCCTCGCTCGCTCTCTCTCTCGTCTCTCACCACCCTCGCTCTCTCTCTCTCTCTCTCTCTCGCCACCCTCGCTCGCTCACTCTCTCGTTTCTCGCCACCCTCGCTCGCTCTCTCTCTCGTCTCTCGCCACCCTCGCTCGCTCTCTCATCTCTCGCCACCCTCGCTCGCTCTCTCTCATCTCTCGCCACCCTCGCTCGCTCTCTCTCTCGTCTCTCACCACCCTCGCTCGCTCTCTCTCTCTCTCTCTCGCCACCCTCGCTCGCTCACTCTCTCGTTTCTCGCCACCCTCGCTCGCTCTCTCTCTCGTCTCTCGCCACCCTCGCTCACTCTCTCTCCCTCTCTCGTCTCTCGCCACCCTCGCTCTCTCTCTCTCGTCTCTCGCCACCCTCGCGCTCTCTCTCTCGTCTCTCGCCACCCTCGCTCGCTCTCTCTCTCGTCTCTCGCCACCCTCGCTCGCTCTCCCTCTCGTCTCTCGCCACCCTCGCTCGCTCTCTCTCTCGTCTCTCGCCACCCTCGCTCGCTCTCTCTCTCGTCTCTCGCCACCCTCGCTCGCTCTCTCGTCTCTCGCCAACCTCGCTCTCTCTCTGTCTCCCTCTCTCGTCTCTCGCCACCATCGCTCGATCTCTCTCTCTCTCGTCTCTCGCCACCCTCGCTATCTCTCTCTCTCGTCTCTCGCCACCCTCGATCTCTCTCTATCTCTCGTTCCTCGCCACGCTCGCTCTCTGTCTCTCTCGTCTCTAGCCAAACTCGGTCTCTCTCTCTCTCGTCTCTCGCCACCCCGCTCCCTCTCTCTCTCTCTCGTCTCTCGCCACGCTCGCTGTCTCTCTCTCTCTCTCTCTCGTCTCTCACCACCCTCGCTCTCTCTCTCCCGTCTCTCGCCACCCTCGCTCGCTCTCTCTCTCGTCTATCACCACCCTCGCTCACTCTCTCTCTCTTGTCTCTCACCACCGTCGTTCTCTCTCTCTTGTCTCTTGCCACCCTCGCTCTCTCTCTCTCGTCTCTTGACAACCTCGTTCTCTCTCTCTCTCGTCTATCGCCACCCTCGCTCTCTCTCTCTCGTCTCTTGCCACCCACGCTGTCTCTCTCTCGTCTCTCGCCACCATCGCACTCTCTCTCTCTCGTTCGGCGCCACCCTCGCTCTCTCTCTCTCTCGTCTCTCGTCACTCACCACCCTCGCTCTCTCTCTCGTCTCTCGCCAACCTAGCTCTCTCTCTCGTCTCTCGCCACCCTCGCTCTCTCTCTCTCGTCTCTCGCCACCCTCGCTCTCTCTCTCTCTCTCGTCTCTCGCCACCATCGCTCGCTCTCTCTCTCGTCTCTCGCCACCCTCGCTAGCTCTCTCTGTCGTCTCTCGCCACCCTCGCTCGCTCTCTCTCTCGTCTCTCGCCACCCTCGCTCGCTCTCTCTCTCGTCTCTCGCCACTCTCGCTCGCTCTCTCTCTCGTCTCTCGCCACCCTCGCTCGCTCTCTCTCTCGTCTCTCGCCACCCTCGCTCGCTCTCTCTCTCGTCTCTCGCCACCCTCGCACGCTCTCTCCCTCGTCTCTCGCCACTCTCGCTCGCTATCTCTCTCGTCTCACGCCACCCTCGCTCGCTCTCTCTCGTCTCTCGCCACCCTCGCTCTCTCTCTCTCTCGCCACCCTAGCTCTCTCTCTCTCTCTTGTCTCTCGCCATCGCTCTATCTCTCTCTCTCGTCTCTCGCCACCCTCGCTCTCGCTCTGTTTCCCTCTCTTGTCTCTCGCCAGCATCGCTCGCTCTCTCTCTCTTGTCTCTCGCCATCGCTCTATCTCTCTCTCTCTCTCGTCTCGCCACCCTCGCTATCTCTCTCTCTCTCGTCTCTCGCCACCCTCGATCTCTCTCTATCTCTCGTTCCTCGCCATGCTCGCTCTCTGTCTCTCTCGTCTCTCGCCAAACTCGCTCTCTCTCTCTCGTCTCTCGCCACCCCCGCTCCCTCTCTCTCTCTCTCGTCTCTCGCCACGCTCGCTATCTCTCTCTCTCTCATCTCTCACCACCCTCGCTCTCTCTCTCTCTCTCGTCTCTCGCCACCTTCGCTCACTCTCTCTCTCTTGTCTCTCACCACCGTCGCTCTCTCTCTCTTGTCTCTCGCCACCCTCGCTCTCTCTCTCTCGTCTCTCGACAACCTTGTTCTCTCTCTCTCTCTCGTCTCTTGCCACCCTCACTATCTCTCGTCTCTTGCCACCCACGCTGTCTCTCTCTCGTCTCTCGCCACCATCGCACTCTCTCTCTCTCGTTCGGCGCCACCCTCGCTCTCTCTCTCTCTCGTCACTCACCACCCTCGCACTCTCTCTGTCGTCTCTCGCCACCCTCGCTCGCTCTCTCTCTCGTCTCTCGCCACCCTCGCTCTCTCTCTCTCTCGTCTCTCGCCACCCTCGCTCTCTCTCTCTCTCATCTCTCGCCACCCTCGCTCTCTCTCTCTCTCGTCTCTCGCCACCCTCGCTCTCTCTCTCTCTCGCCTCTCGCCACCATCGCTCGTTCTCTCTCTCGTCTCTCGCCACCCTCGCTCGCTCTCTCTCTCGTCTCTCGCCACCCTCGCTCGCTCTCTCTCTCGTCTCTCGACACCCTCGCTCGCTCTCTCTCTCGTCTCTCGCCACCCTCGCTCGCTCTCTCTCTCTTGTCTCTCGCCACCCCCACTCCCTCTCTCTCTCTCTCATCTCTCGCCACGCTCGCTATCTCTCTCTCTCTCTCGTCTCTCACCACCCTCGCTCTCTCTCTCCCGTCTCTCGCCACCCTCGCTCGCTCTCTCTCTCTCGTCTCTCGCCACCCTCGCTCACTCTCTCTCTCTTGTCTCTCATCACCGTCGCTCTCTCTCTTGTCTCTCGCCACCCTCGCTCTCTCTCTCTCGTCTCTCGACAACCTCGTTCTCCCTCTCTCTCGTCTCTCGCCACCCTCACTCTCTCTCTCTCGTCTCTTGCCACCCACGCTGTCTCTCTCTCGTCTCTCGCCACCATCGCACTCTCTCTCTCTCTCGTCTCTCGCCACCCTCGCTCTCTCTCTCTCTCTCTCGTCTCTCGCCACCATCGCTCGCTCTCTCTCTCGTCTCTCGCCACCCTCGTTCTCTCTCTCTCTCGTCTCTCGTCACTCACCACCCTCGCTCTCTCTCTGTCGTCTCTCGCCACCCTCGCTCGCTCTCTCTCTCGTCTCTCGCCACCCTCGTTCTCTCTCTCTCGTCTCTCGCCACCCTCGCTCTCTCTCTCTCTCTCTCGTCTCTCGCCACCCTCGCTCTCTCTCTCTCTCTCTCGTCTCTCGCCACCCTCGCTCTCTCTCTCTCTCTCTCGTCTCTCGCCACCATCGCTCGCTCTCTCTCTCGTCTCTCGCCACCCTCGCTCGCTCTCTCTCTCGTCTCTCGCCACCCTCGCTCGCTCTCTCTCTCGTCTCTCGCCACCCTCGCTCGCTCTCTCTCTCGTCTCTCGCCACTCTCGCTCGCTCTCTCTCTCTCGTCTCTCGCCACCCTCGCTCGCTCTCTCTCTCGTCTCTCGCCACCCTCGCTCGCTCTCTCTCTCGTCTCTCGCCACCCTCGATCGCTCTCTACCTGTCGTCTCTCGCCACCCTCGCTCGCTCTCTCTCTCGTCTCTCGCCACACTCGCTTGCTCTCTCTCTCGTCTCTCGCCACCATCGCTCGCTCTCTCTCTCTCGTCTCTCGCCACCATCGCTCGATCTCTCTCTCTCGTCTGTCGCCACCATCGCTCGCTCTCTCTCTCTCGTCTCTTGCCACCATCGCTCTATCTCTCTCTCTCTCGTCTCTCACCACCCTCGCTCGCTCTCTCTCTCACTCGTCCCTCGCCACCCTCACTTTCTCTCTCTCTTGCCATGCTCGCTCTCTTTCTCTCTCTCTCTCGTCTCTTGCCACTCTCGCTCTCTCTCGTCTCTCGCCACCCTCGCTCGATCTCTCTCTCTCCCTTTCTCGTCTCTCACCACCCTCGCTCTCTCTCTCTCTCGCCTCTCGCCACCATCGCTCGTTCTCTCTCTCGTCTCTCGCCACCCTCGCTCGCTCTCTCTCTCGTCTCTCGCCACCCTCGCTCGCTCTCTCTCTCGTCTCTCGCCACCCTCGCTCGCTCTCTCTCTCTCGTCTCTCGCCACCCTGGCTCAATCTCTCTCTCTCCCTTTCTCGTCTCTCACCACACTCGCTCTCTCTCTCTCGCCCCTCGCCACACTCGCTCTCTCTCTCTCATCTCTCGCCACCCTCGCGCTCTCTCTCTCTCATCTCTCGCCACCCTCGCGCTCTCTATCATCTCTCGCCACCCTCGCTCGCTCTCCCTCTCGTCTCACGCCACCCTCGCTCTCTTTCTCGCTCATCTCACGCCACCCTCGCTCTCTTTCTCTCTCTCGTCTCTCGCCACCCTCGTTTGCTCTCTCTCTCGTCTCTCGCCACACTCGCTCTTTCTCTCTATCGTCTCTCGCCACCCTTGCTCGCTCTCTCTCGTCTCTCGCCACACTCGCTCGATCTCTCTCTCCTTTTCTCGTCTCTCGCCACCCTCGCTCTCTCTCGTCTCTCGCCACCATCGCGCTCCCTCTCGTCTCTCGCCACCCTCGCGCTCTCTCTGTCTCGTCTCTTGCCACCCTCGCTCGCTCTCTCTGTCTCGTCTCTCGCCACCCTCGCTCGCTCTCTGTCTCGTCTCTCGCCACCCTCGCTCGCTCTCTCTCGTCTCTCGCCACCCTCGCTCGCTCTCTCTCATCTCTCGCCACCCTCGCTCGCTCTCTCTCTCTCTCTCCCCACCCTCGCTCGCTCTCTCTCGTCGCTCGCCACCCTCGCTCGCTCTCTCTCTCGTCTCTCGCCGCCCTCGCTCGCTCTCTCTCTCGTCTCTCGCCACCATCGCTCGCTCTCTCTCTCGTCTCTCGCCGCCCTCGCTCGCTCTCTCTCTCGCCACCCTCGCTCGCTCTCTCTCTCGTCTCTCGCCACCCTCGCTCTCTCTCTGTCTCCCTCTCTTGTCTCTCGCCACCATCGCTCGCTCTCTCTCTTGTCTCTCGCCATCGCTCTATCTCTCTCTCTCTCTCGTCTCTCGCCACCCTCGCTATCTCTCTCTCTCTCTCGTCTCTCGCCACCCTCGATCTCTCTCTATCTCTCGTTCCTCGCCATGCTCGCTCTCTGTCTCTCTCGTCTCTCGCCAAACTCGCTCTCTCTCTCTCGTCTCTCGCCACCCCCGCTCCCTCTCTCTCTCTCTCGTCTCTCGCCACGCTCGCTATCTCTCTCTCTCTCTCGTCTCTCACCACCCTCGCTCTCTCTCTCCCGTCTCTCGCCACCCTCGCTCGCTCTCTCTCTCTCGTCTCTCGCCACCCTCACTCTCTCTCTCTCGTCTCTTGCCACCCACGCTGTCTCTCTCTCGTCTCTCGCCACCATCGCACTCTCTCTCTCTCGTTCGGCGCCACCCTCGTTCTCTCTCTCTCATCTCTCGCCACCCTCGCTCTCTCTCTCTCTCTCTCGTCTCTCGCCACCCTCGCTCTCTCTCTCTCTCGTCTCTCGCCACCATCGCTCGCTCTCTCTCTCGTCTCTCGCCACCCTCGCTCGCTCTCTCTCTCGTCTCTCGCCACCCTCGCTCGCTCTCTCTCTCGTCTCTCGCCACCCTCGCTCTCTCTCTCTCTCGTCTCTCGCAACCCTCGATCTCTCTCTATCTCTCGTTCCTCGCCACGCTCGCTCTCTGTCTCTCTCGTCTCTCGCCACCCTCGCTCGCTCTCTCTCTCGTCTCTCGCCACCCTCGCTCGCTCTCTCTCTCGTCTCTCGCCACTCTCGCTCGCTCTCTCTCTCGTCTCTCGCCACCCTCGCTCGCTCTCTCTCTCGTCTCTCGCCACCCTCGCTCGCTCTCTCTCTCGTCTCTCGCCACCCTCGATCGCTCTCTATCTGTCGTCTCTCGCCACCCTCGCTCGCTCTCTCTCTCATCTCTCGCCACCCTCGCTCGCTCTCTCTCTCGTCTCTCGCCACCCTCGCTTGCTCTCTCTCTCTCTCGCCACCATCGCTCGCTCTCTCTCTCTCGTCTCTCGCCACCATCGCTCGCTCTCTCTCTCTCGTCTCTCGCCACCCTCGCTATCTCTCTCTCTCTCTCGTCTCTCGCCACCCTCGATCTCTCTCTATCTCTCGTTCCTCGCCATGCTCGCTCTCTGTCTCTCTCGTCTCTCGCCAAACTCGCTCTCTCTCTCTCGTCTCTCGCCACCCCCACTCCCTCTCTCTCTCTCTCATCTCTCGCCACGCTCGCTATCTCTCTCTCTCTCTCGTCTCTCACCACCCTCGCTCTCTCTCTCCCGTCTCTCGCCACCCTCGCTCGCTCTCTCTCTCTCGTCTCTCGCCACCCTCGCTCACTCTCTCTCTCTTGTCTCTCATCACCGTCGCTCTCTCTCTTGTCTCTCGCCACCCTCGCTCTCTCTCTCTCGTCTCTCGACAACCTCGTTCTCTCTCTCTCTCGTCTCTCGCCACCCTCACTCTCTCTCTCTCGTCTCTTGCCACCCACGCTGTCTCTCTCTCGTCTCTCGCCACCATCGCACTCTCTCTCTCTCGTTCGGCGCCACCCTCGCTCTCTCTCTCTCTCGTCTCTCGTCACTCACCACCCTTGCTCTCTCTCTGTCGTCTCTCGCCACCCTCGCTCGCTCTCTCTCTCGTCTCTCACCACCCTCGTTCTCTCTCTCTCATCTCTCGCCACCCTCGCTCTCTCTCTCTCTCTCTCGTCTCTCGCCACCCTCGCTCTCTCTCTCTCTCTCTCGTCTCTCGCCACCCTCGCTCTCTCTCTCTCTCTCTCGTCTCTCGCCACCATCGCTCGCTCTCTCTCTCGTCTCTCGCCACCCTCGCTCGCTCTCTCTCTCGTCTCTCGCCACCCTCGCTCGCTCTCTCTCTCGTCTCTCGCCACCCTCGCTCGCTCTCTCTCTCGTCTCTCGCCACTCTCACTCGCTCTCTCTCTCTCGTCTCTCGCCAGCCTCGCTCGCTCTCTCTCTCGTCTCTCGCCACCCTCGCTCGCGCTCTCTCTCGTCTCTCGCCACCCTCGATCGCTCTCTATCTGTCGTCTCTCGCCACCCTCGCTCGCTCTCTCTCTCGTCTCTCGCCACCATCGCTCGCTCTCTCTCTCTCGTCTCTCGCCACCATCGCTCGATCTCTCTCTCTCGTCTGTCGCCACCATCGCTCGCTCTCTCTCTCTCTCGTCTCTTGCCACCATCGCTCTACCTCTCTCTCTCTCGTCTCTCACCACCCTCGCTCGCTCTCTCTCTCACTCGTCCCTCGCCATCCTCACTTTCTCTCTCTCTTTCCATGCTCGCTCTCTCTCTCGCTCTCTCTCGTCTCTCGCCACCCTCGCTCGATCTCTCTCTCTCCCTTTCTCGTCTCTCACCACACTCGCTCTCTCTCTCTCGCCCCTCGCCACACTCGCTCTCTCTCTCTCATCTCTCGCCACCCTCGCGCTCTCTCTCTCTCATCTCTCGCCACCCTCGCTCTGTCTATCATCTCTCACCACCCTCGTTCGCTCTCCCTCTCGTCTCACGCCACAATCGCTCTCTTTCTCGCTCATCTCAAGCCACCCTCGCTCTCTTTCTCTCGTCTCTCGCCACCCTCGCTTGCTCTCTCTCTCGTCTCTCGCCACACTCGCTCTTTCTCTCTATCGTCTCTCGCCACCCTTGCTCGCTCTCTCTCGTCTCTCGCCACACTCGCTCGATCTCTCTCTCCCTTTCTCGTCTCTCGCCACCCTCGCTCTCTCTCACTCGTCTCTCGCCACCCTCGCACTCCCTCTCGTCTCTCGCCACCCTCGCGCTCTCTCTGTCTCGTCTCTTGCTACCCTCGCTCGCTCTCTCTGTCTCGTCTCTCGCCACCCTCGCTCGCTCTCTGTCTCGTCTCTCGCCACCCTCGCTCGCTCTCTCTCATCTCTCGCCACCCTCGCTCGCTCTCTCTCGTCTCTCGCCACCCTCGCTCTCTCTCTCTCTCGTCTCTCGCCACCCTCGCTCGCTCTCTCTCTCATCTCTCGCCACCCTCGCTCGCTCTCTCTCTCATCTCTCGCCACCCTCGCTCGCTCTCTCTCGTCGCTCGCCACCCTCGCTCGCTCTCTCTCTCGTCTCTCGCCGCCCTCGCTCGCTCTCTCTCTCGTCTCTCGCCGCCCTCGCTCGCTCTCTCTCTCGTCTCTCGCCGCCCTCGCTCGCTCTATCTCTCCTTTCTCGCCACCCTCGCTCGCTCTCTATCTCGTCTCTCGCCACCCTCGCTCGCTCTCTATCTCGTCTCTCGCCACCCTCGCTCTCTCTCTCTCTCTCGTCTCTCGCCACCCTCGCTCGCTCTCTCTTTCGTCTCTCGCCACCCTCGCTCGCTCTCTCTCTCGTCTCTCGCCACCCTTGCTCGCTCTCTCTCTCGTCTCTCCCCACCCTCGCTCGCTCTCTCTCTCGTCTCTCGCCACCCTCGCTCGCTCTCTCTCTCGTCTCTCGCCACCCTCGCTCGCTCTCTCTCTCGTCTCTCGCCACTCTCGCTCGCTCTCTCTCTCGTCTCTCGCCACTCTTGCTCGCTCTCTCTCTCGTCTCTCGCCACTCTCGCTCGCTCTCTCTCTCGTCTCTCGCCACCCTCGCTCGCTCTCTCTCTCGTCTCTCGCCACCCTCGCTCTCTCTCTCTCTCGTCTCTCGCCACCCTCGCTCTCTCTCTCTCTCGTCTCTCGCCACTCTCGCTCGCTCTCTCTCTCGTCTCTCGCCACCCTCTCTCTCTCTCTCGTCTCTCGCCACCCTCGATCTCTCTCTATCTCTCGTTCCTCGCCACGCTCGCTCTCTGTCTCTCTCGTCTCTCGCCAAACTCGCTCTCTCTCGTCTTTCGCCACCCTCGCTCGATCTCTCTCTCCCTTTCCCGTTCCTCGCCACACTGGCTCTCTCTCTCTCGTCTCTCGCCACCCTCGCTCTCTCTCTCTCATCTCTCGCCAACCTCGCGCTCTCTCTCTCACGTCTCTCACCACCCTCGCTCGCTCTCTCTCTCGTCTCTCACCACCCTCGCTCGCTCTCTCTCTCGTCTCTCGCCACCCTCGCTCGCTCTCTCGTCTCTCGCCACCCTCGCTCTCTCTCTGTCTCGTCTCTCGCCACCCTCACTCTCTCTCTGTCTCCCTCTCTTGTCTCTCGCCACCATCGCTCGCTCTCTCTCTCTTGTCTCTCGCCACCATCGCTCTATCTCTCTCTCTCTCTCTCTCTCTCTCGTCTCTCGCCACCCTCGCTCTCTCTCTCTCGTCTCTCGCCACCCTCGATCTCTCTCTATCTCTCGTTCCTCGCCATGCTCGCTCTCTGTCTCTCTCGTCTCTCGCCAAACTCGCTCTCTCTCTCTCGTCTCTCGCCACCCCCGCTCCCTCTCTCTCTCTCTCGTCTCTCGCCACGCTCGCTATCTCTCTCTCTCGTCTCTCACCACCCTCGCTCTCTCTCTCCCGTCTCTCGCCACCCTCGCTCGCTCTCTCTCTCTCGTCTCTCGCCACCCTCGCTCTCTCTCTCTTGTCTCTCACCACCGTCGCTCTCTCTCTCTTGTCTCTCGCCACCCTCGCTCTCTCTCTCTCGTCTCTCGACAACCTCGTTCTCTCTCTCTCTCGTCTCACGCCACCCTCACTCTCTCTCTCTCGTCTCTTGCCACCCACGCTGTCTCACTCTCGTCTCTCGCCACCATCGCACTCTCTCTCTCTCGTTCGGCGCCACGCTCGCTCTCTCTCTCTCTCGTCTCTCGTCACTCACCACCCTCGCTCTCTCTCTGTAGTCTCTTGCCACCCTCGCTCGCTCTCTCTCAAGTCTCTCGCCACCCTCGCTCTCTCTCTCTCACCTCTCGCCACCCTCGCTCTCTCTCTCTCTCTCTCTCGTCTCTCGCCACCCTCGCTCTCTCTCTCTCGTCTCTCGCCACCCTCGCTCGCTCTCTCTCTCGTCTCTCGCCACCCTCGCTCGCTCTCTCTCTCGTCTCTCGCCACCCTCGCTCGCTCTCTCTCTCGTCTCTCGCCACCCTCGCTCGCTCTCTCTCTCGTCTCTCGCCACCCTCGCTCGCTCTCTCTCTCGTCTCTCGCCACCCTCGATCGCTCTCTCTCTCGTCTCTCGCCACACTCGCTCGCTCTCTCTCTCGTCTCTCGCCACCCTCGCTCGCTCTCTCTCTCGTCTCTCGCCACCCTCGCTCGCTCTCTCTCTCGTCTCGCGCCACCCTCGCTCGCTCTCTCGTCTCTCGCCACCCTCGCTCTCTCTCTCTCTCGTCTCTCGCCACCCTAGCTCTCTCTCTCTCTCTCTCTCTCGTCTCTCGCCTCCCTCGCTCTCTCTCTCTCTCATCTCTCGCCATCCTCGCTCTCTCTCTCTCTCTCTCTCGTCTCTCGCCACCCTCGCTCTCTCTCTCTCTCTCGTCTCTCGCCACCATCGCTCTCCCTCTCTGTCTCGTCTCTCGCCACCCTCGCTCTCTTTCTCTCTCTCTCGTCTCTCGCTACCCTCGCTCTCCCTCTCTCTCTCGCCACCATCGCACTCTCTCTCTGTCTCGTCTCTCGCCACCCTCGCTCTCTCTCTCTCTCTCTCGTCCCTCGCCACCCTTGCTCTCTCTCTCTCTCGCCATGCTCGCTCTCTTTCTCTCTCTCTCATCTCTCGCCACCCTCGCTCTCTCTCTCTCGTCTCTCGCCACCCTCGCTCTCTCTCTCTCTCTCGTCTCTCGCCACCCTCGCTCTCTCTCTCTCTCTCTCGTCTCTCGCCACCCTCGCTCTCTCTCTCTCTCTCGTCTCTCGCCACCCTCGCTCTCTCTCTCTCTCTCGTCTCTCGCCACCCTCGCTCTCTCTCTCTCTCTCGTCTCTCGCCACCCTCGCTCTCTCTCTCTCTCTCGTCTCTCGCCACCCTCGCTCTCTCTCTCTCTCGTCTCTCGCCACCCTCGCTCTCTCTCTCTCTCTCGTCTCTCGCCACCCTCGCTCTCTCTCTCTCTCTCGTCTCTCGCCACCCTCTCTCTCTCTCTCTCTCGTCTCTCGCCACCCTCGCTCGCTCTCTCTCTCGTCTCTCGCCACCCTCGCTCGCTCTCTCTCTCGTCTCTCGCCACCCTCGCTCGCTCTCTCTCTCCTCTCTCGCCACCCTCGCTCGCTCTCTCTCTCGTCTCTCGCCACCCTCGCTCGCTCTCTCTCTAGTCTCTCGCCACCCTCGCTCGCTCTCTCTCTCGTCTCTCGCCATCCTCGCTCGCTCTCTCTCTCGTCTCTCGCCACCCTCGCTCGCTCTCTCTCTCGTCTCTCGCCACCCTCGATCGCTCTCTCTCTCGTCTCTCGCCACCCTCGCTCACTCTCTCTCTCGTCTCTCGCCACCCTCGCTCGCTCTCTCTCTCGTCTCTCGCCACTCTCGCTCGCTCTCTCTCTCGTCTCGCGCCACCCTCGCTCGCTCTCTCGTCTCTCACCACCCTCGCTCTCTCTCTCTCTCGTCTCTCGCCACCCTAGCTCTCTCTCTCTCTCTATCTCGTCTCTCGCCACCCTCGCTCTCTCTCTCTCTCTCTCTCTCGTCTCTCGCCACCCTCGCTCTCTCTCTCGTCTCTCGCCACCATCGCTCGCTCTCTCTCTCGTCTCTCGCCACCCTCGCTCGCTCTCTCTTTCGTCTCTCGCCACCCTCGCTCGCTCTCTCTCTCGTCTCTCGCCACCCTTGCTCGCTCTCTCTCTCGTCTCTCCCCACCCTCGCTCGCTCTCTCTCTCGTCTCTCGCCACCCTCGCTCGCTCTCTCTCTCGTCTCTCGCCACTCTCGCTCGCTCTCTCTCTCGTCTCTCGCCACTCTCGCTCGCTCTCTCTCTCGTCTCTCGCCACTCTCGCTCGCTCTCTCTCTCGTCTCTCGCCACCCTCGCTCGCTCTCTCTCTCGTCTCTCGCCACCCTCGCTCTCTCTCTCTCTCGTCTCTCGCCACCCTCGCTCTCTCTCTCTCGCGTCTCTCGCCACTCTCGCTCGCTCTCTCTCTCGTCTCTCGCCACCCTCTCTCTCTCTCTCTCGTCTCTCGCCACCCTCGATCTCTCTCTATCTCTCGTTCCTCGCCACGCTCGCTCTCTGTCTCTCTCGTCTCTCGCCAAACTCGCTCTCTCTCGTCTTTCGCCACCCTCGCTCGATCTCTCTCTCCCTTTCCCGTTCCTCGCCACACTGGCTCTCTCTCTCTCGTCTCTCGCCACCCTCGCTCTCTCTCTCTCATCTCTCGCCAACCTCGCGCTCTCTCTCTCACGTCTCTCACCACCCTCGCTCGCTCTCTCTCTCGTCTCTCACCACCCTCGCTCGCTCTCTCTCTCGTCTCTCGCCACCCTCGCTCGCTCTCTCGTCTCTCGCCACCCTCGCTCTCTCTCTGTCTCGTCTCTCGCCACCCTCACTCTCTCTCTGTCTCCCTCTCTTGTCTCTCGCCACCATCGCTCGCTCTCTCTCTCTTGTCTCTCGCCACCATCGCTCTCTCTCTCTCTCTCTCTCGTCTCTCGCCACCCTCGCTCTCTCTCTCTCGTCTCTCGCCACCCTCGATCTCTCTCTATCTCTCGTTCCTCGCCATGCTCGCTCTCTGTCTCTCTCGTCTCTCGCCAAACTCGCTCTCTCTCTCTCGTCTCTCGCCACCCCCGCTCCCTCTCTCTCTCTCTCGTCTCTCGCCACGCTCGCTATCTCTCTCTCTCGTCTCTCACCACCCTCGCTCTCTCTCTCCCGTCTCTCGCCACCCTCGCTCGCTCTCTCTCTCTCGTCTCTCGCCACCCTCGCTCTCTCTCTCTTGTCTCTCACCACCGTCGCTCTCTCTCTCTTGTCTCTCGCCACCCTCGCTCTCTCTCTCTCGTCTCTCGACAACCTCGTTCTCTCTCTCTCTCGTCTCACGCCACCCTCACTCTCTCTCTCTCGTCTCTTGCCACCCACGCTGTCTCTCTCTCGTCTCTCGCCACCATCGCACTCTCTCTCTCTCGTTCGGCGCCACCCTCGCTCTCTCTCTCTCTCGTCTCTCGTCACTCACCACCCTCGCTCTCTCTCTGTCGTCTCTTGCCACCCTCGCTCGCTCTCTCTCAAGTCTCTCGCCACCCTCGCTCTCTCTCTCACCTCTCGCCACCCTCGCTCTCTCTCTCTCTCTCTCTCGTCTCTCGCCACCCTCGCTCTCTCTCTCTCTCTCGTCTCTCGCCACCCTCGCTCGCTCTCTCTCTCGTCTCTCGCCACCCTCGCTCGCTCTCTCTCTCGTCTCTCGCCACCCTCGCTCGCTCTCTCTCTCGTCTCTCGCCACCCTCGCTCGCTCTCTCTCTCGTCTCTCGCCACCCTCGATCGCTCTCTCTCTCGTCTCTCGCCACACTCGCTCGCTCTCTCTCTCGTCTCTCGCCACCCTCGCTCGCTCTCTCTCTCGTCTCTCGCCACCCTCGCTCGCTCTCTCTCTCGTCTCGCGCCACCCTCGCTCGCTCTCTCGTCTCTCGCCACCCTCGCTCTCTCTCTCTCTCGTCTCTCGCCACCCTAGCTCTCTCTCTCTCTCTCTCTCGTCTCTCGCCTCCCTCGCTCTCTCTCTCTCTCATCTCTCGCCATCCTCGCTCTCTCTCTCTCTCTCTCTCGTCTCTCTCCACCCTCGCTCTCTCTCTCTCTCTCGTCTCTCGCCACCATCGCTCTCCCTCTCTGTCTCGTCTCTCGCCACCCTCGCTCTCTTTCTCTCTCTCTCTCGTCTCTCGCTACCCTCGCTCTCCCTCTCTCTCTCGCCACCATCGCACTCTCTCTCTGTCTCGTCTCTCGCCACCCTCGCTCTCTCTCTCTCTCTCGTCCCTCGCCACCCTTGCTCTCTCTCTCTCTCGTCCCTCGCCACCCTTGCTCTCTCTCTCTCTCGCCATGCTCGCTCTCTTTCTCTCTCTCTCATCTCTCGCCACCCTCGCTCTCTCTCTCTCTCTCGTCTCTCGCCACCCTCGCTCTCTCTCTCTCGTCTCTCGCCACCCTCGCTCTCTCTCTCTCTCTCGTCTCTCGCCACCCTCGCTCTCTCTCTCTCTCTCGTCTCTCGCCACCCTCGCTCTCTCTCTCTCTCTCGTCTCTCGCCACCCTCGCTCTCTCTCTCTCTCTCGTCTCTCGCCACCCTCGCTCTCTCTCTCTCTCTCGTCTCTCGCCACCCTCGCTCTCTCTCTCTCTCTCGTCTCTCGCCACCCTCGCTCTCTCTCTCTCTCTCGTCTCTCGCCACCCTCGCTCGCTCTCTCTCTCGTCTCTCGCCACCCTCGCTCGCTCTCTCTCTCGTCTCTCGCCACCCTCGATCGCTCTCTCTCTCGTCTCTCGCCACCCTCGCTCACTCTCTCTCTCGTCTCTCGCCACCCTCGCTCGCTCTCTCTCTCGTCTCTCGCCACTCTCGCTCGCTCTCTCTCTCGTCTCGCGCCACCCTCGCTCGCTCTCTCGTCTCTCGCCACCCTTGCTCTCTCTCTCTCTCGTCTCTCGCCACCCTAGCTCTCTCTCTCTCTCTCTCTCGTCTCTCGCCTCCCTCGCTCTCTCTCTCTCTCATCTCTCGCCATCCTCGCTCTCTCTCTCTCTCTCTCTCGTCTCTCTCCACCCTCGCTCTCTCTCTCTCTCTCGTCTCTCGCCACCATCGCTCTCCCTCTCTGTCTCGTCTCTCGCCACCCTCGCTCTCTTTCTCTCTCTCTCTCGTCTCTCGCTACCCTCGCTCTCCCTCTCTCTCTCGCCACCATCGCACTCTCTCTCTGTCTCGTCTCTCGCCACCCTCGCTCTCTCTCTCTCTCTCGTCCCTCGCCACCCTTGCTCTCTCTCTCTCTCGTCCCTCGCCACCCTTGCTCTCTCTCTCTCGCCATGCTCGCTCTCTTTCTCTCTCTCTCATCTCTCGCCACCCTCGCTCTCTCTCTCTCTCTTGTCTCTCGCCACCCTCGCTCTCTCTCTCTCGTCTCTCGCCACCCTCGCTCTCTCTCTCTCTCTCGTCTCTCGCCACCCTCGCTCGCTCTCTCTCTCTCGTCTCTCGCCACCCTCGCTCTCTCTCTCTCTCTCGTCTCTCGCCACCCTCGCTCTCTCTCTCTCTCTCGTCTCTCGCCACCCTCGCTCTCTCTCTCTCTCTCGTCTCTCGCCACCCTCGCTCTCTCTCTCTCTCTCGTCTCTCGCCACCCTCGCTCTCTCTCTCTCTCTCGTCTCTCGCCACCCTCGCTCTCTCTCTCTCTCTCGTCTCTCGCCACCCTCGCTCGCTCTCTCTCTCGTCTCTCGCCACCCTCGCTCGCTCTCTCTCTCGTCTCTCGCCACCCTCGATCGCTCTCTCTCTCGTCTCTCGCCACCCTCGCTCACTCTCTCTCTCGTCTCTCGCCACCCTCGCTCGCTCTCTCTCTCGTCTCTCGCCACTCTCGCTCGCTCTCTCTCTCGTCTCGCGCCACCCTCGCTCGCTCTCTCGTCTCTCGCCACCCTTGCTCTCTCTCTCTCTCGTCTCTCGCCACCCTAGCTCTCTCTCTCTCTCTCTCTCGTCTCTCGCCTCCCTCGCTCTCTCTCTCTCTCTCATCTCTCGCCACCCTCGCTCTCTCTCTCTCGTCTCTCGCCACCCTCGCTCTCTCTCTCTCTCTCGTCTCTCGCCACCATCGCTCTCCCTCTCTGTCTCGTCTCTCGCCTCCCTCGCTCTCTTTCTCTCTCTCTCTCGTCTCTCGCTACCCTCGCTCTCCCTCTCTCTCTCGCCACCATCGCACTCTCTCTCTGTCTCGTCTCTCGCCACCCTCGCTCTCTCTCTCTCTCTCGTCCCTCGCCACCCTTGCTCTCTCTCTCTCTCGCCATGCTCGCTCTCTTTCTCTCTCATCTCTTGCCACTCTCGCTCTCTCTCGTCTCTCGCCACCCTCGCTCTCTCTCTGTCTCGTCTCTCGCCACCCTCACTCTCTCTCTCTCATCTCTCGCCAACCTCGCGCTCTCTCTCTCTCATCTCTCACCACCCTCGCTCGCTCTCTCTCTCGTCTCTCACCACCCTCGCTCGCTCTCTCTCTCGTCTCTCGCCACCCTCGCTCGCTCTCTCGTCTCTCGCCACCCTCGCTCTCTCTCTGTCTCGTCTCTCGCCACCCTCACTCTCTCTCTGTCTCCCTCTCTTGTCTCTCGCCACCATCGCTCGCTCTCTCTCTCTTGTCTCTTGCCACCATCGCTCTATCTCTCTCTCTCTCTCGTCTCTCGCCACCCTCGCTCTCTCTCTCTCGTCTCTCGCCACCCTCGATCTCTCTCTATCTCTCGTTCCTCGTCATGCTCGCTCTCTGTCTCTCTCGTCTCTCGCCAAACTCGCTCTCTCTCTCTCGTCTCTCGCCACCCCCGCTCCCTCTCTCTCTCTCTCGTCTCCCGCCACGCTCGCTATCTCTCTCTCGTCTCTCACCACCCTCGCTCTCTCTCTCCCGTCTCTCGCCACCCTCGCTCGCTCTCTCTCTCTCGTCTCTCGCCACCCTCGCTCACTCTCTCTCTCATCTCTCACCACCGTCGCTCTCTCTCTCTTGTCTCTCGCCACCCTCGCTCTCTCTCTCTCGTCTCTCGACAACCTCGTTCTCTCTCTCTCTCGTCTCTCGCCACCCTCACTCTCTCTCTCTCGTCTCTTGCCACCCACGCTGTCTCTCTCTCGTCTCTCGCCACCATCGCACTCTCTCTCTCTCTCGTTCGGCGCCACCCTCGCTCTCTCTCTCTCTCGTCTCTCGTCACTCACCACCCTCGCTCTCTCTCTGTCGTCTCTCGCCACCCTCGCTCGCTCTCTCTCTCGTCTCTCGCCACCCTCGCTCTCTCTCTCTCACCTCTCGCCACCCTCGCTCTCTCTCTCCCACCTCTCGCCACCCTCGCTCTCTCTCTCTCTCTCGTCTCTCGCCACCCTCGCTCTCTCTCTCTCTCTCGTCTCTCGCCACCCTCGCTCGCTCTCTCTCTCGTCTCTCGCCACCCTCGCTCGCTCTCTCTCGTCTCTCGCCACCCTCGCTCGCTCTCTCTCTCCCACCTCTCGCCACCCTCGCTCTCTCTCTCTCTCTCCCCTCTCGCCACCCTCGCTCTCTCTCTCTCTCTCGTCTCTCGCCACCCTCGCTCGCTCTCTCTCTCGTCTCTCGCCACCCTCGCTCGCTCTCTCTCGTCTCTCGCCACCCTCGCTCGCTCTCTCTCTCGTCTCTCGCCACCCTCGCTCGCTCTCTCTCTCGTCTCTCGCCACCCTCGCTCGCTCTCTCTCTCGTCTCTCGCCACCCTCGCTCGCTCTCTCTCTCGTCTCTCGCCACCCTCGCTCGCTCTCTCTCTCGTCTCTCGCCACCCTCGATCGCTCTCTCTCTCGTCTCTCGCCACCCTCGCTCGCTCTCTCGTCTCTCGCCACCCTCGCTCTCTCTCTCTCTCGTCTCTCGCCACCCTAGCTCTCTCTCTCTCTCTCTCTCGTCTCTCGCCTCCCTCGCTCTCTCTCTCTCTCATCTCTCGCCACCCTCGCTCTCTCTCTCTCTCTCTCTCTCTCGTCTCTCGCCACCCTCGCTCTCTCTCTCTCTCTCGTCTCTCGCCACCATCGCTCTCTCTCTCTGTCTCGTCTCTTGCCACCCTCGCTCTCTCTCTCTCGTCCCTCGCCACCCTTGCTCTCTCTCTCTCTCTCGCCATGCTCGCTCTCTTTCTCTCTCTCTCATCTCTTGCCACTCTCGCTCTCTCTCGACTCTCGCCACCCTCGCTCTCTCTCTCTCGTCTTTCGCCACCCTCGCTCGATCGCTCTCTCCCTTTCTCGTCCCTCGCCACACTGGCTCTCTCTCTCTCGTCTCTCGCCACCCTCGCTCTCTCTCTCTCTCGTCTCTCGCCACCCTCGTTCGCTCTCTCTCTCGTCTCTCGCCACCCTCGCTCGCTCTCTCTCTCGTCTCTCGCCACCCTCGTTCGCTCTCTCTCTCGTCTCTCGCCACCCTCGCTCGCTCTCTCTCTCTCGTCACTCGCCACCCTCGCTCGCTCTCTCTCGTCTCTCGCCACCCTCGCTCGCTCTCTCTCTCGTCTCTCGCCACCCTCGCTCGCTCTCTCTCTCGTCTCTCGCCACCCTCGCTCTCTCTCTCTCTCGTCTCTCGCCACCCTCGATCTCTCTCTATCTCTCGTTCCTCGCCACGCTCGCTCTCTGTCTCTCTCGTCTCTCGCCAAACTCGCTCTCTCTCTCTCGTCTCTCGCCACCCCCGCTCCCTCTCTCTCTCTCTCTCTCGTCTCTCGCCACCCTCGCTCTCTCTCTCTCTCTCGTCTCTCGCCACCATCGCTCGTTCTCTCTCTCGTCTCTCGCCACCCTCGCTCGCTCTCTCTTTCGTCTCTCGCCACCCTCGCTCGCTCTCTCTCTCGTTTCTCACACCCTCGCTCGCTCTCTCTTTCGTCTCTCGCCACCCTCGCTCGCTCTCTCTCTCGTCTCTCGCCACCCTCGCTCGCTCTCTCTCTCGTCTCTCGCCACCCTCTCTCGCTCTCTCTCTCGTCTCTCGCCACCGTCGATCGCTCTCTATCTGTCGTCTCTCGCCACCCTCGCTCGCTCTCTCTCGTCTCTCGCCACCCTCGCTCGCTCTCTCTCTCTCGTCTCTCGCCACCCTCGCTCGCTCTCTCTCTCGTCTCTCGCCACCCTCGCTCGCTCTCTCTCTCGTCTCTCGCCACCCTCGCTCGCTCTCTCTCTCGTCTCTCGCCACCCTCGCTCGCTCTCTCTCTCGTCACCCTCGCTCGCTCTCTCTCTCCTCTCTCGCCACCCTCGCTCGCTCTCTCTCTCGTCTCTCGCCACCCTCGCTCGCTCTCTCTCTCGTCTCTCGCCACCCTCGATCGCTCTCTCTCTCGTCTCTCGCCACCCTCGCTCGCTCTCTCGTCTCTCGCCACCCTCGCTCGCTCTCTCTTTCGTCTCTCGCCACTCTCGCTCGCTCTCTCTCTCGTCTCTCGCCACCCTCGCTCGCTCTCTCGTCTCTCGCCACCCTCGCTCTCTCTCTCTCTCGTCTCTCGCCACCCTAGCTCTCTCTCTCTCTCTCTCTCTCGTCTCTCGCCTCCCTCGCTCTCTCCCTCTCTCATCTCTCGCCACCCTCGCTCTCTCTCTCTCTCTCTCTCTCTCGTCTCTCGCCACCCTCGCTCTCTCTCTGTCTCGTCTCTCGCCACCCTCGCTCTCTCTCTCTCTCTCGTCCCTCGCCACCCTTGCTCTCTCTCTCTCTCTCCATGCTCGCTCTCTTTCTCTCTCTCTCATCTCTTGCCACTCTCGCTCTCTCTCGTCTCTCGCCACCCACGCTCTCTCTCTCTCGTCTTTCGCCACCCTCGCTCGATCTCTCTCTCCCTTTCTCGTCCCTCGCCACACTGGTCTCTCTCTCTCGTCTCTCGCCACCCTCGCTCTCTCTCTCTCTCGTCTCACGCCAACCTTGCGCTCTCTCTCTCTCGTCTCTCGCCACCCTCGCGCTCTCTCTCTCGTCTCTCGCCACCCTCGCTCGCTCTCTCTCTCGTCTCTCGCCACCCTCGCTCGCTCTCTCTCTCGTCTCTCGCCACCCTCGCTCGCTCTCTCTCGTCTCTCGCCACCCTCGCTTGCTCTCTCTCTCGTCTCTCGCCACCCTCGCTCTCTCTCTCTCTCGTCTCTCGCCACCCTCGATCTCTCTCTATCTCTCGTTCCTCGCCACGCTCGCTCTGTCTCTCTCGTCTCTCGCCAAACTCGCTCTCTCTCTCGTCTCTCGCCACCCTCGCTCCCTCTCTCTCTCTCTCGTCTCTCGCCACCCTCGCTCTCTCTCTCTCTCTCTCGTCTCTCGCCACCATCGCTCGCTCTCTCTCTCGTCTCTCGCCACTCTCGCTCGCTCTCTCACTCGTCTCGCGCCACCCTCGCTTGCTCTCTCGTCTCTCGCCACCCTCGCTCTCTCTCTCTCTCGTCTCTCGCCACCCTAGCTCTCTCTCTCTCTCTCTCTCTCGTCTCTCGCCTCCCTCGCTCTCTCTCTCACATCTCTCGCCACACTCGCTCTCTCTCTCTCTCTCTCTCGTCTCTCGCCACCCTCGCTCTCTCTCTCTCTCTCGTCTCTCGCCACCATCGCTCTCCCTCTCTGTCTCGTCTCTCGCCACCCTCGCTCTCTTTCTCTCTCTCTCTCGTCTCTCGCTACCCTCGCTCTCCCTCTATCTCTCGCCACCATCGCTCTCTCTCTCTGTCTCGTCTCTCGCCACCCTCGCTCTCTCTCTCTCTCTCTCGTCCCTCGCCACCCTTGCTCTCTCTCTCTCTCGCCATGCTCGCTCTCTTTCTCTCTCTCTCATCTCTTGCCACTCTCGCTCTCTCTCGACTCTCGCCACCCTCGCTCTCTCTCTCTCGTCTTTCGCCACCCTCGCTCGATCGCTCTCTCCCTTTCTCGTCCCTCGCCACACTGGCTCTCTCTCTCTCGTCTCTCGCCACCCTCGCTCGCTCTCTCTCTCGTCTCTCGCCACCCTCGCTCGCTCTCTCTCTCGTCTCTCGCCACCCTCGCTCGCTCTCTCTCTCGTCTCTCGCCACCCTCGCTCGCTCTCTCTCTCGTCTCTCGCCACCCTCGCTCGCTCTCTCTCTCGTCTCTCGCCACCCTCGCTCGCTCTCTCTCTCGTCTCTCGCCACCCTCGCTCGCTCTCTCTCTCGTCTCTCGCCACCCTCGCTCGCTCTCTCTCTCGTCTCTCGCCACCCTCGCTCGCTCTCTCTCTCGTCTCTCGCCACCCTCGCTCGCTCTCTCTCTCGTCTCTCGCCACCCTCGCTCTCTCTCTCGTCTCTCGCCACCCTCGCTCGCTCTCTCTCTCGTCTCTCGCCACCCTCGCTCTCTCTCTCTCTCGTCTCTCGCCACCCTCGATCTCTCTCTATCTCTCGTTCCTCGCCACGCTCGCTCTCTGTCTCTCTCGTCTCTCGCCAAACTCGCTCTCTCTCTCTCGTCTCTCGCCACCCCCGCTCCCTCTCTCTCTCTCTCTCTCGTCTCTCGCCACCCTCGCTCTCTCTCTCGTCTCTCGCCACCATCGCTCGCTCTCTCTCTCGTCTCTCGCCACCCTCGCTCGCTCTCTCTTTCGTCTCTCGCCACCCTCGCTCGCTCTCTCTCTCGTCTCTCGCCACCCTCGCTCGCTCTCTCTCTCGTCTCTCGCCACCCTCGCTCGCTCTCTCTCTCGTCTCTCGCCACCGTCCATCGCTCTCTATCTGTCGTCTCTCGCCACCCTCGCTCGCTCTCTCTCGTCTCTCGCCACCCTCGCTCGCTCTCTCTCTCTCGTCTCTCGCCACCCTCGCTCGCTCTCTCTCTCTCGTCTCTCGCCACCCTCGCTCGCTCTCTCTCTCTCGTCTCTCGTCACCCTCGCTCGCTCTCTCTCTCGTCTCTCGCCACCCTCGCTCGCTCTCTCTCTCGTCTCTCGCCACCCTCGCTCGCTCTCTCTCTCGTCTCTCGCCACCCTCGCTCGCTCTCTCTCTCGTCTCTCGCCACCCTCGCTCGCTCTCTCTCTCGTCTCTCGCCACCCTCGCTCGCTCTCTCTCTCGTCTCTCGCCACCCTCGCTCGCTCTCTCTCTCGTCTCTCGCCACCCTCGCTCGCTCTCTCTCTCGTCTCTCGCCACCCTCGCTCGCTCTCTCTCTCGTCTCTCGCCACCCTCGCTCGCTCTCTCTCTCGTCTCTCGCCACCCTCGCTCGCTCTCTCTCTCGTCTCTCGCCACCCTCGCTCGCTCTCTCTCTCGTCTCTCGCCACCCTCGCTCGCTCTCTCTCTCGTCTCTCGCCACCCTCGCTCGCTCTCTCTCTCGTCTCTCGCCACCCTCGATCGCTCTCTCTCTCGTCTCTCGCCACCCTCGCTCGCTCTCTCTCTCGTCTCTCGCCACCCTCGCTCGCTCTCTCTTTCGTCTCTCGCCACTCTCGCTCGCTCTCTCTCTCGTCTCTCGCCACCCTCGCTCGCTCTCTCTCGTCTCTCGCCACCCTCGCTCTCTCTCTCTCTCGTCTCTCGCCACCCTAGCTCTCTCTCTCTCTCTCTCTCGTCTCTCGCCTCCCTCACTCTCTCTCTCTCTCATCTCTCGCCACCCTCGCTCTCTCTCTCTCTCTCTCTCGTCTCTGGACACCCTCGCTCTCTCTCTCTCTCGTCTCTCGCCACCCTCGCTCTCTTTCTCTCTCTCTCTCGTCTCTCGCTACCCTCGCTCTCCCTCTCTCTCTCGCCACCCTCGCTCTCTCTCTCTCTCGTCTCTCGCCACCCTCGCTCTCTCTCTCTCTCTCTCTCTCGCCACCCTCGCTCTCTCTCTCTCTCTCGCCACCCTCGCTCTCTCTCTCTCTCTCTCTCCTCTCGCCACTCTCGCTCTCTCTCGTCTCTCGCCACCCTCGCTCTCTCTCTCTCGTCTCTCGCCACCCTCGCTCTCTCTCTCTCTCGCCTCTCTCTCGTCTCTCGCCACCCTCGCTCTCTCTCTCTCGTCTCTCGCCACCCTCGCTCTCTCTCTCTCTCGTCGTCTCTCGCCACCCTCGCTCTCTCTCTCTCTCGTCTCTCGCCACCCTCGCTCTCTCTCTCTCTCGTCTCTCGCCACCCTCGCTCGCTCTCTCTCTCGTCTCTCGCCACCCTCGCTCGCTCTCTCTCTCGTCTCTCGCCACCCTCGCTCGCTCTCTCTCTCGTCTCTCGCCACCCTCGCTCGCTCTCTCTCTCGTCTCTCGCCACCCTCGCTCTCTCTCTCTCTCGTCTCTCGCCACCCTCGATCTCTCTCTCTCTCTCGTTCCTCACCACGCTCGCTCTCTGTCTCTCTCGTCTCTCGCCAAACTCGCTCTCTCTCTCGTCTCTCGCCACCCTCGCTCCCTCTCTCTCTCTCTCGTCTCTCGCCACCCTCGCTCCCTCTCTCTCTCTCTCGTCTCTCGCCACCCTCGCTCTCTCTCTCTCTCTCTCTCGTCTCTCGCCACCATCGCTCGCTCTCTCTCTCGTCTCTCGCCACCCTCGCTCTCTCTCTCTCGTCTCTCGCCACCCTCGCTCTCTCTCTCGTCTCTCGCCACCCTCGCTCGCTGTCTCTCTCGTCTCTCGCCACCCTCGCTCGCTCTCTCTCTCGTCTCTCGCCACCCTCGCTCGCTCTCTCTCTGGTCTCTCGCCACCCTCGCTCGCTCTCTCTCTCGTGTCTCGCCACCCTCGCTCGCTCTCTCTCTCGTCTCTCGCCACCCTCGTTCTCTCTCTCTCATCTCTCGCCACCCTCGCTCTCTCTCTCTCTCTCTCGTCTCTCGCCACCCTCGCTCGCTCTCTCTCTCGTCTCTCGCCACCCTCGCTCTCTCTCTCGTCTCTCGCCACCCTCGCTCGCTCTCTCTCTCGTCTCTCGCCACCGTCGATCGCTCTCTATCTGTCGTCTCTCGCCACCCTCGCTCACTCTCTATCGTCTCTCGCCACCCTCGCTTGCTCTCTCTCTCTCGTCTCTCGCCACCATCGCTCGCTCTCTCTCTCTCGTCTCTCGCCACCATCGCTCGCTCTCTCTCTCGTCTCTCGCCACCATCGCTCGCTCTGTCTCTCTTGTCTCTCGCCACCATCGCTCTCTCTCTCTCTCTCGTCTCTCGCCACCCTCGCTCGCTCTCTCTCTCACTCGTCCCTCGCCACCCTCACTTTCTCTCTCTCTTGCCATGCTCGCTCTCTTTCTCTCTCTCTCTCGTCTCTTGCCACTCTCGCTCTCTCTCGTCTCTCGCCACCCTCGCTCGATCTCTCTCTCTCCCTTTCTCATCTCTCACCACACTCGCTCTCTCTCTCTCGCCCCTCGCCACACTCGCTCTCTCTCTCTCATCTCTCGCCACCCTCGCGCTCTCTCTCTCTCATCTCTCGCCACCCTTGCTCTCTCTATCATCTCTCGCCACCCTCGCTTGCTCTCTCTCTCGTCTCACGCCACCCTCGCTCTCTTTCTCGCTCATCTCACGCCACCCTCACTCTCTCTCTCTCTCTCGTCTCTCGCCACCCTCGCTCTCTCTCTCTCTCGTCTCTCGCCACCCTCGCTCTCTCTCTCTCTCGTCTCTCGCCACCCTCGCTCGCTGTCTCTCTCGTCTCTCGCCACCCTCACTCGCTCTCTCTCTCGTCTCTCGCCACCCTCGATCGCTCTCTCTCTCGTCTCTCGCCACCCTCGCTCGCTCTCTCTCTCTTGTCTCTCACCACCGTCGCTCTCTCGCTCGTCTCTCGCCACCCTCGCTTTCTCTCTCTCATCTCTTGCCACCATCGCATTCTCTCTCTCTCATCTCGCGCCACCCTCGCTCGCTCTCTATCTCGTCTCTCGCCACCCTCGCTCTCTCTCTTTCATCTCTCGCCACCCTCGCTCTGTCTCTCTCTCGTCTCTCGCCACCCTCGCTCTCTCTCTCTCTCTCGTCTCTCGCCACTCTCGCTCTCCCTCTCTCTCTCGTCTCTCGCCACCATCGCTCACTCTCTCTCTCGTCTCTCGCTACCCTCGCTCGCTCTCTCTTTCGTCTCTCGCCACCCTCGCTCGCTCTGTCTCTCATCTCTCGCCACCCTCGCTCGCTCTCTCTTTCGTCTCTCGCCACCCTCGCTCGCTCTCTCTCTCGTTTCTCGCCACCCTCGCTCGCTCTCTCTCGTCTCTCGCCACCCTCGCTCGCTCTCTCTCTCGTCTCTCGCCACCCTCGCTCGCTCTCTCTCTCTTGTCTCTCACCACCGTCGCTCTCTCTCTCTTGTCTCTCGCCACCCTCGCTCTCTCTCTCTTGTCTCTCGCCACCCTCGCTCTCTCTCTCTCGTCTCTCGACAACCTCGTTCTCTCTCTCTCTCGTCTCTCGCCACCCTCGCTCTCTCTCTCTCGTCTCTTGCCACCTTCGCTATCTCTCTCTCGTCTCTCGCCACCATCGCGCTCTCTCTCTCTCGTCTCGCACCACCCTCGCTCTCTCTCTCTCGTCTCTCGTCTCTCACCACCCTCGCTCTCTCTCTCTCGTCTCGCCACCCTAGCTCTCTCTCTCTCTCTCGTTTCTCGCCACCCTCGCTCTCTCTCTCTTATCTCTCGCCACCCTCGCTTTCTCTCTCTCTCTCGTCTCTCGCCACCCTCGCTCTCCCTCTCTCTCGTCTCTCGCCACCATCGCTCTCCCTCTCTCTCGCCACCATCGCTCTCCCTCTCTCTCTCGCCACCATCGCTCTCTCTCTCTCTCTGTCTCGTCTCTCGCCACCCTCGCTCTCCCTCTCTCTCACACGTCTCTCGCCACCCTCGCTCTCTCTCTCTCTCTCTCTCTCGTCCCTCGCCACCCTTGCTCTCTCTCTCTCTCGCCATGCTCGCTCTCTTTCTCTCTCTCTCATCTCTTGCCACTCTCGCTCTCTCTCGTCCCTCGCCACACTCGTTCTCTCTCTCTCATCTCTCGCCACCCTCGCTCTCTCTCTCTCGTCTCTCGCCACCTTCGCGCTCTCTCTCTCGTCTCTCACCACCATCGCTCTCCCTCTCTCTCTCGCCTCCATCGCTCTCTCTGTCTGTCTCGTCTCTTGCCACCATCGCTCTCCCTCTCTCTCATCTCTCGCCACCATCGCTCTCCCTCTCTCTCATCTCTCGCCACCATCGCTCGATCTCTCTCTCTCCCTTTCTCGTCCCTCGCCACACTCGCTCTCTCTCTCATCTCTCGCCACCCTCGCTCTCTCTCTCTCTCGTCACCCTCGCTCTCTCTCTCTCTCTCATCTCTCGCCACCATCGCTCTCCCTCTCTCTCTCGCCACCATCGCTCTCCCTCTCTCTCTCGCCACCATCGCTCTCCCTCTCTCTCTCGCCACCATCGCTCTCCCTCTCTCTCTCGCCACCATCGCTCTCCCTCTCTCTCCCGCCACCATCGCTCTCCCTCTCTCTCTCGCCACCATCGCTCTCCCTCTCTCTCTCGCCACCATCGCTCTCCCTCTCTCTCTCGCCACCATCGCTCTCCCTCTCTCTCTCGCCACCATCGCTCTCCCTCTCTCGCTCCAGCCCTCGCTCTCCCTCTCTCTCTCCAGCCCTCGCTCTCCCTCTCTCTCTCGCCACCATCGCTCTCCCTCTCTCTCTCGCCACCATCGCTCTCCCTCTCTCTCTCGCCACCATCGCTCTCCCTCTCTCTCGCCACCATCGCTCTCCCTCTCTCTCTCGCCACCATCGCTCTCCCTCTCTCTCTCGCCAACATCGCTCTCCCTCTCTCTCTCGCCACCATCGCTCTCCCTCTCTCTCTCGCTACCATCGCTCTCCCTCTCTCTCTCGCCACCATCGCTCTCCCTCTCTCTCTCTCGTCTCTCGCAACCCTCGCTCGCTCTCTCTCTCGTCTCTCGCCACCCTCGCTCGCTCTCTCTCTCGTCTCTCGCCACCCTCGCTCACTCTCTCTCTCGTCTCTCGCCACCCTCGCTCGCTCTCTCTCTCGTCTCTCGCCATCCTCGCTCGCTCTCTCTCTCGTCTCTCGCCACCCTCGCTCGCGCTCTCTCTCGTCTCTCGCCACCCTACTCACTCTCTCTCGTCTCTCGCCACCCTCGCTCGCTCTCTCTCTCGTCTCTCGCCACCCTCGCTCACTCTCTCTCGTCTCTCGACACCCTCGCTCTCTCCCTCTCGTCTCTCGCCACCCTCGCTCTCTCCCTCTCTCGTCTCTCGCCACCATCACTCTCTCTCTCTCGTCTCTCGCCACCATCGCGCTCTCTCTCTCTCGTCTCTCGCCACCCTCGATCTCTCTCTATCTCTCGTTCCTCGCCACGCTCGCTCTCTGTCTCTCTCGTCTCTCGCCACCCTCGCTCTCTCTCACTCTGTCTCTCAGCACTCTCGCCCTCTCTCTCTCGTCTCTCGCCACCCTCGCTCTCTCTCTCACTCTCTCTCTCGTCTCTCGCCACCATCGCTATCTCTCTCTCTCTCTCGTCTCTCGCCACCCTCGCTCGCTCTCTCTGTCGTCTCTCACCACCCTCGCTCGCTCTCTCTCGTCTCTAGCCACCCTCGCTCGCTCTCTCTCTCGTCTCTCGCCACCCTCGCTCTCTCTCTCTCTCGTCTCTCGCCACCCTCGCTCTCTCTCTGTCTCGTCTCTCGCCACCCTCGCTCTCTCTGTCTCCCTCTCTTGTCTCTCGCCACCATCGCTCTCTCTCTCTCTCTCGTCACTCGCCACCATCGCTCTCTCTCTCTCTCTCGTCTCTCGCCACCCTCGCTCTCTCTCGTCTCTCGCCACCCTCGCTCTCTCTCTCGTCTCTCGCCACCCTCGCTCTCTCTCTCTCGTCTCTCGTCTCTCGCCGCCCTCGCTCTCTCTCTCTCGTCTCTCGCCGCCCTCGCTCTCTCTCTCTCGTCTCTCGCCGCCCTCGCTCTCTCTCTCTCGTCTCTCGCCGCCCTCGCTCTCTCTCTCTCTTGTCTCTCGCCACGATCACTCTCTGTCTCTCCCTCTCGTCTCTCGCCACCCTCGCTCGCTCGCTCTCTCGTCTCTCGCCAGCTTCGCTCGCTCGCTCTCTCGTCTCTCGCCGCCCTCGCTCGCTCTCTCGTCTCTCGCCGCCCTCGCTCGCTCTCTCGTCTCTCGCCGCCCTCGCTCGCCTCTCGCCACCCTCGCTCGCTCTCTCGCCACTCGCCACCCTCGCTCGCTCTCTCGCCTCTCGCCACCCTCGCTCGCTCTCTCGTCTCTCGCCACCCTCGCTCGCTCTCTCGTCACTCGCCACCCTCGCTCGCTCTCTCGTCTCTCGCCACCCTCGCTCGCTCTCTCGTCTCTCCACCCTCGCTCGCTCTCTCGTCTCTCGCCACCCTCGCTCGCTCTCTCGTCTCTCGCCACCCTCGCTCGCTCTCTCGTCTCTCGCCACCCTCGCTCGCTCTCTATCGTCTCTCGCCACCCTCGCTCGCTCTCTCTATCGTCTCTCGCCACCCTCGCTCGCTCTCTCTCTCGTCTCTCGCCACCCTCGCTCGCTCTCTCGTCTCTCGCCACCCTCGCTCGCTCTCTCTCTCGTCTCTCGCCACCCTCGCTCGCTCTCTCTCTCATCTCTCGCCACCCTCGCTCGCTCTCTCTCTCGTCTCTCGCCACCCTCGCTCGCGCTCTCTCTCATCTCTCGCCACCCTACTCACTCTCTCTCGTCTCTCGCCACCCTCGCTCGCTCTCTCTCTCGTCTCTCGCCACCCTCGCTCACTCTCTCTCGTCTCTCGCCACCCTCGCTCACTCTCTCTCGTCTCTCGCCACCCTCGCTCTCTCCCTCTCTCGTCTCTCGACACCCTCGCTCTCTCCCTCTCTCGCCACCATCGCTCTCTCTCTCTCGTCTCTCGCCACCATCGCGCTCTCTCTCTCGTCTCTCGCCACCCTCGATCTCTCTCTATCTCTCGTTCCTCGCCACGCTCGCTCTCTGTCTCTCTCGTCTCTCGCCACCCTCGCTCTCTCTCACTCTGTCTCTCAGCACTCTCGCCCTCTCTCTCTCGTCTCTCGCCACCCTCGCTCTCTCTCTCACTCTCTCTCTCGTCTCTCGCCACCATCGCTATCTCTCTCTCTCTCTCGTCTCTCGCCACCCTCGCTCGCTCTCTCTGTCGTCTCTCACCACCCTCGCTCGCTCTCTCTCGTCTCTCGCCACCCTCGCTCGCTCTCTCTCGTCTCTCGCCACCCTCGCTCTCTCTCTCTCTCGTCTCTCGCCACCCTCGCTCTCTCTCTGTCTCTCGCCACCCTCGCTCTCTCTCGCGTCTCTCGCCACCCTCGCTCTCTCTCTCGTCTCTCGCCACCCTCGCTCACTCTCTCTCGTCTCTCGTCTCTCGCCGCCCTCGCTCTCTCTCTCTCTCGTCTCTCACCGCCCTCGCTCTCTCTCTCTCGTCTCTCGCCGCCCTCGCTCTCTCTCTCTCGTCTCTCGCCGCCCTCGCTCTCTCTCTCTCGTCTCTCGCCGCCCTCGCTCTCTCTCTCTCTCGTCTCTCGCCACGATCGCTCTCTGTCTCTCCCTCTCGTCTCTCGCCACCCTCGCTCGCTCGCTCTCTCGTCTCTCGCCAGCTTCGCTCGCTCGCTCTCTCGTCTCTCGCCAGCTTCGCTCGCTCGCTCTCTCGTCTCTCGCCGCCCTCGCTCGCTCTCTCGTCTCTCGCCGCCCTCGCTCGCTCTCTCGTCTCTCGCCGCCCTCGCTCGCTCTCTCGTCTCTCGCCGCCCTCGCTCGCCTCTCGCCACCCTCGCTCGCTCTCTCGTCTCTCGCCACCCTCGCTCGCTCTCTCGTCTCTCGCCACCCTCGCTCGCTCTCTCGTCTCTCGCCACCCTCGCTCGCTCTCTCGTCTCTCGCCACCCTCGCTCGCTCTCTCGTCTCTCGCCACCCTCGCTCGCTCTCTCGTCTCTCGCCACCCTCGCTCGCTCTCTCGTCTCTCGCCACCCTCGCTCGCTCTCTCGTCTCTCGCCACCCTCGCTCGCTCTCTCGTCTCTCGCCACCCTCGCTCTCTCTCTCTCGTCTCTCGTCTCTCGCCGCCCTCGCTCTCTCTCTCTCTCGTCTCTCACCGCCCTCGCTCTCTCTCTCTCGTCTCTCGCCGCCCTCGCTCTCTCTCTCTCGTCTCTCGCCGCCCTCGCTCTCTCTCTCTCGTCTCTCGCCGCCCTCGCTCTCTCTCTCTCTCGTCTCTCGCCACGATCGCTCTCTGTCTCTCCCTCTCGTCTCTCGCCACCCTCGCTCGCTCGCTCTCTCGTCTCTCGCCAGCTTCGCTCGCTCGCTCTCTCGTCTCTCGCCAGCTTCGCTCGCTCGCTCTCTCGTCTCTCGCCAGCTTCGCTCGCTCGCTCTCTCGTCTCTCGCCGCCCTCGCTCGCTCTCTCGTCTCTCGCCGCCCTCGCTCGCTCTCTCGTCTCTCGCCGCCCTCGCTCGCTCTCTCGTCTCTCGCCGCCCTCGCTCGCTCTCTCGTCTCTCGCCGCCCTCGCTCGCTCTCTCGCCTCTCGCCGCCCTCGCTCGCTCTCTCGCCTCTCGCCACCCTCGCTCGCTCTCTCGTCTCTCGCCACCCTCGCTCGCTCTCTCGTCTCTCGCCACCCTCGCTCGCTCTCTCGTCTCTCGCCACCCTCGCTCGCTCTCTCGTCTCTCGCCACCCTCGCTCGCTCTCTCGTCTCTCGCCACCCTCGCTCGCTCTCTCGTCTCTCGCCACCCTCGCTCGCTCTCTCGTCTCTCGCCACCCTCGCTCGCTCTCTCGTCTCTCGCCACCCTCGCTCGCTCTCTCGTCTCTCGCCACCCTCGCTCGCTCTCTCGTCTCTCGCCACCCTCGCTCGCTCTCTCGTCTCTCGCCACCCTCGCTCGCTCTCTCGTCTCTCGCCACCCTCGCTCGCTCTCTCGTCTCTCGCCACCCTCGCTCGCTCTCTCGTCTCTCGCCACCCTCGCTCGCTCTCTCGTCTCTCGCCACCCTCGCTCGCTCTCTCGTCTCTCGCCACCCTCGCTCGCTCTCTCGTCTCTCGCCACCCTCGCTCGCTCTCTCGTCTCTCGCCACCCTCGCTCGCTCTCTCGTCTCTCGCCACCCTCGCTCGCTCTCTCGTCTCTCGCCACCCTCGCTCGCTCTCTCGTCTCTCGCCTCCCTCGCTCGATCTCGTCTCTCGCCTCCCTCGCTCGCTCTCTCTCTCGTTTCTCGCCTCCCTCGCTCGCTCCCTCTCTCTCGTTTCTCGCCTCCCTCGCTCGCTCCCTCTCTCTCGTTTCTCGCCTCCCTCGCTCGCTCCCTCTCTCTCGTTTCTCGCCTCCCTCGCTCGCTCTCTCTCTCTCGTTTCTCGTCACACTCGCTCGCTCTCTCTCTCGTCTCTCGCCACCCTCGCTCGCTCTCTCTCTCGTCTCTCGCCAACCTCGCTCGCTCTCTCTCTCGTCTCTCGCCACCCTCGCTCGCTCTCTCTCTCGTCTCTCGCCACCCTCGCTCGCTCTCTCTCTCTCGTCTCTCGCCACCCTCGCTCTCTCTCTCACTCTCTCTCCCTCGCCACCATGGCTCTCTCTCTCTCGTCTCTCGTCACCCCTGCTCTCTCTCTCTCGTCTCTCGCCACCATTGCTCTCTCTCTCGTCTCTCGCCACCCTGGCTCTCTCTCTCTCGACTCTCGACACCCTCGCTCTCTCTCTCTCGACTCTCGCCACAATCGCTCTCTCTCTCTCGACTCTCGCCACCCTCGCTCTCTCTGTCTCTCGCCACCCTCGCTCTCTCTCTCTCTCGCCACCCTCGCTCTCTCTCTCTCTGTCTCTCACCACTCTCGCCCTCTCTCTCGCCACCCTCGCTCTCTTTCGTTCTCTCTCGTCTCTCGCCACCATCGATTTCTCTCTCGTCTCTCGCCACCCTCGCTCGCTCTCTCTCTCGTCTCTCGCCACCCTCGCTCGCTCTCTCTCTCGTCTCTCGCCACCCTCGCTCGCTCTCTCTCTCGTCTCTCGCCACCCTCGCTCGCTCTCTCTCGTCTCTCGCCACCCTCGCTCGCTCTCTCTCTCCTCTCTCGCCACCCTCGCTCGCTCTCTCTCTCCTCTCTCGCCACCCTCGCTCGCTCGCTCTCTCCTCTCTCGCCACCCTCGCTCGCTCTCTCTCTCCTCTCTCGCCACCCTCGCTCGCTCTCTCTCTCCTCTCTCGCCACCCTCGCTCGCTCTCTCTCTCCTCTCTCGCCACCCTCGCTCGCTCTCTCTCTCCTCTCTCGCCACCCTCGCTCGCTCTCTCTCTCCTCACTCGCCACCCTCGCTCGCTCGCTCTCTCCTCTCTCGCCATGCTCGCTCGCTCTCTCCTCTCTCGCCACCCTCGCTCGCTCTCTCTCTCGTCTCTCGCCACCCTCGCTCGCTCTCTCTCTCGTCTCTCGCCACCCTCGCTCGCTCTCTCTCTCTCGTCTCTCGCCGCCCTCGCTCTCTCTCTCTCTCGTCTCTCGCCGCCCTCGCTCGCTCTCTCTCTCGTCTCTCGCCGCCCTCTCTCTCTCGTCTCTCGCCGCCCTCGCTCTCTCTCTCTCTCGTCTCTCGCCGCCCTCGCTCTCTCTCTCGTCTCTCGCCACCCTCGCTCGCTCTCTCGTCTCTCGCCACCCTCGCTCGCTCTCTCGTCTCTCGCCACCCTCGCTCGCTCTCTCGTCTCTCGCCACCCTCGCTCGCTCTCTCGTCTCTCGCCACCCTCGCTCGCTCTCTCGTCTCTCGCCACCCTCGCTCGCTCTCTCGTCTCTCGCCACCCTCGCTCGCTCTCTCGTCTCTCGCCACCCTCGCTCGCTCTCTCGTCTCTCGCCACCCTCGCTCGCTCTCTCGTCTCTCGCCACCCTCGCTCGCTCTCTCGTCTCTCGCCACCCTCGCTCGCTCTCTCGTCTCTCGCCACCCTCGCTCGCTCTCTCGTCTCTCGCCACCCTCGCTCGCTCTCTCGTCTCTCGCCACCCTCGCTCGCTCTCTCGTCTCTCGCCACCCTCGCTCGCTCTCTCGTCTCTCGCCACCCTCGCTCGCTCTCTCGTCTCTCGCCACCCTCGCTCGCACTCTCTATCTCGTCTCTCGCCTCCCTCACTCGCTCTCTCTCTCTCGTTTCTCGCCTCCCTCGCTCGCTCTCTCTCTCTCGTCTCTCGCCGCCCTCTCTCTCTCTCTCGTCTCTCGCCGCCCTCGCTCTCTCTCTCTCGTCTCTCGCCACCCTCGCTCGCTCTCTCTCTCGTCTCTCGCCACCCTCGCTCGCACTCTCGTCTCTCGCCACCCTCGCTCGCTCTCTCGTCTCTCGCCACCCTCGCTCTCTCTCTCGTCTCTCGCCTCCCTCGCTCGCTCTCTCTCTCGTCTCTCGCCACCCTCGCTCGCTCTCTCTCTCGTCTCTCGCCACCCTCGCTCGCTCTCTCTCTCGTCACTCGCCACCCTCGCTCTCTCTCTCGTCTCTCGCCACCCTCGCTCGCTCTCTCTCTCGTCTCTCGCCACCCTCGCTCGCTCTCTCGTCTCTCACCACCCTCGCTCGCTCTCTCTCTCGTCTCTCGCCACCCTCGCTCTCTCTCTCTCTCGACTCTCGCCACCCTCGCTCTCTCTCTCTCGACTCTCGCCACAATCGCTCTCTCTCTCTCGACTCTCGCCACCCTCGCTCTCTCTGTCTCTCGCCACCCTCGCTCTCTCTCTCTCTCGCCACCCTCGCTCTCTCTCTCTCTCGCCACCCTCGCTCTCTCTCTCTCTCGCCACCCTCGCTCTCTCTCTCTCTCGCCACCCTCGCTCTCTCTCTCTCTCGCCACCCTCGCTCTCTCTCTCTCTCGCCACCCTCGCTCTCTCTCTCTCTCGCCACCCTCGCTCTCTCTCTCTCTCGCCACCCTCGCTCTCTCTCTCTCTCGCCACCCTCGCTCTCTCTCTCTCTCGCCACCCTCGCTCTCTCTCTCTCTCGCCACCCTCGCTCTCTCTCTCTCTCGCCACCCTCGCTCTCTCTCTCGCCACCCTCGCTCTCTCTCTCTCTCGCCACCCTCGCTCTCTCTCTCTCTCGCCACCCTCGCTCTCTCTCTCTCTCGCCACCCTCGCTCTCTCTCTCTCTGTCTCTCACCACTCTCGCCCTCTCTCTCGCCACCCTCGCTCGCTCTCTCTCTCGTCTCTCGCCACCCTCGCTCGCTCTCTCTTTCGTCTCTCGCAACCCTCGCTCGCTCTCTCATCTCTCGCCACCCTCGCTCGCTCTCTCGTCTCTCGCCACCCTCGCTCGCTCTCTCGTCTCTCGCCACCCTCGCTCGCTCTCTCGTCTCTCGCCTCCCTCGCTCGTTCTCTCTCTCGTCTCTCGCCACCCTCGCTCGCTCTCTCTCTCGTCTCTCGCCACCCTCGCTCGCTCTCTCTCTCGTCTCTCGCCACCCTCGCTCGCTCTCTCTCTCGTCTCTCGCCACCCTCGCTCGCTCTCTCTCTCGTCTCTCGCCACCCTCGCTCGCTCTCTCTCTCGTCTCTCGCCACCCTCGCTCGCTCTCTCTCTCGTCACTCGCCACCCTCGCTCTCTCCCTCGTCTCTCGCCACCCTCGCTCGCTCTCTCTCTCGTCTCTCGCCACCCTCGCTCGCTCTCTCGTCTCTCGCCACCCTCGCTCGCTCTCTCTCTCGTCTCTCGCCACCCTCGCTCGCTCTCTCATCTCTCACCACCCTCGCTCGCTCTCTCGTCTCTCGCCACCCTCGCTCGCTCTCTCGTCTCTCGCCACCCTCGCTCGCTCTCTCGTCTCTCGCCACCCTCGCTCTCTCTCTCTCGTCTCTCGCCACCCTCGCTCGCTCTCTCGTCTCTCGCCACCCTCGCTCTCTCTTGTCTCTTGCCACCCTCGCTCTCTCTTGTCTCTTGCCACCCTCGCTCTCTCTCTCTCTCGTCACCCTCGCTCTCTCTCTCTCTCTCGTCTCTCGTCACTCACCACCCTCGCTCTCTCTCTCTCTCGTCTCTCGCCACCATCGCACTCTCTCTCTCTCGTCTCGCACCACCCTCGCTCTCTCTCTCTCGTCTCTCGTCACTCACCACCCTCGCTCTCTCTCTCTCTCGTCTCTCGCCAACCTAGCTCTCTCTCTGTCTCGCCACCATCGCTCTCTCTCTCTCTCTCTCATCTCTCGCCACCCTCGCTCTCTCTCTCTCGTCTCTCGCCACCATCGCTCTCCCTCTCTCCCTCGTCTCTCGCCACCCTCGCTCTGTCTCGTCTCTCGCCACCCTCGCTCTATTTCTCTCTCTCTCATCTCTCGCTACCCTCGCTCTCCCTCTTTCTCTCGCCACCATCACTCTCTCTCTCTGTCTCGTCTCTCGCCACCCTCGCTCTCTCTCTCTCTCTCTCTCTCGTCCCTCGCCACCCTTGCTCTTTCTCTCTCTCGCCATGCTCGCTCTTTCTCTCTCTCTCATCTCTTGCCACTCTCGCTCTCTCTCGTCTCTCGCCACCCTCGCTCTCTCTCTCGTCTCTCGCCACCCTCGCTCGATCTCTCTCTCCCTTTCTCGTCCCTCGCCACACTCGCTCTCTCTCTCTCGTCTCTCGCCACCCTCGCTCTCTCTCTCTCGTCTCTCGCCAACCTCGCGCTCTCTCTCTCTCGTCTCTCACCACCCTCGCTCGCTCTCTCTCTCTCGTCTCTCGCCACCCTCGCTCGCTCTCTCTCTCTCGTCTCTCGCCACCCTCGCTCGCTCTCTCTCTCGTCTCTCGCCACCCTCGCTCGCTCTCTCTCTCGTCTCTCGCCACCCTCGCTCGCTCTCTCTCTCGTCTCTCGCCACCTTCGCTCGCTCTCTCTCTCGTCTCTCGCCACCCTCGCTCTCTCTCTCATCTCTCGCCTCCCTCGCTCTCTCTCTGTCTCATCTCTCGCCACCCTCGCTCTCTCTCTGTCTCGTCTCTCGCCACCCTCGCTCTCTCTCTGTCTCGTCTCTCGCCACCCTCGCTCTCTCTCTGTCTCCCTCTCTCGTCTCTCGCCACCATCGCTCGCACTCCCCCTCTCGTCTCTCGCCACCATCGCTCTATCTCTGTCTCGTCTCTCGCCACCCTCGATCTCTCTCTATCTCTCGTTCCACGCCACGCTCGCTCTCTGTCTCTCTCGTCATCGCCACCCTCGCTCTCTCTCTCTCGTCTCTTGCCACCCTCGCTCCCTCTCTCTCTCTCTCATCTCTCGCCACCCTCGCTCGCTCTCTCTCTCTTGTCTCTCACCACCGTCGCTCTCTCTCTCTTCTCTCGCCACCCTCGCTCTCTCTCTCTCGTCTCTCGTCTCTCGCCGCCCTCGCTCTCTCTCTCTCGTCTCTCGCCGCCCTCGCTCTCTCTCTCTCGTCTCTCGCCGCCCTCGCTCTCTCTCTCTCTCTCGTCTCTCGCCACCCTCGCTCGCTCTCTCTCTCGTCTCTCGCCACCCTCGCTCGCTCTCTCTCTCGTCTCTCGCCACCCTCGCTCGCTCTCTCTCTCGTCACTCGCCACCCTCGCTCTCTCCCTCGTCTCTCGCCACCCTCGCTCGCTCTCTCTCTCGTCTCTCGCCACCCTCGCTCGCTCTCTCGTCTCTCGCCACCCTCGCTCGCTCTCTCTCTCGTCTCTCGCCACCCTCGCTCGCTCTCTCTCTCGTCTCTCGCCACCCTCGCTCGCTCTCTCATCTCTCACCACCCTCGCTCGCTCTCTCGTCTCTCGCCACCCTCGCTCGCTCTCTCGTCTCTCGCCACCCTCGCTCGCTCTCTCGTCTCTCGCCACCCTCGCTCGCTCTCTCGTCTCTCGCCACCCTCGCTCTCTCTCTCTCGTCTCTCGCCACCCTCGCTCGCTCTCTCGTCTCTCGCCACCCTCGCTCTCTCTTGTCTCTTGCCACCCTCGCTCTCTCTCTCTCTCGTCACCCTCGCTCTCTCTCTCTCTCGTCTCTCGTCACTCACCACCCTCGCTCTCTCTCTCTCTCGTCTCTCGCCACCATCGCACTCTCTCTCTCGTCTCTCGCCACCCTCGCTCTCTCTCTCTCGTCTCTCGTCACTCACCACCCTCGCTCTCTCTCTCTCTCGTCTCTCGCCAACCTAGCTCTCTCTCTGTCTCGCCACCATCGCTCTCTCTCTCTCTCTCTCATCTCTCGCCACCCTCGCTCTCTCTCTCTCGTCTCTCGCCACCATCGCTCTCCCTCTCTCCCTCGTCTCTCGCCACCCTCGCTCTCTCTGTCTCGTCTCTCGCCACCCTCGCTCTATTTCTCTCTCTCTCATCTCTCGCTACCCTCGCTCTCCCTCTTTCTCTCGCCACCATCACTCTCTCTCTCTGTCTCGTCTCTCGCCACCCTCGCTCTCTCTCTCTCTCTCGTCCCTCGCCACCCTTGCTCTCTCTCTCTCTCGCCATGCTCGCTCTCTTTCTCTCTCTCTCATCTCTTGCCACTCTCGCTCTCTCTCGTCTCTCGCCACCCTCGCTCTCTCTCTCGTCTCTCGCCACCCTCGCTCGATCTCTCTCTCCCTTTCTCGTCCCTCGCCACACTCGCTCTCTCTCTCTCGTCTCTCGCCACCCTCGCTCTCTCTCTCTCGTCTCTCGCCAACCTCGCGCTCTCTCTCTCTCGTCTCTCACCACCCTCGCTCGCTCTCTCTCTCTCGTCTCTCGCCACCCTCGCTCGCTCTCTCTCTCGTCTCTCGCCACCCTCGCTCGCTCTCTCTCTCGTCTCTCGCCACCCTCGCTCGCTCTCTCTCTCGTCTCTCGCCACCTTCGCTCGCTCTCTCTCTCGTCTCTCGCCACCCTCGCTCTCTCTCTCATCTCTCGCCTCCCTCGCTCTCTCTCTGTCTCATCTCTCGCCACCCTCGCTCTCTCTCTGTCTCGTCTCTCGCCACCCTCGCTCTCTCTCTGTCTCGTCTCTCGCCACCCTCGCTCTCTCTCTGTCTCCCTCTCTCGTCTCTCGCCACCATCGCTCGCACTCTCCCTCTCGTCTCTCGCCACCATCGCTCTATCTCTGTCTCGTCTCTCGCCACCCTCGATCTCTCTCTATCTCTCGTTCCACGCCACGCTCGCTCTCTGTCTCTCTCGTCATCGCCACCCTCGCTCTCTCTCTCTCGTCTCTTGCCACCCTCGCTCCCTCTCTCTCTCTCTCGTCTCTCGCCACCCTCGCTCGCTCTCTCTCTCTTGTCTCTCACCACCGTCGCTCTCTCTCTCTTCTCTCGCCACCCTCGCTCTCTCTCTCTCGTCTCTCGTCTCTCGCCGCCCTCGCTCTCTCTCTCTCGTCTCTCGCCGCCCTCGCTCTCTCTCTCTCGTCTCTCGCCGCCCTCGCTCTCTCTCTCTCTCGTCTCTCGCCACGATCGCCCTCTGTCTCT
Organism: Carcharodon carcharias; assembly: GCF_017639515.1. Taxonomy (NCBI): domain Eukaryota; kingdom Metazoa; phylum Chordata; class Chondrichthyes; order Lamniformes; family Lamnidae; genus Carcharodon; species Carcharodon carcharias. The sequence continues at coordinate 114,715,909 of NC_054470.1, forward strand.
CCCTCTCGTCTCTCGCCACCCTCGCTCGCTCGCTCTCTCGTCTCTCGCCAGCTTCGCTCGCTCGCTCTCTCGTCTCTCACCGCCCTCGCTCGCACTCTCGTCTCACGCCACCCTCGCTCGCTCTCTCGTCTCTCGCCACCCTCGCTCGCTCTCTCGTCTCTCGCCACCCTCGCTCGCTCTCTCGTCTCTCGCCACCCTCGCTCGCTCTCTCGTCTCTCGCCACCCTCGCTCGCTCTCTCGTCTCTCGCCACCCTCGCTCGCTCTCTCGTCTCTCGCCACCCTCGCTCGCTCTCTCGTCTCTCGCCACCCTCGCTCGCTCTCTCGTCTCTCGCCACCCTCGCTCGCTCTCTCGTCTCTCGCCACCCTCGCTCGCTCTCTCGTCTCTCGCCACCCTCGCTCGCTCTCTCGTCTCTCGCCACACTCGCTCGCTCTCTCGTCTCTCGCCACCCTCGCTCGCTCTCTCCTCTCTCGCCACCCTCGCTCGCTCTCTCGTCTCTCGCCACCCTCGCTCGCTCTCTCTTCTCTCGCCACCCTCGCTCGCTCTCTCGTCCCTCGCCACCCTCGCTCCCTCTCCCGTCCCTCGCCACCCTCGCTCGCTCTCTCGTCCCTCGCCACCCTCGCTCGCTCTCTCGTCTCTCGCCACCCTCGCTCGCTCTCTCGTCTCTCGCCACCCTCGCTCGATCTCGTCTCTCGCCTCCCTCGCTCGCTCTCTCTCTCGTTTCTCGCCTCCCTCGCTCGCTCCCTCTCTCTCGTCTCTCGCCTCCCTCGCTCGCTCTCTCTCTCTCGTCTCTCGCCACCCTCGCTCGCTCTCTCTCTCGTCTCTCGCCACCCTCGCTCGCTCTCTCTCTCGTCTCTCGCCACCATCGCTCGCTCTCTCCCTCGTCTCTCGCCACCCTTGCTCGCTCTCTCTCGTCTCTCGCCACCCTCGCTCGCTCTCTCTCTCGTCTCTCGCCACCCTCGCTCGCTCTCTCTCTCGTCTCTCGCCACCCTCGCTCGCTCTCTCTCTCGTCTCTCGCCACCCTCGCTCTCTTTCTCTCTCGTCTCTCGCCACCCTCCTGCTCTCTCTCTCTCTGTCTCTCTCCACCATCGCACTCTCTCTCTCATCTCTCTCCACCATCGCTCTCTCTCTCTCGTATCTCTCCACCATCGCTCTCTCTCTCTCTCTCGTCTCTCGCCACCATCGCTCTCTCTCTCTCTCGTCTCTCGCCACCATCGCTCTCTCTCTCTCTCTCGTCTCTCGCCACCATCGCTCTCTCTCTCTCTCTCGTTCCTCGCCACCCTCGCTCTCTCTCTCTCGTCTCTCACCACCCTCGCTCGCTCTCTCTCTCTCGTCTCTCGCCACCCTCGCTCTCTCTCTCACTCTCTCTCTCTCGTCTCTCGCCACCATTGCTCTCTCTCTCTCGTCTCTCGTCACCCCTGCTCTCTCTCTCTCGTCTCTCGCCACCATGGCTCTCTCTCTCGTCTCTCGCCACCCTCGCTCTCTCGACTCTCGCCACCCTCGCTCTCTCTCTCTCGACTCTCGCCACAATCGCTCTCTCTCTCGACTCTCGCCACCCTCGCTCTCTGTCTCTCTCGCCACCCTCGCTCTCTCTCTCTCTCGCCACCCTCGCTCTCTCTCTCTCTCGCCACCCTCGCTCTCTCTCTCTCTCGCCACCCTCGCTCTCTCTCTCTCTCGCCACCCTCGCTCTCTCTCTCTCTCGCCACCCTCGCTCTCTCTCTCTCTCGCCACCCTCGCTCTCTCTCTCTCTCGCCACCCTCGCTCTCTCTCTCTCTCTCGCCACCCTCGCTCTCTCTCTCTCTCGCCACCCTCGCTCTCTCTCTCTCTCGCCACCCTCTCTCTCTCTCTCTCTCGCCACCCTCGCTCTCTCTCTCTCTCGCCACCCTCGCTCTCTCTCTCTCTCGCCACCCTCGCTCTCTCTCTCTCTCGCCACCCTCGCTCTCTCTCTCTCTCGCCACCCTCGCTCTCTCTCTCTCTCGCCACCCTCGCTCTCTCTCTCTCCACCCTCGCTCTCTCTCTCTCTCACCACCCTCGCTCTCTCTCTCTCTCACCACCCTCGCTCTCTCTCTCTCTCACCACCCTCGCTCTCTC